>NC_056067.1:56845551-57150795 GCF_016772045.2 Ovis aries | reverse complement strand
ACAACACTTGTAAAAAGTTTTATTCCATCTGTGTAAAATTAATGTATGTTCATTAATAAAAGTGAAGGGTTTTTTCGTGTTACAGTTGATGTGGAATGAAGGAAGGGTGAACGCACCACCAGCATTAACCTCTCCCACCTGTTTAAGGTTGCAGGAAAGATAACGTTATAATAAACTATTTGTAGCACAGGGGATGGCATCTGTAGAAATTAGTTCCTTACTGGTGTTAAACTCTCATAAATTCATATATTTCCCACCATTTCTATGTTGTATCTCCTTTCCCATTTTGAAACTACTCGGACATTGTGAAGGTTTGAATAAGAAGGATCATACAGAGTATGGCTAAGACCTTCCCTGAGTGCTCCGTGCTGTTGCTGCCTCAGCGTCTGTCCAGGCAGCAGGCAGCCTGAAGGTCCTTGAACTCATACCAGCCAATCCTGTGAGCACCTCCACTAGATGACCCCCTTCCTGGAGACCAGCAGTCTTGCCAAACCCCAGGGTCTACTTCACAGGCCTCCCTTCAATGACACCCTCAGAGCTCACCAGAAGCCTACTCCTCTGGTTTGAATGGACCGATCCACACTCAGCCTGGGGAGCCCACAGCCCTTCACCCAGGGTCCCTTAGAAAGGCCTGAACCCCAAGAACTGGAGCTTTCTCTGCCTGGTTCTAGCCTTGACCTTCCTCAGGGGCCCTCAAGGCTTCCTGTGAATTCTCTTAGGACCTAGAGTCATAAACTCATCTACTTCAATTGTCCTTTGTTCTTCTGTTACCTGAAACTTTTCAGGGGCTCATTTAAGCAAATGTCAATTTAACAAAGTCACAAAAAGCATAATTAAAAGCCATGATGGGAAAGTTCTGAACCAAGATTTATAAAATCTTCCCCTGTATAATTCTTAGCACAAGTTTCTTGTCTAGGCTTAAAGGAACTGTTTTCTCATGGCCTTGGCATACTTTGAATGCAAGATATAAATATCTGAAGATATATACATCATATAATTTATATAACACACATTGAATACAATATATAAATATCTGAAGGTATACACGTTAGCAGTGAGAAAACCAAGAAGGAATATGTGAGTGTATGTGTATTCATACACATTTAACGTAGAGAATTTAGAAAGGCTAGATCAAAACTGGTCATTTTAGACTTGCAGATGATTGACTAAAAACTGCAAAACTTGTCAATTTGTCAATTAATCTGTTTTGTCTATTTTTCATGGAATTCATTTCCTTAAATGTTAGGAGGTTACATTTTTTAAGGAACTTCCACACTGTCCTCGCCCTGTGACTGCCCCAGTTTACATTCCCTCCAGCTGTGTAGGAGGTTCCCTGATCTCCAAGCCTCGTCAGCGTTTACGATATTAGTGGGCGTTTTGCTAACTGTTATTCTGACTGGCATGAGATGACGCATCATTGTAGCTTTGTTTTGCATTTCTTATTGTTTAGCGCTGGTGAGCATCTTTCATTTCCCTCTTGCCCATCTAAAAAAGCAAGTTGTCCCACCCAGGCTCAGCAGTTGTGGCACACAGGCTTAGCTGCCCCAATGCATGTGGAGTATTCCTGGACCAGGGATCAATCCCACATCCCCTGCACTGTCAGATGGGTTCTCCCCCACTGGGTGACCCGTCTGTTTAGTTTTTTCCTTTTGAGATGCATGTGTATTTTGTATTGGAATATAATTGCTTTACAATGTTGTGTTAGTTTCTGCTGTACGACATCATCAATCAGCCATAAGTATACATGAATCTGCTCCCTCTTGAACCTCCCTCCAGTGATCTCCATTTCACCCCTCTGGTCAGCACAGAGCACCAAGCTGAGCTCCTCATGCTATCCAGCAGCTTCCCACTAGCTCCCTGTTTTAACCATCAGTTAGTTCATTTCATTTGCTCAGTCATGTCCAAGTGTTTGTGACCCCATGGACTGCAGCACGCCAGGCCTCCCTGTCCATCACCAACTCGCAGAGTTTACTCAAACTCATGTCCACTGAGTCGATGATGCCATCCAACCATCTCATCCTCGGTCGTCCTCTTCTCCTCCCCACTTCAATCATTCCCAGCATCAGAGGCTTTTCAAATGAGTCAGCTCTTCACATGAGGTGGCCAAAGGACTGGAGTTTCAACTTCAGCATCAGTCCTTCCAATGAACACCCAGGATTGATCTCCCTTAGGATGGACTGGCTGGATCTCCGTGCAGTCCAAGGGCCTCGCAAGAGTCTTCTCCAGCATTTCAGCCATGGTAGTGTAAGCGTGTCAGGAAGGCTCTTCAGTTTGTCCCCCTCTTCTCCTACCGTGTCCACACATCTGTTCTCTATATTTGGACAAATATTGTCATAACAGATATACATGGAATCTAAAAAAATGGTGTTGATGAACTTATTTACTGAGCAGGAATATAGGCTCAAAGGTAGTTCTTAAGCTTTGGGATGTTAACCTTTCAAGGCATAAAATACATGGACAATCGTGGCATGCATTTTATGAAGTGAAAGAAGCCCATTCAAAAATGCTACAGAAAGTAGGAATTTTACAATATGACACTTTGGTGTAGGTAAATGTTCATATGTGCTCAGTGGTGTCTGAGTCTTTGTGAGCCCAGGGGCTGTAGCCTGCCAGGTTCCTCTGTCCATAGATTTCCCAGGAAAGGATACTAGAGTGGGTTTCCATTTCTTCCTCCAGGGGATCTTCCTGACCCAAGGATGGAACCTGCATCACCTGGATGTCCTGCATCGGCAGGTAGAAAGTTCTTCCCACTCAGTCACCTGGGAATCTCGTAGGAAATATAGAAGAGATTAGAAAGGTCTGTGGTTGCCATCGGTTTCAAAGGAAGGATTATGAATATCCTAAATCTAGAGAACTTTCAGGACCGTGAAATAATTTGTGTTAAACTGTTGTGATGGACACATATTATTATACATTTATCCAGAGGTATGGAGTGCACATCCCTAAAAGAGAAACATAAGGGTAAACTAAAGAGTTTATGTATTTACTGTCCTTGTAGATTCATCAGTGGTAACAAATGCTCACTCTGGTGGGGAAAGGTAAGAAGGGAGATTGTCCACGTGTGGGAACAAGAGTTATATGCGTATGGGAAACGTCTATACCTTATTCTCAACTCTGCTGTGAAACGAAATCTTCTACAAAGTTGGTACTGGTGCATGCACACTGAACATTTTTTAGCATATATAATATTACAAAGAGGGACATGCTTCTAAGTTTAATTTTTCCTTAGTCATTATACTTTAAAGATGTGAGGAAATAGAGCTCTCTAAATGGCGCAGACAAGAAACTGTAGCAGTTGATTCATAAAACCTAGAAAAACACACACACAGGAAGTAGAACAAGGTTCTCACGTGTTAATTCATGTGTAATGTAACTTAAACGACAACACCGATCATTATTTCCTTGGTCGGTCATCAGATAGCATTTAGAGCATCATTTTCAAAGGCATTTGTCTCTGCCCACACACACTTGTTAACCTAGCATGTCCTGCTCAGTTCAGTTCAGTTCAGCTGCTCAGTCCTGTCCTACTTTTTGTGACCCCATAGACTGCAGCTCGCCAGGCCTCCTGCTGCCTCTGGTTTATTTTCAAAGAAAGCTGTGTTGGAATCACCTCCAGGTTCCTGGTCTCTGAAGTTGGAGGTGCCACAGCTGCAGAGAGGTGGTCACAATGCAAATCATTTTGTGAAAACGTGTGTCCCCAGGCTGCAGAGAGGGGTGAAAACAACTAAGGACATAGGAGATCTTTGGGAAGAAGTCTGCAAATAAAGCCTGCCAGGAACCCATGACCCCCAGGTGATTCCCAACACTCATGTCTCCCTGCCCCTCCGCCAAGGTGTAGGCACAGGCGAGGACCACCACACCCATCCTAGAAAAAGCCCCTCCCCAAAAAAAGAAAAAAAAAAAAGAAAAAAAACAAAACAAAGAAAAAAAGAAAAAAAAAAAAAAAAAGAAGAGCCCCTCCCCAGGGAATCAGGTTGACCTTTGCTTCTATAATTGCCCGCCCTAAATCCTCCCTTCCTGAGGTCTCAGATGTGCCAAATGTGAGGTTTCCCTCAGGGCTCCTGAATGCAGGTCTTCCTCTTGCATTTTTTAAAAACCCTGGTAGGCTGAGTCAGGTAGCCCAGAAATAGGGTCCATTGTGTCTAGTGAATTGTTCTGAGGCCTGCTCTCTGTAATGTAAAAAGGAAGGAGAGGAACTAGCCGGGAAGATCTGCCAATAGAGTGGAGCAGCAGGATGTGATTAGCATATCAGGTTAGTCTTGATTACCCACTGCAGATCAGGAACACAAAAAGTCAGCAAAGAGCTCCGAAAAGGGTGAGAGAAACAAGAAAACGGTTTCTTCTTTTTCACTGCAGCAGTTGCAGGTTAAGCGGCTGTATGGATGCTTTTGAAGGTATTTCCTCAACATGCAGATGTGAGTTTGAGAAGTCATATCCCCACAGAAGACGCAGAGCAGGAGGAAGAAGAGGAGGAAATGGCAGCTTCTCAGGTAATTGTCCTGTCCCGGGTGTGGGGCTGTGTCTGCTTTTCCTCCTGACATGCCTGGACTGAGAATCTGCAAACCTTTAGTTCTCTGCTTCTAAGTTTTCTGCCTGGAGTGCTTGTTATCACCTTCTCATTCACCCCCCTTTTTTTTAAATTTTAAATAGTGAAAACCAGCTCTTCAGGTTTTGTCTCCCTCATATTCCAGAGCCTTTTCTCCATTGTGTGTATCCTGGCTTTCTATAGAGCGTGATGAATTCTCAACATTAAATAGTAACTTTCAATGTTCAATACATTCCCTTTGTGAGAGATCAATACAGGGAGGCACTGGTATCTGTGATTCCCACTGGGATGTGGTTCCGTGTTAGGATCTTAGAGAAGTCGGGGAAATGCCGTGATGAATTTACGTGTGGATGCAATTCAGCTCTCTAGAACAGGAGTAAGAAAATGCCCTTGTTCATAGAATGAACTCAGCATTCCTGAATTTTTCAGAAGTTAAAGTAGCAGAGACAATCCTCTATACCGATAAGGAAAATATACTAATTAAGTGGACTATTAAGCAACAGATCATGGGAGGTATACAGGAGGTGGAACTTGCAGAAAGCTGACATTTTTCATGGTAGATTGAGATCGTGGTTTTCCTAATATTGCCAAGAAGCCTGGCAGTGATATGCATTTTTACATGTACTCTTACCCCGTGACCTCTGATGTTCACTGGTTCAGGTGCTTCTGGGAGATTTCCACGCTATGAAATTCTTTTTTTTTAATTTTTTGTCTTGAACAAGGGTCTTGGAAAGAAAAATGATGGATATGCCTATCACAGTTAATGAGGAAATGCCGTATCTTCTTAGTTACTCTGCTTTGAGAAATAAACACTGTCAGCTAAGGCAGATGCACAGTTTGAGAGATGTGCATTAAGTTTTATTTGGGGCAAAATGAGGACAGCAGCCCAGGAGAAAGCATCTCAGAGAACTCTGAGAAACTGCTCCAAAGAGCCAGTGGGGGAAGGTCAGTATGTGACTTTAGTGAAGGGGGAGTTCAGTGCAATCAAGCACTTACTTTACAAAAGTTTTCTGGCCAGTCGTGAGGAACTGAATTCATCACTTAGTGGTTTAGTGCTTTTCTAGATATGAAGAGATGCAAGGATTGGGATCATGAAAGCAGTTGCTGAAAATATCTGACTCTCCAAAGACCTGTTCCACCAGATTCCCTGGAGCAGAGTGCCTCAATCCACCCTAAACTACGACTAGGGGACTGAAGTCAGTTGCAGCACCATAGGGTTCATTCTCCCCAGAGGCAGATGGCAAACGCTCTTGTTGTTGCTCAGTTCAGTTCAGTCACTCAGCCATCTCTGACTTTTTGCAACCCCATGAATCACAGCCTGCCAGGCTCCCTATCCATCAACAACTCCCGAAGTTCACTTAGACTCACATCCATCGAGTCAGTGATGCCATCCAGCCATCTCATCCTCTGTCGTCCCATTCTCCTCCTGTCCCCAATCCCTCCCAGCATCAGAGTCTTTTCCAATGAGTCAGCTCTTCACATGAGGTGGCCAAAGCACTGGAGTTTCAGCTTTAGCATCATTCCTTCCAAAGAAATCCCAGGGCTGATCTCCTTCAGAATGGACTGGTTGGATCTCCTTGAAGTCTAAGGGACTCTCAAGAGTCTTCTCCAACACTGCAGTTCAAAAGCATCAATTCTTAAGCACTCAGCCTTCTTCACAGTCCAACTCTCACATCCATACATGACCACAGGAAAAACCATAACCTTGACTAGACGAACCTCAGTCAGAAAAGTAATTTCTCTGCTTTTAAATATGCCATCTAGGTTGGTCATAACGTTTCTTCCAAGGAGCAAGCGTCTTTCAATTTCATGGATGCAGTCACCATCTGCAGTGATTTTAGAGCCCCAAAGAATACAGTCTGAGACTATTTCCACTGTTTCCCCATCTATTTCTCATGAAGTGATGGGACCGGATGCCATGACCTTTGTTTTCTGAATGTTGAGCTTGAAGCCAACATTTTCGCTCTCCTCTTTGATTTTCATCAAGAGGATTTTAGTTCCTCTTCACTTTCTGCCATAAGGGTGGTGTCATCTGCATATCTGACGTTATTGATATTTCTCCTGGCAATCTTGACTCCAGCTTGTGTTTCTTCAGTCCAGCGTTTCTCATGATGTTCTCTGCATAGAGGTTAAATAAGCAGGGTGACATATACAGTCTTGACGCACTCCTTTTCCTATTTGGAACCAGTCTGATGTTCTAAGTGTTACTAAGTGTTACTTAGTGTTAGTTCTAAGTGTTACTTCCTGACGTGCATACCGATTTCCTCAAGAGGCAGGTCAGGTGGTCTGGTATTCCCATCTCTTTCAGAATTTTCCACATTTTATTGTGATCCACACAGTCAAAGGCTTTGGCATAGTCAATAAAGCAGAAATAGATGTTTTTTCTGGAACTCTCTAGCTTTTTCCATGATCCATCGGATGTTGACAATTTGATCTCTGGTTCCTCTGCCTTTTCCAAAACCAGCTTGAACATCAGGAAGTTCACGGTTCGTGTATTGCTGAAGCGTGGCTTGGAGAATTTTGAGCATTACTTTACTAGCATGTGAGATGAGTGCAATTGTGTGGTAGTTCGAGCATTCTTTGGCATTGCCTTTCTTTGGGATATGAATGAAGACGAACCTTTTCCAGTCCTATGGCCACTGCTGAGTTTTCCAGATTTGCTGGCATATTGAGTGCAGCACTTTCACAGCATCATCTTTCATTTGAAACAGCTCAACTGGAATTCCATCACCTCCACTAGTTTTGTTCATAGTGATGCTTTCTAAGGCCCACTTGACTTCACATTCCAGGATGTCTGGCTCTAGATGAGTGATCACACAATCTTGATTATCCAGGTCGTGAAGATCTTTTTTGTACAGTTCTTCTGTGTATTCTTGCCACCTCTTCTTAATATTTTCTGCTTCTGTAGGTCCATACCATTTCTGTCCTTTATTGAGCCCATGTTTGCATGAAATGTTCCCTTGGTATCTCTGGTTTTCTTGAAGAGATCTCTAGTCTTTCCCATTCTGTTGTTTTCCTCTATTTCTTTGCAATGATCTCTGAAGAAGGCTTTCTTAATCTCTTCTTGCTATTCTTTGGAACTCTGCATTCAGATGCTTATATCTTTCCTTTTCTCCTTTGCTTTTCTCCTCCCTTCTTTTCACAGGTATTTGTAAGGCTCCCGAGACAGCCATTTCGCTTTTTTGCATTCCTTTTCCATGGGGATGGTCTTGATCCTTGTCTCTTGTACAATATCATGAACCTCATGCCATAGATCATCAGGTACTCTATCAGAACTAGGCCCTTAAGTCTATTTCTCACTTCCACTGTAAAATCATAAGGGATTTGATTTAGGTCATACCTGAATGGTCTAGTCATTTTCCCTGCTTTCTTCAATTTCAGTCTGAATTTGGTAATAAGGAGTTCATGATCTGAGCCACAGTCAGCTCCTGGTCTTGTTTTTATTGACTGTATAGAGCTTCTCCATCTTTGGATGCAAAGAATATAATCACTCTGATTTTGGTGTTGACATCTGGTGATGTCCATGTGTAGAGTCTTCTCTTGTGTTGTTGGAAGAGGGTGTTTGCTATGACCAGTGCATTTTCGTGGCAAAACTCTACTAGTCTTTGCCCTGCTTCATTCCACATTCCAAGGCCAAATTTGCCTGATACTGCAGGTGTTTCTTGACTTCCTACTTTTGCATTCCAGTCCCCTATAATGAAAAGGACACCTTTCTTGGGTGTTACTTCTAAAAGGTCTTGTTCAGTCGCTGGCAATGCTTTCAGAAAGTGCCAATTTGTAGTTGAGAACACTCCTGTGTATTTAATAGAGATGCTGGGATTTGGGAGTGGGGATTTTCATCACTCAAGCCCAGGTCTGATCATTTGCAGTACACTCCACTCTCACATCACAGATAGATAGAGTCTCATCACATTTCGGTATTTTCCAAAATGTTTACAAGAATCATATTACTGCTTATCTATGTTCAGCTGTGCTAATTTTTAAAATATAGTTCCATGCAAATGGTAGTTTTTTGAGGTAATTTAAAAATTCAGAACCAAAGCTGTCTATTTTTTTAATCACTGTGTATGTCTGCAGCCTAGTCTATTTTAAAAAATTAAAATAATATTGTCACATGAGTGTATGTACCTCGGTACTTTGTCTCGTCACAACAAAGATTTGCAGTGACAGACATTAAAGCCCTTGGCTCATCATAGCTCTTGGTCTTGGACAAACCGTGTTTTAGCTTAGGCAAATCAGTGTTACAGCTCTATTTTATTTAGAAGATAGCAGGAGAATCCATCCTTGAAGCGTGAGGGCATGCCAACCCAAGGATGTGAAGAGAAGAGATTGGAGGAGTGGGGGAGGGAGGGAGAAAGAGAGGAAGAGGGCACGAACGGGGAGAGAAAGAGAGAGAGAAAGCACTTTGGCTCCTGCTTTTATATGTTTTTTCCTCGAACTGGGCCTGCCCTATGCAAATTGGGTTTAGCCCAGGAGTGCTGTTTTTTCAGGAGAAGGCAGTGGCATCCCACTCCTTGTCCTTGGACCCTCCTTGACCTTCCTTGACTTTGAGCCACCGCCATTTTGGACTCCTTTTCCCTATTCTACCTACCTAACAATGTCATCCTCAAATATTTATGTACATTTTCAGTCATTTAAAAATTATCCTGATTTTATTGACATGAGAATTTGTCTCTTAATAAGTACACAGTCCCATTTTAGTGTATGTCTGTATGCATGAACATGTTAACATCATTTGATTGATCTTTTGTTTTTCTTTTTTGAAGATTCCATGAAGCAGGGAATAGCTACCCACTCCAGTATTCCTGCCTTGACAATCCCATGGACAGAGAAGCCTGGCAAGCTACAGTCCCTGGGCTTGGTAAGAGTAGGACAGGACTGAGTGACTAATACTTTTCTTGTTTTTAGCATTATTTACAAATACAGAAATTTCTATAAACTTTCATTAGAGTTAGCTCTGTGCATTTGTCTATGTTTGATTAAAGTCTAGAGTCACAAACTGAAGTAAAGTTGCTGCTGCTACTAGGTTGCTCCAGTCGTGTCCGACTCTGTGCGACCCCATAGATGGAAACCCACCAGGCTCCCCCGTCCCTTAAATTGTCATTTAAAGAATGTTTGTTAAAATATTTGCCAAAAGATGATACAGCAACATTATTGATTTTAAATTATTTCTGTTATACACTCAAGTCTCTGAAAACTGTCAGAAAGTAGTCTATACCAGATTGTTAAAATGATTCTTGCTGCCGAGATTACTATCCTATCAGACCTGTAAAACCTGTAAAGCACTTAAAGTTCAAAGTTAAATGTGAATTCTTTCCTTACTATTCTACCTCGTTGCTGTTCACACATTGTCACTCATGGAGCAGAATTTTCAACATTACTCGTTCAAATAAGTTTGTGAAAAATATGGCACACTGAGCCCACTCCAGAACATTTGGATCAGGAAGTGCTTTGTAAAAATATTTCCTGTTTCTTTTGATAGACAGTTCATCGTCTGTCAACTGAGTACAACACTCAGAAATAACTATGCCAATGTTGATCTGATCATATGATTTCTCTTTCAAATCAGAATAATTTCTGTAGTGGTTCATGGATTGTATCTCATCCTCTTTTCTTGGGGTTAAAAATATGGTAGAAAATATTACTGTGTAAAAATTATATTCTTGTGTAACACCAGACATTCTCCTAAATCAAAACCATTTCTCTTGCTGGTTTCCTCTTGGATCACATTAGGAAGTCTTCCCATGACCACATGGAACCTGTACTTTGCATTTCAGGGACGGCTGACATTCCAGGATGTGGCCATAGACTTCACTGAAGAGGAGTGGGAATGCCTGGACCTCGGGCAGCGAGAATTGTACAGGGACGTGATGTTAGAGAACTACAGGAACCTGGCCTCCTTGGGTGAGGATAACTGCCTTCCAGAATCCCTTCTCTACCCACTGGGTTTTGGTTCCTGCATTTCTAGAATGTCTCCTAGAATCTTCTGCTCCTTATAATAGTTTCAGATCCCTGCTTTCTGTGGGAAAATGGATATTTATGAGTTGAGAAAGAAGACTTCATGATGATTCATTATGATTCTAACTTTTCCTTGATGGAATCTGCCTCCTTCTTCTAGGTGAGTGGTAATTCTGTAGGTTCTGTGGTATAAAAGGGTGCCACTCTCCTTTATAAATCAGATTTCTCCTTCTTACTTTGGCCTTAGTAGTACTTGACTAGAATCTCAAGATCTTTTCTTTATGTATTTTCTAGTTAGAAAAGCGCTTCGATAAAGTATTTGGGGATATAATTTTCTAGGCTATATTAACATTCAACCATGCCTTCTCTAGAATGTTAATAATGTAATAATGTAATGAGCAAGGTAACAGTCATGTCTGACTCTTTGCGAGCCTATGGAATAGTCCATGGAATTCTCCAGGGCAGAATACTGGAGTGCGTAGCCATTCCCTTTCCAGAGGATCTTCCCAACCCAGGCATCAAACACAGCTCTCCCACAGTGCAGGTGGCTTCTTTAACAGCTGAGCCACCAGGGAATTTTAATACAGGTTAGGAAATTATGTCCCCACATACTTTAGTTCTAGGCTGTATTAACATTCTACCATGCCTTCTCTGGGCTTCCCAGGTGGCACTAGTGGTAAAGAACCTGCCTGCCAATGCAGGAGACATAAAAGAAGTGGGTTTGATCCCTGGGTTGGGGAGAACTCCTGGAGGAGGACATGGCAACCCACTCAGTACTTTTGCCTGGACACTCCCATGGACAGAGGACCCTGGCAGCTACAGTCTATAGGGTGGCAAAGAGTCAGAAGTGACTGGCGCGACTTAGCACATGTGCCTTTTCTTTTCACTTGAATACATATTAGATTGGAAACTGATGAATCTCTAGCAAAACGAATGTTCCTTGTCCTGATAGCAGGTCTTGTGATCTCTAAGCCAGACCTGGTCACCTTTCTGGAGCAACTGAAGAATCCCTGGGATGTAAGGAGACTGGAGACACCAGCCGTATACACAGGTAGGGTCCAATGGATGAAGCCGACCAGTCCAAGACAGGTCCAGGGATTAATGAGGAATTCATCTTTGTCTTGTGGTTTGGGAAGATCTGCTTCAATGGAAATGATTTTAGAGAAGTCTGGGTTTCTTTCTGTTGCTGTCATAGGCGGATATCACCTGTCCCATTCTGTCTCTTTAAATCGTTCCTGAATTCATCTCCAGTGATTACTTTTCTCAATCACAGTGAGAACTGAAACCCTTCTCTTGGCCTGTGACAACCTGCATGAATCGATTACTATTCCATTTCGTGGGGGCAGGGGGCCCCTCGGAAAACTGAACATTTCTGAAAAACTCTAAGACGCTCCTATTAAAGTTTCTACCTCAAGATGGCAGTGTGTGAGCGGAAATGTAGACATACTGCCAAAGTTCTAGGAATATTGGGGACAGGGTTTGTGGTTGTTTTTTTTTTTTTTTTTTCTGACTTATAATTTCTAAGACACTGGAAGCTACAAATATGATCTTATAAATTTTAAATTCAAGTAATTTCTTCACTGTATAAACCAAAACCTCCCTAAAGAGAAAGAATGCCAATCTCAAGATTACTTCAAAGTTTCTGTTTTCTTCATATGAACTCATATGAAATGTTAAGTGTATCTGCCCCAATTCCTCAATGCTAAAAGGCTTAACTGAATTGAACTGATCTGAAAAGACTTAAATATATTCAATTAACTCAAAGAATTTTCAAATAAATTGGCATAAGAGCTTAAAACGTTTTCCACCATATTTTTAATGGTTTCAAACTATTATAATGTTTAGATATAGAATCTTTTTAAAATGTTCTTATTGGAGTATAACTCATTTACAATGTTGTACTGCAAAAAGAATCCATTTTACATATAGATATCTACTCTTTTTAAGATTTCCTTCCCAATTCGATCTCCACAGAGCATTGATAGTGTTCACACCACACTTTGAAAGTCTCATTTCTTAATTTCTCAAAAACTGCTTCTTTATTTAATGAATCTTGTTATCAACTTCACAGACTTTGTCCTACATGTCCTCGCTTTCTGATTAGACCTATGTCAGTATCATTTATGATTTTTATACTGAAACATCATATAGAACGTGCTAAAATAAAAACTGGGTTGAAGAATTAGAGGGCACCTGGTGGCATCAGCATTTAAGATGACTTAAGTGGAAGAGTAGTCATTAGACTGCCTGTCTCTTCTTCATTTAGTGGTTCTTGTAGCTTTTTGTCTTGCTCCTTCCTCTACACCATACTTCTTTGTCGTCCCATTTTGTCAAATTTTCTGGGTTTGTGGTCTGTTCTGTAGGCTGCAGGATCCTAGCTCCTCTTGCTCTGTTGTCTTCCCCCTAGGGGGTGAGGTTGGTCCACAGGCTTGTACCCTTATCCCCTTGATCTGGGCTTTGATTGCTGTTATTGTGACCCATGCCTCCCCAAAATATTGAGGGGAATTTCACCCTTGGCTCTATGGTTGTCACTGGTCTGTCGGGGTGGGGTCTGATTCCTGGTTTGTGGAGAAGAGCCCCCAGATGTGTTTCTTTGCTGTGATTCTGATCTGTAGTCAAGGCAGGTAGGATTGGAGGACACCCACTGGGAGAGAAGCCACTAAGCATTGCTCTTCTGGGATTGTTCACCTTGGGGTGTGCTCATGCACTGTGTGAGTCTCATGTGACCCCATGTTGGCACTGCATTGGCCCCCCTTCAACCGGGGCATGCTGTCACAATTTTCTGGTGCCAGCAGCTTTCACTTTTAGGGATTTACATAAACTGTTTGTGAAAGCAGAGAGATGTGCCCCCTCAGATGTTGTTTTCACTGGAACACCAGCAGAGATCCAGTGAACTCAGGTCCCAGAATTGCATTCATGGAGCTGGACCTGCTGTGGTGCTCTGGGGGCAGCTCAGACTCTAGCCTGGCCCTTCCCCCTAGTATACATCCCCACAAAGTCTACAGCTGCTAAAGCTACACCTCCCATGTCTGTGGGAGCCCTGGTTGTCCATTCAGATGTTCTGTACGGGCTGAGTTGACAAAGCCAGTTGCAGGTATAAAAGCATGGTTTGTGTAACCGTTAAGACTTCAGTTTTCCTTCCTTAACCTTGGGGCTAGCTGAGCTTTCAGCTCCTTCTATGTATGTGGGCCACCCACAGGTGTCTGCTCCAGAAGCTGCCCCAGAGCACAGGAGTCTGCTGATTGTGGAGGAGGTGCATGGGGGGAGGCTGTGGCTGGAGCTCAATAGAGCCCACCTGGGTGGTGGCCCTTCCTAGTGCTGGGAGAGGAGGGGCCAGCACAGGGGAAGAGGGGCTGCAATGTTGGGTCTTCCCTTTGGGCATCAGTCAACAAAGGCGCTCTGCTCTCTGGTGGTCAGTCTTCCTCCATAAGCATTCTAGTTATAGAGCTCCTCCCTCACCCCCGGCCCCTCAGGATGTCTCTTCATAGCCCACAGCAGTCCTCTGCCTGGCTATGCTCTCCAGACCCCACATTTCAGCACCCAGCCTTTGATGCAGCAGCAGATACCCTCTCAGGCTGGGTGGACAGGGCTGGCATCAGTACCCTGTGTACAGGTCTCACTCTGTCCTGCTGCCACAGACTGTTGCTGTGTTCTCTTCCCACAGAGAATGAGGCTCCCCTTCTGTCCCAGCTGAGCTCACACCAGCCCCAGTAGATAGGAATAGTAGATAAGAAAACTTTCATTTGATATATTTCAGCTGTGTCTTCTCATAACACCTGTGGTTTGATGTCAAAGAATCCAAGATTAGAAAACTTAATACAAAAAGCAAACCTAGGAATATATGAAAGAGCTTACCTTGGAAATGAACATTTAATGAAAGACCAGGAATATATGGGGGTATGTGAAAGACCGAGAAGATGTTTATATGGACAGAAAGAAACCAAGACAGTTTCACACAATGTGGACATTACCGCCAAAAGAAATGAGCAATGTGAGTCAAACTGTGGAAAACACCCATTTCAGTTATCAACAGCTGCAGAAAAGTGTATCTGTTCATCCAAAGGCTTAAATCAGTTTTTGAAACATACACGTTCTCTGAAGGGAAATGTGAAAAATCTAGAAAGTCATCCAGTCTCTACTGCAAATACTCATGCAAACCACTCTGAACACAGGCTTCAATTACACATACATTCAAGCACGTCTGAAAACCAGAAATTTAATAATGATGGAGAAAACTCACAAAATAATCAGCTTGAGGGATCTGTGACCAAGGGGTCATTATTCTTCTATCAACAGACTGTTTCTCTCCATTCCAAAATGTGTAATGTTGATATTAATGGAAGAGAGTTAATCCCACCATCACTGTTCAATACACATCATGATACGGTTAATACGGAACAACTTCTCACGTGTAATAACACAAGTCAGGCCTTAAGTAAGAGCTCTACCCCCAATAATTACAAGAATATTTACGGTGGAGTGAGAAGCCATTCATGCAATGAAACTGGGTGTAAAACTGAACAAGACTCTAACCCTATGAAACATCAGGGACTTCAATCTTCAGATAAAGATTCTAACAATAGTACATGGAGGAATATCTTTTACCAAACATCAAGTCCTCCTCTAAATGAGAGTACACATACTGGAGAGAAGACTTACAATTGTGAATATGGTGATGTCTCTAATCAGTCTTCAAATCTCACTCAACAGCAGTGTATTCAGAATCCACAGAAAAGTTACAAGTGTAAGCAATGTGAGAAAGCCTTTACTAACTCATCCAGTCTAAGTAGACACAGGAAAATTCATTCAGGATGGAAACCTTTCAAATACACAGAGTGTGGCAACACCTCTAAGCAGAATTCAGAGCTTAGTCAAGATCAGCAAATCCACACTGGCAGGAAACGTTATGAATGTAAAGAGTGTGAAAAAGCATTTATGTGTTACTCAAACCTTAGTCGACATCAGCGCATTCACACTGGGGAGAGGCCTTATAAATGTACAGAGTGTGGCAAAGCCTTTATTCGGAAGTCATATCTTAGTGATCACCAGAGAATTCATACTGGAGAGAAACCTTATAAATGTAAAGAATGCGGAAAAGCCTTCAGTCGCTGCTCAACTCTTACTCAACACCAGCGAATTCATACTGGAGAGAAGCCTTATAAATGTAAAGAATGTGGAAAAGCCTTCAGTCACTACTCAGCTCGTCATGAACACCAGCGAATTCATTCTGGAGAGAAGCCTTATAAATGTAAAGAATGCGGAAAAGCCTTCAGTCGCTGCTCAACTCTTACGGAACACCAGCGAATTCATACTGGAGAGAAGCCTTATAAATGCAAAGAATGTGGAACAGCCTTCAGTTACTACTCAGCTCTTCATGAACACCAGCGAATTCATACTGGAGAGAAGCCTTATAAATGTAAAGAATGCAGAAAAGCCTTCAGTCACTACTCAACTCTTATTGAACACCAGAGAATTCATACTGGGGAGAGGCCTTATAAATGTAAGTGTTGTGGCAAAGACTTTAGCAAGCACTCACGTCTTACTCGCCATCAGAGAATTCATACTGGAGAGAGGCCTTATAAATGTGAGGATTGTGGCAAAGCGTTTAGACACGACTCAGGTCTTACTAAACATCAAGTAACACATACTGGAGAGAAATCTTATAAATGTAAAGAATGCGGAAAAGCCTTCAGTCAATGCTCAACTCTTACTCAACACCAGAGAATTCATACTGGAGAGAAGCCTTATAAATGTCAAGAATGTGGAAAAGCCTTCAGTTACTACTCAACTCTTACTCAACACCGCCGAATTCATACTGGAGAGAAGCCTTATAAATGTATAGAATGCGGAAAAACCTTCAGGCAGTACTCAAATCTTACTCAACACCAGAGAATTCATACTGGGGAGAGGCCTTATAAATGTAAGGATTGTGGCAAAGACTTTAGCAGTTACTCAGGTCTAATTTACCATCAGAGAATTCATACTGGAGAGAAACCTTAGAAATGTAAAGAATGTGGAAAAGCCTTCAAAGCACTCACGTCTTACTCAAAATCAGAGAATTCATACTGTAGAGAAACCTTAGAAATGTAAAGAATGTGGAAAAACCTTCATCAGGCACTCACGTCTTACTAAACATCAGAGAATTCATACTGGAGAAGTGGCAAAGGCTTTAATCTGAGCTCTCACCTTATTAGACAGAGAGCACGTACTGGAGAGAAACCCTACTAATAAGTGATGGAAGAAGTTTGTCCTAAACATACACTTCAGAAAATACAAGACCTTTTATTTAAGAAAGATAAGGAATGACATAAAGAAAATGTAGAAAAGTATTTAATAAAAATTTAAATAAATATCAGAAATTGCACACTAGAAAAAGTGAAAGTCGCTCAGTTGTTTCCAACTCTTTGCAACCCCATGGACTGTGTCCATGGAATTTTCCAGGCCAGAATAGTGGAGTGTGAGGTGGATTTTTACCAACTGAGCTCTCAGGGAAGCCCGCACATAGAAACCATTTCATCAATTCTGTTTTTTGAAGTTCCTCTTCAGGAGAAGTATTGTAGATAGTAATCCATAGTAAAAACAGATCGAAAATTCATATGTTAGTATGGATCACAAGATGAAAGTTGGTATTTAGAAATGTACAAATATTAGCAATATATCTTTGTTTATATTGATATGATTTGTGATTGTTTGAAAACCAAAATCAATGTGATTCAACTCTCAAATTACTCCATGCTGCTATGCTTCATTTCTAGTGTGTATGCAAAGTTATATTTTTAATGTTTGCTATCTCAAAGATGAGACAAGGCCTTCAATCCTAGGGAGAAATCATTTATATTTATTCTCCATTAGAAGATTAAGGACACAGGAATGTAACATGTACATCTAAATGGATGTGTTAGTCATTCATGTCAAACATCCCTGTAGGTCACCATGAGGTAACTGTTCAGGGAGTAATTCCATATATTAAAGTAAGATGTACATTTTCAATAGTTATGTCACTTGCTTTTTAAGTAAAATACAATGACAGTTCACTGAAATCTTGATGTATCTTTATAATATCAACAGAAGTCATGAATATTAGTTGACATGTTTCAAATAAAGATATCTGATACCCTAGAAATGTATGGAAACCCCTCGCAGAAAAGTCTTGTAATTAGTGTATGTTTTATTTCATAAACAATTCACCTCCATTTTGTATCCATAGGAATCACAGTTCTCACATCATTGTATCAGAGGAATGAATATCATAGTTTATGCTTGTAATCTGTATTTTATTCAGTTACACAGTGGGTTGGAAAAGGTTTTATTCTGACTGTGTGATATAACATGTTAATAAAACTGGACGGTTTCTTGTGATGAAGTTGGTATGTAATGAATTGTCACCCTACCGATTTAAGGTTGAAGGGAAAATACCTAATAATAAACTCTTTGTTAGCACAGAGGGATGATATCTGTAACAATTAGTTTCCATCCTGCCTTTAAGCCTCAACTAATTGGATATTTCCCATCATTTCTCCATTGTACTCCCCCCACCCCCCGGCCCCACTTCTCTGTAACTGCTTGGACATTGTGATGGTTCTAGGAAGGATCATAGAGAGTACTGTTGATAGTTTACCTGAACTACGGCATTCTGTTGCTGCCTCAGCGTCTGTCTGGGGAGCAGGCAGCCTGCAGGCCCTTGAACTCACACCAGCCAGTCCTGTGAACACCTGCAGTAGATGAACACCCTCCTTGAGACCAGCAGTCGTGCTGAACCCCAGGGTCTACTGCACAGGCCTCCCTTCAATGCCACCCTCAGAGCTCTAGATTCCTGCTCCTCTTGGATTGAATGGACCGATCCACACTCAGCCTGGGGAGCCCACAACACTTCATCCAGGGCTGCTTAGAAAGGCCTGAACGCCAAATACTGGAGCTTTCTCTCCCTGGTTCTAGCCTTGGCCTTCCTCAGGGGCCTTCAAGGCTTCCCATGAATTCTCTCAGGACCTAGAGTCATAAACTCACCCGCTTCATTTGCCCTTTGTTCTTCTGTAAGCCAAAACTTTTCAGGGGCTCATTTAAGCAAATGTCAATTTAACAAAGTCACAGAAAGCATAATTAAAAGCCATGATGGGAAAGTTCTGAACCAAGATTTATAAAATCTTACCCTGTATAACTCTTAGCACAAGTTTCTTGTCTAGGCTTAAAGGAATTTTTCTCATAGCCTTGGCATACTTTGAATGCAATATATAAATATCTGAAGATATATGCATCATATAATTTATAGAACACACATTGAATATAATATATAAATATCTGAAGGTATACACGTTAGCAGTGAGAAAACCAAGAAGGAATATGTGAGTGTATGTGTATTCGTACACATTTAACGTAGAGAATTTAGAAAAGCTAGATCATAACGGGTCATTTTAGACTTGCAGATGATTGACTAAAAACAGCAAAACTTCTCAATATGTCAATTAATCTGTTTTGTCTATTTTTCATGGAATTCATTTCCTTAAATGTCAGGAGGTTGCAGTTTTTAAGGAGCTTCCACTCTGTGCTCCGCCCCCAACTGCCCCAGTTTACATTCCCTCTAGCCCTGTAGGAGGTCCCTGATCTCCAAGCCTCCTCAGCATTTATGATATCATTAATGGGCTCTTTGCTAATTGTTATTCTGACTGGCATGAGGTGATGCATCATTGTAGTTTTGTTTTGCATTTCTTATTGTTTAGCGCTGGTGAGCATCTTTCATTTGCCTCTTGCCCATCTAAAAGAGCAAGTTGCCCTACCCAGGCTCAGCAGTTGTGGCTCACAGGCTTATTTGCCCCAAAGCATGTGGAGTATTCCTGGACCAGGGATCAATCCCACATCCCCTGCAGTGTCAGATGGATTCTCCACCGCTGGGTGACCCGTCTGTTTAGCTTTTTTCCTTTTGAGATGCATGTGTATTTTGTATTGGAATATAATTGCTTTACAATGTTGTGTTAGTTTCTGCTGTACGACATCGTCAATCAGCCATAAGTATACATGAATCTGCTCCCTCTTGAACCTCCCTCCCGTGATCTCCATTTCACCCCTCTGGTCAGCACAGAGCACCAAGCTTAGCTCCCTGTGCTATCCAGCAGCTTCCCACTAGCTCCCTGTTTTAACCATCAGTTCAGTTCATTTCACTTGCTGAGTCATGTCCAAGTGTTTGCGACCCCATGGACTGCAGCACGCCAGGCCTCCCTGTCCATCACCAACTCGCAGAGTTTACTCAAACTCATGTCCATTGAGTCGGTGATGCCATCCAACCATCTCATCCTCTGTCGTCCCCTACTCCTATCCACTTCAGTCATTCCCAGCATCAGGGGCTTTTCAAATGAGTCAGCTTTTCGCATGAGCTGGCCAAAGTACTGGAGTTTCAGCTTCAGCATCAGTCCTTCCAATGAACACCCAGGACTGATCTCCCTTAGGATGGGCTGGCTGGGTCTCTGTGCAGTCCAAGGGCCTCACAAGAGTCTTCTCCAGCATTTCAGCCACGGTGGTATATGTGTGTCAGTGGGGCTCTTCAGTTTGTCCCCCTCCTCTTCTCCTGCCATGTCCATACATCTGTTCTCTATATTTGGGCAAATATTGTCTTAACAGATATATATGGAATCTTAAAAAACGGTGTTGATGAACTTATTTACTGAGCAGGAATATAGGCACAGAGGTAGTTCTTAAGGTTTTGGACGTTAAGCTTTCAAGGCATAAAATACATGGACAATCATTCCACGCATTTTACGAAGTGAAAGAAACCCATTTAAAAATGGTACAGAAAGTAGGAATTTTACAATATGACACTTTGGTGTAGGTAAATGTTCATATCTGCTCAGTGGTGTCTGAGTCTTTGTGAGCCCAGGGGCTGTAGCCTGTCAGGCTCCTCTCTCCATAGATTTCCCAGGAAAGGATACTGGAGTGGGTTTCCATTTCTTCCTCCAGGCGATCTTCCTGACCAAGGATCAAACCCACATCACCTGGATGTCCTTCATCGGCAGCAGACTTCTTCCCACTCAGTCACCTGGGAATCTAGTAGGAAATAGAGAAGAGATTTAAAAGGTCTGTGGTTGCCATGGGTTTCAAAGGAGGGACTCTGAATATCCTAAGTCTAGAGAACTTTCAGGACCGTGAAGTAATTTGTGTTAAACTGTTGTGATGGACACATGTTATTATACATTTGTCCAGAGGTATGGAGTGCACATTCCTAAAAGAGAAATATAAGGGTAAACTAAAGAGTTTATGTATTTACTGTCCTTGTAGATTCATCAGTGGTAACAAATGCTCACTCTGGTGGGCAAAGGTAAGTAGGGAGATTGTCCACATGTGGGAACAAGAGGTATATGGGAAACGTCTATACCTTATTCTCAACTCTGCTGTGAAACGAAATCTTCTACAAAGTTGGTACTGGTGCATGCACACGGAATATTTTTTAGAATATATAATATTAGAAAGATGGACATGCTTCTGACTTTAATTTCTCCTTAGTCATTATACTTTAAAGGTGTGAGAAAACAGAGCTCTCTAAATGGCACAGACAACAAACTGTAGCAGTTGATTCATAAAACCTAGAAAAACACACACACAGGAAGTAGAACAAGGCTCTCACGTGTTAATTCATGTGTAATGTAACTTACAACACCGATCATTATTTCCTTGGTTGGTCATCAGATAGCATTTAGGGCATCATTTTCAAAGGCATTTGTCTCTGCCCACACACACTTTTTAACCTAGCATGTCCTGCTCAGTTCAGTTCAGTTCAGCTGCTCAGTCCTTTCCTACTCTTTGCAACACCATGGACTGCAGCTCGCCAGGTCGCCTGCTGCCCAGGGTTCATTGTCAAAGAAAGCTGTGATGGAAACACCTCCAGGCTCCTGGTCTCTGAAGTTGGAGGTGCCACACCTGCAGAGAGGTGGTCACCATGCAAATCATTTTGTGAAAACGTGTGTCCCCAGGCTGCAGAGAGGGGTGAGAAAAACTAAGGACATAGGGGATCTTTGGGAAGATGTCTGCAAGTAAAGCCTGGCAGGAACCCAAGACCCCCAGGTGATTCCTACCAAACAGTCACCTCTCCTCTCCCCTCCCCCAGGGCGCAGACACAGGCCAAGGACACCACACACATCATAGAAAGAGCCGAGCCCCCCCCCCCCCCCCCCCCCCCCCCCCCCGCCCCAGGGAATCAGGTTGAGCTTTGCTTCTAGATGTTCCAGCCCTAAAACCTCCCTTCCTGAGGTCTCACATGTGCCAAATGGGAGGTTTCCCTCAGGGCTCCTGAATGCAGGTCTCTTCCATTTTTTCAAAACCCTCCTAGGCAGGGTCAAGTAGCCCAGAAGTAGGGTCCATTGTGTCTGGTGAATTGTTGTGCTGCCTGCTCTCTGTAGTGCAAAAAGGAAGGAGAGGAACTAGCCAGGAAGATCTGCCAATAGAGTGGAGCAGCAGGATGTGATTAGCATATCAGTTTAGTTTTGATTACCCAGTAGAGATCAGGAACAGAGAAAGTCAGCAAAGAGCTCTGAAAAGGGTGAGAGAAACAAGAAAACGGTTTCTTCTCTTTCACTGCAGCAGTTGCAGGTTAAACGGCTGTATGGATGTCTTTGAAGGTAATTTCTCAACATGCAGATGTGAGTTTGAGACGTCATATCCCCCAGAAGATAAAGTGCGGGAGGAAGAAGCGGAGGAAATGACAGCTTCTCAGGTAATTGTCCTGCCCGGGTGTGGGGCTGTGTCTGCTTTTCCTCCTGAAATGCCTGGACTGAGAATCTGCAAAACTTTAGTTCTCTGCTTCTAAGTTTTCTGCCTGGAGTGCTTGTTATCACCTTCTTATTTTTTCCTGTTTTTTGTTTGTTTGTTTGTTTGTTTGTTTGTTTTAATAGTGAAACCCAGCTCTTCAGGTTTCGTCTCCCTCATATTCCAGAGCCTTTTCTCCATTGTCTGTATCCTGGCTTTCTATAGAGCATGATGAATTCTCAACATTAAATAGTGACTTTCAATGTTCAATACATTCCCTTTGTGAGAGATCAATACAGGGAAGCACTGGTATCTGAGATTCCCACTGGGATGTGGTTCAGTGTTAGGATCTTAGGGAAGTTGGGGAAATGCCGTGATGAATTTACGTGTGGATGCAATTCAGCTCTCTAGAACAGGAGTAAGAAAATGCCCTTGTTAATAGAATGAACATAGCATTCTAGAATTTTTCAGAAGTAGCAGAGACAATCCTCTATACCAATGAGAAAAATATACTAATTAAATGGAGTATTAAGCTACAGATCATGGGAGGTATATAGGAGGTGGAATTTGCAGAAACCTGACATTTTTCATGATAGATTAAGATCATGGTTTTCCTAATATTGCCAAAATGCCAGGCAGTGATAATGCATTTTTCTGTGTACTCTTACCCGTGACCTCTGATGTTCACTGGATCAGGTGCTTCTCTGAGATTTCCACGCTATGAAGTTTATTTTTTCCTTCTTGTCTTGAACAAGAATCTTGGAAAGAAAAAGTGATGGATATGCCTATCACAGTTAATGAGGAAATGCCGTATCTTCTTAGTTACTCTTTGCTTTGAAAAATAAACACTCTCAGCTCAGGCAGATGCACAGTTTGAGAGATGTGAATTAAGTTTTATTTGGGGCAAAATGAGGACAGCAGCCCAGGAGACAGCATCTCAGAGAACTCTGAGAAACTGCTCCAAAGGGCCAGTGGGGGAAGGTCAGTATGTGAGTTTGGTGAAGGGGGAGTTCAGTGCAATCAAGCACTTACTTTACAAAAGGATTTCTGCCAGGCATGAGGAACTGAAGTCATCATTTAGTGGTTTAGTGCTTTTCTAGATATGAAGAGATGCAAGGATTGGGATCATGAAAGCAGTTTCTGAAAATATCTGACTCTAAAGACCTGTGCCACCAGATTCCCTGGAGCTGAGTGCCACAATCCAACCTGAACTCCGTCGAGGGGACTGAAGTCAGTTGCAGCACCATAGGGTTCATTCTCCCCAGAGGCAGATCACAAACGCCCTTGTTATTCAGTTCAGTTCAGTTGCTCAGTGATGTCTGACTCTTTGCAACCCCATGAATCACACCACGCCAGACCTCCCCGTCCATCTCCGACGCCAGGAGTTCACTTAGACTCATGTTCATTGAGTCAGTGATGCCATCCAGCCATCTCATCCTCTGTCGTCCCATTCTCCCCCTGCCCCCAATCCCTCCCAGCATCAGAGTCTTTTCCAATGAGTCAGCTCTTTGCATGAGGTGGCCAAAGTACTGGAGTTTCAGCTTTAGCATCATTCCTTCGAAAGAAATCTCTGGGCTGATCTTCTTCAGAATGGACTGGTTGGATCTCCTTGCAGTCCAAGGGACTCTCAAGAGTCTTCTCCAACACCACAGTTCAAACGCATCAATTTCTCAGCACTCAGCCTTCTTCACAGTCCAACTCTCACATCCATACATGACTACTGGAAAAACCATAGCCTTGACTAGATGGACCTTAGTTGGCAAAGTAATATCTGTGCTTTTGAATATGCTATCTAGGTTGGTCATAACTTTTCTTCCAAGGAGTAAGCGTCTTTTAATTTCATGGATGCAGTCTCCACCTGCAGGGAATTTGGAGTCCCAAAAAATAAAGTCTGACACTGTTTCCACTGTTTCCCCATCTGTTTCCCATGAAGTGATTGGACTGAATGCCATGATCTTCATTTTCTGAATGTTGAGCTTTAAGCAAACTTTTTCACTGTCCTCTTTTACTTTCATCAAGAGGCTTTTTAGTTCTTCACTTTCTGCCATAAGAGTGCTGTCATCTGCATACCGGATGTTGTTGATATTCCTCCCGGCAATCTTCATTCTAGCTTGTGTTTCTTCAGTCCAGCGTTTCTCATGATGTACTCTGCATATAAGGTAAAGAAGCAGGGTTACAATATACAGCCTTGACGTACTCCTTTTCCTATTTGGAACTGGTCTGCTGTTCCATGTCCAGTTCTAACTGTTGCTTCCTGACCTGCATATAGATTTCTCAAGAGGCAGATCAGGGGGTCTGCTATTCCCATCCCTTTCAGAATTTCCCACAGTGTATTATGATCCACACAGTCAAAGGCTTTAGCAGTCAATAAAGCAGAAATAATTGTTTTTGGAACTCTCTAGCTATTTCCATGATCCAGCGGATGTTGGCAATTTGATCTCTGGTTCCTCTGCCTTTTCTAAAACCAGCTTGAACATCTGGAAATTCATGATTCGCATATTGCTGAAGCCTGGCTTGGAGCATTTTGAGCATTACTTTACTAGCATGTGAGATGAGTGCAATTGTGCGGTAGTTTGAGCATTCTTTGGCATTGCCTTTCTTTGGGATTGGAATGAAAACTGACCTTTTCCAGTTTTGTGGCCACTGTTGAGTTTTCCAAATTTGCTGACATATTGAGTGCAGCACTTTCACAGCATCATCTTTCAGGATTTGAATCAGTGCAATTGGAATTCCATCATCTCCACTAGTTTTGTTCATAGTGATGCTTTCTAAGGCCCACTTGACTTCACATTCCAGGATGTCTGGCTCTAGATGAGTGACCACACCATCGTGATTATCCGGGTCATGAAGATATTTTTTGTACAGTTCTTCTGTTGATTCTTGCCACCTCTTCTTAAAATCTTCTGCTTCTGTTAGGTCCAGATCATTTCTGTCCTTTATCGAGCCCATCTTTGCATGAAATGTTCCCTTGGTATCTCTGATTTTCTTGAAGAGATCTCTAGTCTTTCCCATTCTGTTGTTTTCCTCTATTTCTTTGCATTGATCTCTGAAGAAGGCTTTCTTATCTCTTCTTGCTATTCTTTGGAACTCTTCATTCAGATGCTTATATCTTTCCTTTTCTTCTTTGCTTCTCGCTTCTCTTCTTTTCACAGCTATTTGTAAGCCTTCCCCAGACAGCCACTTTGGTTTTTTGCATTTCTTTTCCATGGGGATGGTCTTGATCCCTGTCTCCTGTACAATGTCTCGAACCTTATTCCATAGTTCATCAGGCATTCTATCTATCAGATCTAAGCCCTTAAACCTATTTCTCACTTCTGCTGTAGAATCATAAGGAATTTGATTTAGATCATACCTGAATGGTTTAGTGGTTTTCCCTGCTTTCTTCAATTTAAGTCTGATTTTGGTAATAAGGAGTTCATGATCTGAGCCACAGTCAGCTGCTGGTCTTGTTTTTATTGACTGTATAGAGCTTCTCCATCTTTGGCTGCATAGAATATAATCAATCTGATTTTGGTGTTGACCATCGGGTGATGTCCATGTGTAGAGTCTTCTCTTGTGTTGTTGGAAGAGGGTGTTTGCTATGACCAGTGCATTTTCTTGGCAAAACTCTATTAGTCTTTGCCCTGCTTCATTCTGCTTTCCAAGGCCAAATTTGCCTGTTACTGCAGGTGTTTCTTGAATTCCTACTTTTGCATTCCAGTCCCCTATAATGAAGAGGACATCTTTTTTGGGTGTTAGTTCTAAAAGGTCTTGTTCAGTCGCTGGCGACGCTCTTGGCAAGTGCCGATTTGTAGTTGACAACACTCCTGTGTGTTTAGTAGAGATGCTGGGATTTGGGAGTAGGGTTTTTCACCACTCAAGCCCAGGTCTGATCATTTCCAGTACACTCCACGCTCATATCACAGATAGAGTCTCATCACATTGCTGTATTTTCCAAAATGTTTACAAGAATCATATTACTGTGAATCTATGTTCAAAGGTGTTCAATTTTAAAATATAGTTCCATGCAAATGGTAGATTTTTCAGAAATTAAAAAATTCAGAACCAGAGGTGTCTATTTTTTTAATCATTGTGTATGTCTGCACCCTAGTCTATTTTTAAAAATTTGAATAATATTGTCACACGAGTGTATGTTCCTCGGTTCTTTGTCTCCTCACAACAAAGATTTGGAGCGACGAATATTAAAGCCCTCGGCGCATCACAGCTGTCGGGTCTTGGACAAACTGTGTTATAGCTCTTAGGCAAATCAGTGTTAGAGCTCTATTTTATTTAGACGATAGCAGGAGAATCTATCCTAGAAGCATGAGGGCATACCAACCCAAAGACTCAAAGAGAACAGCATTGAGGAGCGCATGGGGGAGGGAGAAAAAGAGAAGAGCTCACGCATGCACGTGGGAGAGAAAGAGGGAGAGAGAGAAAGCGCTTTGGCTCCTCCTTTTATATGTTTTTTCCTCGACCTGGGCCTGCCCTATGCAAATTTGATTTAGCCAGGAGTGTTGTTTGTTCTACCTGAAGTCTCCATTCTGGTCCTCGGACCTTCCTCAGACCTTCCTTGTCTTTTAGCCACCACTATTTTGGACTCCTTTTCCCTAATCTACCTACCTAACAATATCAGCCTCAAATATTTATGTACATTTTCAATCAGTTAAAAATTATCCTGATTTTATTGCCAAGACCATTTTTCTCTTAATATGTATACAGTCCTGATTTTAGTGTATGTCCGTATGCATGAACATGTTAACATCATTTGATAGATTTTCTTTCCTTTTCTTCCTTGAAGATTCTTTGAAGCAGGGAATAGCTACCCACTGCAGTATTCATCCCTTGAGAATCCCATGGACAGAGAAGCCTGGTAGGCTACAGTGCCTGGGGTTGCACACGACTGAGTGACTAACACTTTTCTTGTTTTTAGTATTATTTACAAATACAGAAATTTCTATAAACTTTCATTAGAGTTAGCTCTGTGCGTTTGTCTTTGTTTGATTAAAGTCTAGAGTCACAAACTGAAGTAAAATTTGCTACTGCTGCTAAGTCTCTCCAGACGTGTCTGACTCTGCCACCCCATAGATGGCAACCCACCAGGCTCCCCAGTCCCTTAAGCTGTCATCTAAAGGATGTTTGTTAAAATATTTGCCAAAAGATGATACAGCAACATTATTGATTTTAAATTATGTCTGGTATACATTCAAGACTCTGAAAACTGTCGGAAAATAGTATATACCAGATCGTAAAAATGATTCCTGTCACCGAGGTTACTATCCTATCAGACCTGTAAAATCTGTAAAGCACTTACAGTTCAAAAAGTTAACTGTGAATTCTTTCTTTACTCTTCTTCTTCGTTGCTGTTCAAACATTGTCACTCATAGAGCAGAATTTTCAACATTATTAGTTCAAATAAGGTTGTTAAAAATGTGGCACACTGAGCCCACTCCAGAACATTTGGATCAGGAAGTGCTTTTTAAAAATATTTCCTGTTTCTTTTGATAGAGAGTTTGTCGTCTGTCAACTGAGTACAACACTCAAAAATAAATATGGCAATTTAAATCTGATTGTAATTTCTCTTCCAAATCAGAATAATTTCTGCAATGGTTGATAGATCGTATCTCATCCTCTTTTCTTGGGGTTAAAAATGTGGTAGAATATATTATAGTGTAAAAATTATATTCCTGTGTAACACCAGACTTTCTTCTAAATCAAAGCCATTTCTCTTGCTGGTTTCCTCTTGGGTCACATTAGGAAGTCTTCCCATGACCACATGGCACCTGTACTTTGTATTTCAGGGATGGCTGACATTCCAAGATGCGGCCATAGACTTCACTCAAGAGGAGTGGGAATGCCTGGACTTCAGTCAGCGAGAATTGTACAGGGACGTGGTGTTAGAGAACTACAGGAACCTGGCCTCCTTGGGTGAGGATAACTGCCTTCCAGAATCCCTTCTCTACCCACTGGGTTTTGGTTCCTGCATTTCTAGAATGTCTCCTAGAATCTTCTGCTCCTTATAATAGTTTCAAATCCCTGCTTTCTATGGGAAAATAAATATTTATGAGTTGAGAAAGAGGACCTCATGATGATTCATTATGATTCTAACTTTTCCTTGATGGAATCTTCATCCTTCTTCTAGGTGAGTGGTAATTCTGTAGGTTCTGTGGTATAAAAGGGTGCCACTCTCCTTTATAAATCAGATATCTCCTACTTACTTACTTTGGCCTTAGTAGTACTTGACTAGAATCGCAAGATCTTTTCTTTATGTACTTTTAGTTATAAAAGTGCTTCGATAAAGTATTTGGGGATATAACTTTCTAGGCTATATTAACATTCAACCATGCCTTCTCTAGAATGTTAGTAGTAATAATGTAATGGGCAAAACTATGGTCATGTCTGACTCTTTGTGACCCTATGGAAAAGTCCATGGAATTCTCCAGGACAGAATACTGGAGTGGGTAGCGGTTCCCTTTCCAGAGGATCTTCCCACCCCAGGAATCAAATACAGGTTTCCCACAGTGCAGGTGGCTTCTTTACCAGCTGAGCCACCAGGGAATTTTAATACAGCTTAGGAAATTATGTCCCCACATACTTTAGTTCTAGGCTGTATTAACATTCTACCATGCCTTCTCTGGGCTTCCCAGGTGGCACTAGTGGTAAGAACCTGCCTGCCAATGCAGGAGACGTAAAAGAAGTGTGTTTGATCCCTGGGTTGGGAGGAATTCCTGGAGGAGGACATGGCAACCCACTCAGTACTTTTGCCTGGACACTCCCATGGACAGAGGAGCCTGGTGGGCTACAGTCCATAGGGTGGCAAAGAGTCAGACAGGACTGGAGTGACTTAGCACATGTGCCTTCTCTTCTCACTTGAATACATATTAGATTGGAAACTGATGAATCTCTAGTAAAATGAATATTCCTTTTCCTGATAGCAGGTCTTGTGGTCTCTAAGCCAGACCTGGTCACCTTTCTGCAAATAAAAAATCCCTGGGATGTAAGGAGACTGGAGATGCCAGCCATATACACAGGTATGTATGAATGGATGGAGCCGATGAGTCAACGACAGGTCCAAAGATTAGTGAGGAATTCATCCTTTGTCATGTGGTTTGGGAAGATCTGCTTCAATGGAAATGATTGTAGAGAAGTCTGGGTTTCTTTCTGTTGCTGTCATAGGCGGATATCACCTGCCCCATTCTGTCTCTTTAAATTATTCCTGAATTCCTCTCCAGTGATTACTTTTCTCAATCACAGTGAGAACTGAAATCCTTCTCTTGGCCTGTGACAACCTGCATGAATCTACTACTATTCAATTTCTTCAGTGTGCGGGGGGGTCGGGGCGGGGAGGGGTGGGTGGCGGGTGTGTGTTCGTGCCTTAGGAAAACTGGACATTTCTGAAAAACTCTAAGATGCTCCTATTAAAGTTTCTACCTCGAGATGGCAGTGTGTGAGTGGAATTGTAGACATACTGCCAAAGGTCTAAGAATATTGGGGACAGAAGTTTGGTTTTTTTTGTTGTTTGTTTGTTTGTTTCTGACATAATTTCTAAAACACTGGAAGCTACAAATATGATCTTATAAATTTTAAACTCAAGTAATTTCTTCACTGTATAAACCAAAACCTCCCTAAAGAGAAAGAATGCCAGTCTCAGGGTTACTTCAAAGTTTCTGTTTTCTTCAAATGAACTCATATGAAATGTTAAGTGTATTTGCCCCAATTCCTCAATACTAAAAGACTTAAGTATATTCAATTAACTTAAAGAATTTTCAAATAAATTGACATAAGAGCGTAAAACATTTTCCACCATATTTTTAATGGTTTTACAGTATTACAATGTTTAGATAATAGAATCTTTTTAAAACATTGTCATTGGAGTATAACTGGTTTACAATGTTGTACAGCAAAGAGAAGCCATTTTACGTACAGATATCTAGTCTTTTTAAGATTTCCTTCCCAATTAGATCTCCACAGAGCATTGATACTGTTAACACCACATTTTTAAAGTCTCATTTCTTAATTTCTCAAGAACTGCTTCTTTATTTAATGAATCTTGTTATCAGCTTCCCCAGACTTTGCCCTACATGCCCTCGGTTTTTGATTAGACCTATGCCAGTATCATTTATGATTTTTATATTGAAACATCATATAGAACATGCTAAAATAAGAAGTCGGTTAAAGAATTAGAGGCCACCTAGTGGCACCTGCATTTAAGATGACTTAAGTCAAAGAGTAATCATTAGACATTTTCTCGGTTTGTGGTCTGTTCTGCAGGCTGCAGGATCCTAGCTCCTCTTGCTCTGTTGTCTTCCCCCTAGGGGGTGAGGTTGGTCCACAGGCTTGTACCCTTATCCCCTTGATCTGGGTTTTGTATGCTGTTATTGTGACCCGAGCCTCCCCTGGATATTCAGGGGAGCTTCCCCTTGGCTCTATGGTTGTCACTGCCCTGTCAGGGGTGGGGTCTGCTCCTTGGTTGGTGCAGAAGAGCCCCCAGATCCACTTCTTCACTGTGATTCTGATCTGTGGTCAAGGCAGGTAGGATTGGATGATACCCACTGGGAGAGATGCCACTAAGCATTGCTCCTCTGGGGATGTTCACCTTGGGGTGTGCTCATGCGCTGTGTGAGTCTCATGTGACCCCATGTTGGCATTGCTCTTGGCCCCCCTTTAACCATGGGCATGCTGGCACATTGCTCTGGTGTGTCTCAGATGTTGTTTTCACTGGAACACCAGCATAGTTCCAGTGAACTCAGGTCCCAGAATTGCATTCATGGAGCTGGATCTGGTGTGGAGCTATGGGGGCAACTCATACTCAGGCCTGGCCCCACCCCCTAGTATACATCCCCAAAAAGTCAACAGCTGCTAAAGCTACACCTCCCATGACTGGAGGAGCCTTGGTTGTCCATTCAGATGCTCTGTAGGGGCTGAGAGGACAAAGCCAACGGCAGGTATAAAAGCATGGTTTGTGCAACTGTGAGGAGAGACTTCAGTGTTTTCTTCATTAACCCTGGGGCTCAGCTGAGCTTTCAGCTCCTTCTATGTGTGTGGGCCACCCACAGGTGTCTGCTCCAGAGGCTACCCCAGAGCACCAGAGTCTGCTGATTGGGAGGAGGTGCATGGGGGGAGGCTGTGGCTGGAGCTCAATAGAGCCCACCCGGGTGGTGGCCTTTCCTAGTGCTGGGGGAGGAGGGGCCAGCACAGGGGCAGAGGGGCTGCAATGGTGGGTCTTCCCTTTGGGCATCACTCAACAATGGCACTCTGCTCTCTGGTGGTTCAGACTTCCTCCACAAGTATTCTAGCTTATAGAGCTCCTCCCTCACCCCCAACCTCTCAGGATGCCTCCTCACAGCCACAGGAGACCTCTGCCTGGGTCTGCTCTCCAGACCCCACATTTCAGCACCCAGCCTTTGTCTGCAGCAGTGGACACCCTCTCAGGCTGGGTGGGCAGGGTTGGGATCAGTACCCTGTGTACAGGTCTCACTCTGTCCTGCTGCCACAGACTGTTGCCGTGTTCTCTTCCCACAGAGAATGAGGCTCCCCTTCTGTCCCAGCTGAGCTCACACCAGCCCCAGTAGATAGGAACAGTAGATAAGAAAACTTTCATTTGGTATCTTTCAGCTGTGTCTTCTCACAATACCCGTGGTTTGATGTCAAAGAATCCAAGATTAGAAAATTTAATCCAAAAAGCAAACCTAGGAATATATGAAAGGACTCACCTTGGAAACGAACATTTAATGAAAGACCAGGAATATACGGGGGTATGTGAAACATCTAGAAGATGTTTATATGGACAGAAAGAAACCAAGACACTTTCACACAATATGGACATTACTGCCCAAAGAAATGAGCAATGTCAGTCAAACTGTGGAAAACACCCATTTCAGTTCTCAACATCTGCAGAGCAATGTATCTCTTCAAGCAAAGGCATAAATCATTTTTTGAAACATGCACGTTCTTTGAAGGGAAATGTGGAAAATCTGGAAAGTCATCCAGTCTCTACTGCAAATACTCATACAAACCACTCTGAACACAGGCTTTGATTACACATACATTCAAGCACGTCTGAAAACCAGAAATTTAAAAATGATGGGGAAAACTCACAATATAATCAGTTTGAGGGATCTGTAAACAAGGGGTCATTATTCTTCCACCAACAGACAGTTTCTCTCTGTTCCAAAATGTGTAATGTTGGTAATAATGGAAGAGAGTTAATCCCAACATCATGTTCAATACACACCATAATACTGTTAATACGGAACAACTTCTCAGGTGTAATAACACGAGTCAGGCCTTAAGTAAGAGATCTACCCCCAAGAATCATAACAATATTTACGAAGCCGTGAGAAGCAATTCATGCAATGAAACTGGGTGTAAAACTGAACAAGACTCTAACGCTATGAAACATCAGGGACCTCAGTCTTCAGACAGAGATTCTGACAACAGTACATGGAGGAATATCTTTTATCAAACATCAGGTTTTCCACTAAATGAGAGTACACACACTGGAGAGAAGACTTACAATTGTGAATATGGTGATGTCTCTAATCAGTCTTCAAATCTCACTCAACAGCAGAGTATTCAGAATCCACAGAAAAGTTACAAGTGTCAGAAAAGTGAGAAAGCCTTTACTAACTCAACCAGTCTAAGTAGACACAGGAAAATTCATTCAGGATGGAAACCTTCCAAATGTACAGAGTGCAGCAACACCTTTAATCAGAATTCAGAGCTTAGTTAAGATCAGCAAATCCACACTGGCAAGAAAACTTATGAATGTAAAGAATGTGAAAAAGCATTTAGGTCTTCCTCAAACATTAGTCGACATCAGAGAATTCACACTGGGGAGAAGCATTATAAGTGTACAAAGTGTGGCAAAGCCTTTAATCAGAAGTCACATCTTACTGAACACCAGAGAATTCATACTGGAGAGAAGCGTTATAAATGCAAAGAATGCAGAAAAGCCTTTAGTCACAACTGAACTCTTACTAACCACCAGCGAATTCATACTGGAGAGAAGCCTTATAAATGTAAGGATTGTGGCAAAGAATTTAACCAGAGCTCAGGTCTTACTAACCATCAGAGAATTCATTGTGGAGAGAAGCCTTATAAATGTAAAGAATGTGGAAAAGTCTTCAGTCACCCCTCAAATTTTACTAAACACCAGCGAATTCATACTGGGGAGAGGCCTTATAAATGTAAGGATTGTGGCAAAGACTTTAGCAGGCACTCAGCTCTTACTTACCATCAGAGAATTCATACTGGAGAGAAGCCTTATAAATGTAAATATTGTAGCAAAGCGTTTAGACAGCACTCATGTCTTACTAAACATCAAGTAATCCATACTGGAGAGAAATCTTAGAAATGTAAAGAATGCGGAAAAGCCTTCAGTCAATGCTCAACTCTTACTCAACACCAGAGAATTCATACTGGAGAGAAGCCTTATAAATGTAAGGATTGTGGCAAAGAATTTAACCAGTGCTCAAGTCTTACTTACCATCAGAGAATTCATACTGGAGAGAAGCTTTATAAATGTAAAGAATGTGGAAAAGCCTTCAGTCACTACTCAAATTTTACTCAACACCAGAGAATTCATTCTGGAGAAAAGCCTTATAAATGTAAAGAATGTGGAAAAGCCTTCAGTCACTACTCAAATCTTACTCAACACCAGAGAATTCATACTGGAGAGAAGCCTTATAAATGTAAGGATTGTGGCAAAGAATTTAACCAGTGTTCAGGTCTTACTTACCATCGGAGAATTCATACTCAAGAGATGCCTTATAAATGAAAAGAATGCGGAAAAGCCTTCAGGCACCACTCAAGTATTATTCAACACCAGCGAATTCATACTGGAGAGAAAACTTACAAATGTAAAGAATGTGGAAAAGCCTTCATCAAGCACTCACGTCTTACTCAACTACAGATAATTCATATGGAGAAGTGACAAAGGCTTTAATCAGAGCTCTCACCTTATTAGAGATCAGAGAGCACATACTGGAGAGAAACCCTAGTAATAAGTGATGGAAGAGGTTTGTCCTAAACATACACTTCAGAAAATACAAGACCATTTATTTAAGAAAGATAAGGAATGACATAAACAAAATGTCAAAAATTATTTAATAACAATTAAATCTAAATAAATATCAGAAATTTCACACTAGAAAAAGTGAAAGTCGCTCAGTTCTGCCCAACTCTTTGCAACCCCATGGACTGTGTCCATGGACTTCTCCAGGCCAGAATATTGGAGTGGGAGGTGGATTATTTACCAACTGAATTATCAGGGAAGCCCATATAATAGAAAGCATTTCATCAATCCTATTTTTTGAAGTTCCTTTTCACAAGAAGTACTGTAGATAGTAATCCATAGTTAAAACAGATAAAAAAATTGATGTTAGTATGGATCACAAGATGAAGGTTGGTATTTAGAAATGTACAATTTTTAGCAATATGTCTTTGTTTATATTGACATGATTTGTGATTATTTGAAAACCAAAATATATGTGATCAACTCTCACATTACTCCATGCTGTTATGCTTCATTTCTAGTGTGTATGCAAAGTTATGTTTTTGATGCTTGCTATCTCAAAGGTGAGACAAGGCCTTCTATCCTAGGGAGAAATCATTTATATTTATTCTCCATTAGAAGATTAAGGACCCAGTAATATAACATGTACATATAAATGGAGGTGTTAGTCATTCATGGCAAACATCCCTATAGGTCACCATGAGGTAAGTGTTCAGGGAGTAATTCCACATATTAAAGTAAGATGTACATTTTCAATAGTTATGTTACTTGCTTTTTAAGTAAAATACAATGACAGTTCACCGAAATCTTCATGTATCTTTATACTATCAACAGAAGTCATGAATATTAGTTGACATGTTTCAAATAAAGACACCTCTGATCCCCTGAAAATGTATGGAAACCCCTCCCAGAAAAGTCATGTAATTAGTGTATGTCTTGTTTCGTAAACGATTAACCTCCATTTTGTAACCATAGGAATCACAGTTCTCAGATCATTGTATCAGAGCAATGAATATCGTTGTTTATGCTTGTAATCTGTATTTTATTCAGTTACACAGTGGGTTAGAAAAGGTGTTATTCTGACTGTGTGATATGACATGTTAATACAACTGGGTGGTTTCCTGTGATGAAGTTGGTGTGTAATGAAGTATCAACCTACCGATTTAAGGTTGAAGGGAAAATACCTAACAATAAACTCTTTGTTAGCACAGAGGGATGATATCTGTAACAATTAGTTTCCATATTGTCTTTAATCCTCAACTAATTGGATATTTCCCATCATTTCTCCATTGTACTTTTTCCCCCTCACTGTAACTGCTGGGACATTGTGATAGTTCTAAGAAGGACCATACAGAGTATTGAGAGTTTACCTGGATTACTCCATGCTGTTGCTGCCACAGCATCTGTCTGGGGAGCAGGCAGCCTGCAGGTCCTTGAACTCACAGCAGCCAGTCCTATGAGCACCTGCACTAGATGACCACCCACCTTGAGACCAGCAGTCCTGCTGAAGCCCAGGGTTTACTGCACAGGCCCCCCTTCAGTGACACCCTCAGAGCTTACCAGATTCCTGCTCCTCTGGTTTGAATGGACCCATCCACGCTCAGCCTGGGGAGCCCACAGCAATCACTCAGGGTCCCTTAGAAAGGCCTGAACCCCAAGTACTGGAGCTTTCTCTGCCGGGTTCTAGCCTGACCTCCCTCAGAAATTTCCATCCTAAAACCTCCCCTCCTGAGATGTTTCAGCTGTGCTCAATGAGAAGGTTTAAGCTCAGGGCTCCTGAGTGTGGGCCTTGGGGAAGAAGCATCAGAACAGAGAACTTGCTAAAGATTTATTTAATGACCCCCCCTCAGACCTGCAGATTCATAACTTCTTAGAGTTGGGACCTTACCTAGAGGGCTTCATATTCACTGAAATGGTTCAGAAAGAATCTGAACCATTGGCCAAGTGATTTCCATCTGTTTTCCATCAGGGTCACGTGACCAGTGTTAGGAAAGGACCTCCCTGGTGCCTTCCCCAGAGAGTTCTCTCTTGGTCCTGTGGGGGCATCAGTGTGGTGTGTAGGAAGTGCTCCAGGGGACTGTAATGCGAGGCCCGGGTGAAGGACATGGCTTCTGGTCCATCTGTGAGAGCTGAGGCTAAGCTTCAGTCTGAGGAGAGGCTACAGGGTTGGTCTAGCTGGATTTGGACCAGGGAAGTCAGTCAGCTCACATCATCTGTGGGAGCAGAGGGTTAGGAGCTGTCTATGGGGAGAGAACAATCAAGAAATAAGTTCACAGGCTGGCCTCGAGTTAGGCGTGATTGTTCCTGAATCTCTCCTGAGACAGGACAGGAGAGGTGGGTCTTTTCAGCTTTTCAAGTCCTTCTGTCTGTAGGTGAAGTAGTTGCAGGTTATAGAGTGGCACAGATGCCTTTGAAGGTATTTTCTCAAGATGCAGAGGTGTGTTTGCTACATGACATCCCCAGAGAAGACAGAACAGGACGAAGAAGAGGAGGAAATGGCAGCTTCTCAGGTACTCTTTCTGTTCCAGGCCTGGGGCTGTGTCTGGTTTTCCTCCTGAAATGCCTAGACTGTGAATCCGCAAACCTTTAGTTCTCTGCTTCTAATTTTTCTGCCTGGGGTGTTTTTAATCCACTTCTTATTTTTTCCTTTTCTTCTTATCATAGTGAAGACTGGCTCTTTAGACCACCTCTCCCTTGTGTCCCAGATCCTGTTCTCCATTGTCTGTATCCTGGCTTTCTATAGAACATGATGAATTCCCAACCTGAATGAGTGACTTTCAGCTGGTGAACATATTCCCTTTGTGAGAATATGTCCTCTCAACACGGAGAGGCACTGGTATCCGAGATTCCCACTGGGACGTGGTTCAGTGTTAGGATCTTTGGGAAGTAGGTAAATGCCATGATGAGTTCACACGTGGATACAATTCAGCTCCTTAGGAGTTAGAAAATGCCCTTATATATTGAATTAACTCAGTGATCCAGAATTTTTCAGAAAATGCGCAGAAATAAAAAGAAAACTAGGAGACATTGTCCTCTGTAATGCTATGGCTTACTAGTTAAACACACTGTTAGGATACAAAACAGAGGAAGTATATATAAAATGAATTTTGCATAAAACTGATATCTTTCAGTTCAGTTCAGTTCACTCAGTCCTGTTTGACTCTTTGCAACCCCATGAATCGCTGCACACCAGGCCTCCCTGTCCATCACCAACTCCCGGAGTTCCCTTAGACTCACGTCCATCGAGTCAGTGATCCCATCCAGCCATCTCATCCTCTGTAGTCCCCTTCTCCTCCTGCCCACAATTCCTCCCAGCATCAGAGTTTTTTCCAATGAGTTAACTCTTCACATGAGGTGGCCAAAGTACTGGAGTTTCAGCTTTTAGCATCATTCCTTCCAAAGAAATCCCAGGGCTGATCTCCTTCAGAATGGACTGGTTGGATCTCCTTGCAGTCCAAGGGACTCTCAGGAGTCTTCTCCAACACCACAGTTCAAACGCATCAATTCTTCAGCGCTCACCCTTCTTCACAGTCCAACTCTCAGATCCATACATGACCACGGTAAAAATCATAGCCTTGACTAGACAGACCTTAGTTGGCAAAGTAATGTCTCTGCTTTTGAATATGCTATCTAGGTTGATCATAACTTTTTTCCCAAGGAGTAAGCGTCTTTTAATTTCATGGCTGCAGTCACCATTTGCAGTGATTTTGGAGCCCCTCAAAAATAAAGTCTGACACTGTTTCCACTGTTTCCCCATCTATTTCCCATGAAGTGATGGGACCGGATGCCATGATCTTCGTTTTCTGAATGTTGAGCCTTAAGCCAACTTTTTCACTCTCCTCTGCCAGGGTCCAGCCCCGGTGGATCCAAGGTGATTCGAAGGTGGGCAGACAGAGTTGGCGTCTTTGGAAAAATACATATTTAATCACAGATATAGAGAGATTAGAAATGGATAGTGTAGTAGGAAGATTAGTGGAGAGAAGAGGGTGAATAACTTGGATTACGTGGAATAGCATCCATGCTCCAGATGGCAATTCAGCCAGAAAAACGAGGAGCAAGAAAGAACGACATGGGGGAATCAGTCTTTCTGGAAACTGATCTGATTTCTTTATTCTAGGGTTTGCTTATATACCTTTTGTTACACTTAGGGATGAATACGGAGTCACGGGGAAGTCAGCAGTCCTGACCTTTATCATAATCAGGTGCTTCACATAAATGTATAAAAAAAAGGTCTTAGGGACATTACATCATCTTCTGGCCATGAGTGAGACTTGCTGACATTTTATGATTCTTTCTTTCTGATAACCAAAAAACTTATTTCTTCCAAGGGTGTTTTTTCTTAAACCAGGCACAACCCTCCAAATAAAGTTACATTCCCATAGGGTGAGGTTGTAGTGAGTTACAATCAAGAAAGGAATTTATTTAACCTAAGGTTAACATGATTAATCTTAAAGGTTAATACTTATTTCTCCTATATGTTAGTTATATTCATTATAAGGGCAGGGAACATGGAGATTTAGCAGCAAACATCAGCCCAACAAATGAAAATCCTTTCACCAATGTTCCCCTTAAGATCTATTTAGTCTTAAGATAGTGATAAAGTTACATTTTTACATAGCAAGGACACAGTGATTTATAACAAAGCACAGTGATCTATTACAAGAGAAAATCCATTAACTCAAAAAAGTCTAGTATTGCTAACATCAAAAACTACTATATTTCCTTTTCTATATTCCAAATACATTGATTAATATATTCCCAGGTGCCTAAGGATATGGAGGCCTGGCGGCAATCATTGACTCAACAAGAAGAAAAAGCCCTATGCTAATTAAGACTCTCAAAATACTCCAAAACTCTCTGTGCTGTTTATGGTTGAGAGGTAGTAAAAAATCATGTGCATAGTGGCAGGAGTATGGATAATCCTGTCACACAAGCTAGTCTGTCAGCAGAGAGGTTTGACCTCAGACACACTTGTCCCACCCAGAGCAGGGAATTAGCAGCAATTATTGACACAACAAATGAAAAAACCCTTCACCAATATAATTCCTAACCAACACACTATACTAATAATTTCCAACTCCCCAAGAGAATTTGCCTCTAGTAAGTCTAAAACATCTCCTCCCTCTCAGATTTGGAGGCTGTAAACAATCACATGTGGCCGGATGAACCTCTACAGTCGGGCTAGATAACCTTCAGAGCAGTCCGTAAGCTGAAACATTCTTGTCACACCCAGGAATTTTTATTGCCTTGGAGCTTCACGTTTACTCCTCCGAGAGAAACGGTTATGGGGGAGAGCCCCCTGTAAAGTCAGAGGTGTAGGTGAGAGCATAAAACAGACTCTGGTTTTGGGGTTAGATGCTCGGGAACAGAGGGTTTCCTGAGGCTTGATCACGCCTTTGCATATGCCAAGCGTCTTTCCTCATGACCTTTGCAATGGGCGGAGTTCCTCACGCTGGCCCCAGGCACTGCTCTTTCACTTTCATCAAGAGGCTTTTTAGCTCTTCTTCACTTTTTGCAGTAAGGGTGGTGTCATCTGCATATCTGAGGTTATTGATGTTTCTCCAGGTGCCAGGGTCCAGCCCCGGTGGATCCAGGGAATTCGAAGGTGGGGACGGAGTCGGCGTCCTGGAAAAAACTTATTTAATTACAGATATAGAGGGAGATTAGAAACAGATAGTGTAGTAGGAGAATTAGTGGAGAAAAGAGGCTGAATAACTGGTTTACATGGAATACCAATCACCACCTATGTAGGCCACAGGCGTCTTTCCATTCTCCCAAAGGAGAGGAGGCACTGAGGCCTCCCCTGTCCGATCTCAGAAGCCCAGGCAGAATTAGCAGGCTTGGTGAGTACCCACATTTCAGATGGGAATTCAGCCAGGAAAACGGGGAGCGAGAAAGAAACGACACGGGGGAATCAGTCTTTCCAGAAACTGATCCGATTTCTTTATTTTTCAGGTTTGTTTATATACCTTTTTGTTATACATAGGGATGAATACAGAGTCACGCGGGGGTCAGCAGACCTGACCCTTGTCACAATCAGGTGCTTCATATAAAATTATACAAAGGTCTTATGAGTTTCATCATCTTTTGGCCATGAGGTCTGCTGACATTTTATGGCCCTTTCTGATACTGGTCAGTTAACCAGAAAACTTATTTTTCCAAGGGTTATTTTTTCTTAAATCAGGCGCCACCCTCCAAATAAAGTTGCATTCCTATAGCGTGAGGGTGTAGTGAGTTACAATCAAGAAAGGAATTTACTTAACCTAAGGTTTAACATGATTAATCTTAAAGGTTAATACTTATTTTCCCTATATGCTAGTTATATTCATTATAAAGGCAGGAATACGAAGTTTTAGCAGCAAATATTGGCTCAACAAATGTAAACCCTTCACCAATGTTCCCCTTAAGATCTATTTTGTCTTATGATAGTGATAAAGTTACATAGCATAGTGATTTATAGTGATTTATAACAAAGTACAGTGATCTATAACAAAAGAGAAGATTCATTAACTCAAAAATCTAGTATTGCTAACATCAAAAACTACTATGTTTCCTTTTCTATATTCCAAATACATTGATTAATATATTCCCAGGTGCCTAAGGATATGGAGGCCTGATGGCAATCATTGACTCATCAATGAAAAAAGCCCTACGCTAGTACTCCAAACTCTCTGTGCTGTTTATGGTTGAGAGGTTGTCACACAAGCTAGTCTGTCAGCAGAGAGGTTTGACCTGAGACATCCTTGTCACACCCAGGGCAGGGAATTAGCAGTAATTATTGGCACGACAAATGAAAAAAAAAAACCCTTGACCAATATAATTCCTAATCACCCTACTAATACTGTACTAATGATCTAACTTTTCAAAAGAGTCTGTATTTAGAAAGTTTTAAAACATCCCGTGCCTCTCACAGTTGGGAGGCTGTAAACAATCACATGTGGACGGACGAGCCTGATCAGGCAGGCCAGAGAACCTTCAGAGTTCATAAGCTGAAACACTCTTATCACGCCCAGGAATTTTTATTAACTGGAGCTGCAAGTTAACTCCTTCTCTGAGAGAAATGGTTATGGGGGAGAGCTCCCTGTAAAGTACTCTGGTTTTGGGGTAGATGCTCGGGAACAGGGGGTTTCCTGAGGCTTGATCATGCCTTTGCTTATGCCAAGCTTCCTCCTCATGACCTTTGCTATGGGCGGAGTTCCTCACGCTGGCTCCCAACATCCCGGCAATATTGATTCCAGCTTGTGTTTCTTCCAGTCCAGTGTTTCTCATGATGTATTCTGCATAGAAGTTAAATAAGCAGGGTGACAATATACAGCCTTGAAGTACTCCTTTTCCTATTTCGAACCAGTCTGTTGTTCCATGTCCAGTTCCAACTGTTGCTTCCTGACCTGCATACAGATTTCTCAAGAGGCAGGTCAGGTGGTCTGTATTCCCATCTCTCTCAGAATTTTCCATAGTTTATTGTAATCCACACAGTCAAAGGCTTTGGTATAGTCAATAAAGCAGAAATAGATGTTTTTCTGGAACTCTCTTGATTTTTCCATGATCCAGCAGACGTTGGCAATTTGTCCTCTGGTTCCTCTGCCTTTTCTAAAACCAGCTTGAACATCAGGAAGTTCAGGGTTCATGTATTGGTGAAGCGAGGCTTGGAGAATTTGGAGCATTATTTTACTAGCATGTGAGATGAGTGCAATTGTGCGGTAGTTTGAGCATTCTTTGGCGATGCCTTTCTTTGGGATTGGAATGAAAATTGACCTTTTCCAGTCCTGTGGCCACTGCTGAGTTTTCCAAATTTGCTGGCATATTGAACGCAGCACTTTCACAGCATCATCTTTCAGGATTTGAAATAGCTCAACTGGAATTCCATCACCTCCACTAGCTTTGTTCGTAGTGATGCTTTCTAAGGCCCACTTGACTCACATTCCAGGATGTCTAGCTCTAGGTGAGTGATTAGGTTCAAGTTATAATTTCCCTATTTTTTCCTAAATGCCCAGGCTCTGATAGTGCATCTTCTGTGTGATCCAGTTACACCATGACAGATGATGTCCACTGGCTCTGGTAATTTCTCTGAGATTATCAGGCTATGAAGTTCATTTGTTTCCCTCTGTCTTTGAACAAGGCTGTGGAAAAATGGAGTGGGGAACGTGTGAAAACCCTCACAGTTTTGGAGAAATTCCACCTCTTTTTGGTTTCTCTTTGCTTTGGAACATGAATGCTCATTCTGTTGATGATAGACACTGGGTTTTAGGAATGGGTATTTTCATCACTCAAGCCCACATGTGATGTTTCCAGTACACTCCACGCTCATATCACACATAGTCTTCTTATTCACATCTTTTTTTTTCCTGAAATATTAGCAATAATCATATTGGTGCTAATCTGTTTTCACCTGTGTTTAATTTCTAAGATACAGCTCAACAAAATGATACAGTTTGTCAGGAAATTAAAGTTTCAGAACCAAGAGCTCTAATTTATCTTATACCGTTGTATATGTTTGCACCCTAGTGTATTTAAAATATACAAAGAATATCATTCACAAGTAGATGTGTATATTTTAACCCATTAAAAATAATCTTGATTTTATTGACATGAATCAATTCAGTTCAGTCACTCAGTCGTGTCCAACTCTGCGACCACATGAACCACAGCACACCAGGTCTCCCTGTCCATCACCAACTCCTGGAGTTTACCCAAACTCATGTTCATTGAGTTGTGATGCCATCCAACCATCTCATCCTCTGTTGTCCCCTACTCCTCCTGCCTTCAATCTTTCCCAACATCAGGGTCTTTTCACATGAGTCAGCTTTTCACATCAGATGGCCAAAATATTGGAGCTTCAGCTTTAACATCAGTCCTTCCAATGAACACCCTGGACTGATCTCCTTTAGAATGAACAGGTTGGATCTCCTTGCAGTCCAAGGGACTCTCAAGAGTCCTCTCCAATACCACAGTTTAATAGTATCAATTCTTCTATGCTCAGCTTTCTTTATAGTCCAACTCTCACATCCAAACAAGACCACTGGGAAAACCATAACCTTGACTAGATGGACCTTTGTGGACAAAGTAATGTCTCTGCTTTTTAATATATGCTGTCTAGGGTGGTCATAACTTTCCTTCCAAGGAGGAAGTATTTTTTTAATTTCATGGCTGCAATCACCATCTGCAGTGATTTTGGAGCCCCCAAAAATAAAGTCAGCCACTGTTTCCCCATCTATTTGCCATGAAGTGATAGGACTGGGTGCCGTGATCTTAGTTTTCTGACTGTTAGCTTTTCTTTAATACTCTTAATAAGTATACAGTCTCATTTTAATATATGTCTGTATGCTTGAAAATGTTAAAATTATTATTTTTTCTTGTTTTGGTATTCTCCCCAGTTATATAAAGTTCTTAACAAATACACATATTTATGTCTTTGGCCAATTATGTCTTGGTTGTAGCCTGCAGAATCTTGGAGCCATGTGGGAGACTTTGTTGCAGCAGGCAAACTTTAGCTGTGGTGTGTGGGATCTAGTTCTCTAACAAGGGGCTGAAGCCAGCCCCCTGACTTGGGCGCTCGGACTACCAGGGAAGACCCTTTAAAAACTTGCATAAACTTTCTTTAGTGTTGTCTCTGTGTATTTGTGTTTTACTAGTTAAATTATAGTTCGTGTAAACTGAAGCAAAATTCAAGATCTGTCATTTAATGAATGTTTGTCAAAATATTTGCAAAAGGGGGAACAACAGTGTTGTTGATTTTATATTATTTATGTGGTGCACTCAAGATTCTGTCAAAACTGTTAGAAAGACAAATAGTATGTACTAAATAGTTAAAGTATTATTGCTGCTATGGGTACTATTCTATCAGACCCATCAATTTTGTAAAACACTTAAAATTCAAAGTTAAGTATAAATTCTTAGTTTACTAGTCTACCTCTTTGCTATTCAGAATGGTCATTCATGCATCAGAATTTTCAACATTACTAGTTAAAATAAGCTTGTTAAAAATGTGGCACATTGGCCCCACTCCAGAACTCTTAGATCAGAGCATGTTTTTTAGAAATATGTCCTGTTTCCTTGATAGGGGCCTTCCCTGGTGGCTCAGATGGTGAAGAGTCTGCCTGCAATGTGGGAGACCTGGGTCCGATCCCTTGGTGGGGAAGATTCCCCTAGAGAAGGAAATGGCAACTCACTCCAGTATTCTTGCCTGAAAAATCCCATGGACAGGGAAGCCTGGTGTGCTACAGTCCATGGGGTCAGAAAGAATCAGACATGACTGAGTGACTAACATACTTTCCTTGATAGACAGTTTATCCTGTGTCACACGAGTACAACTCATCAAAATAGATAAGTCAGGGTTGATGTGACTCTTTTATAATTTCTCTTCCAGATCAGGATAGTTTCTATAATGGTCTGTGGATCATATCTCATTCTCTTTTCCTGGGTTAGAAATACAGTTGAAAATATGGCTGTATAAAAATTATATTCTTGTGTAACTCCAGACATTCTCCTAAATCAAAACCATTTCTCTTGCTGGTTTCATCTTGGGTCGCATTAGGAAGTCTTCCCATGTCCACATGGCTCATGTCCTTTGTATTTCAGGGACGGCTGACATTCGAGGATGTGGCCACAGACTTCACCCAAGAGGAGTGGGAGTGCCTGGACCTCTGTCAGCAGGAATTGTACAGGGACGTGATCTTAGAGAACTATGGGAACCTGGCCTCCTTGGGTGAGGATAACTGCCTTCCAGAATCCCTTAAGTACTTTCAGGGTTTTGGTTCATTCATTCTAGAATGTCTCCTGGAAATTTCTGCTTTGTCCAATAGAGGTTCAGATCCCTGCTTTCTAGGGGGAAAAGGGTATTTGTGACATTTGAAAGAAAGACTTCATTATGGGTCATTATAACTCTAACCTTCTTCTTCCTTGATGTAATCTGCCTTCTTGTTCAGTTGCTAAGTCATGTCTAACTCTTTGTCATCCCATGGAATGCAGCAAACCAGGTTTCCCTATCCTTCGTTAATTCCCAGAGTTTGCTCAAATTCATATCCATTGAGTCAATAATGCTATTCAGTCATCTCATCCTCTGACGTCCCCTTCTCCTCCTGCCCTCAGTCTTTCCCAGCATCAGGGTCTTTTCCAATGAGTTGGCTCTTCACATCAGGTGGCCAAATAATTGGAGCTTCAGCATCAGTCCTTCCAATGAATATTCAGGGTTGATTTCTTTAGGATTGACTGGTGTGATCTCCTTGCTGACCAAGGGACTCTCAAGAGCCTTCTCCAGAACCACAGTTCGAAGGCATCAATTCTTTGGTGCTCAGCTTTCTCTGTGTTCCAAATATCACATCCATACTACTGGAAAAACCATAGCTTTGACTAGAGGGACCTTTGTTAGCAAAGTGATGTCTCTGCTTTTTAATATGCTGTCTAGGTTTGTCATAGCTTTTTCTTCCAAGGGGCAAGCATCTTTTAATTTCATGGCTGCAGTCACAATCTGCAGTGATTTTGGAGCCCCCCAAAATAAAGTCTGTCACTGTTTCCATTGTTTCCCCATCTACTTGCTATGAAATGATGGAACCAGATGCCATGATCATAGTTTTCTGAATGTTGAGTTAAACTAACTTTTTCACTCTCCTCTTTCACTTTCATCAGAAGGCTCTTTAGTTTTTCTTTGCTTTCTGCCATAGGGGTGGTGTCATCTGCATATCTGAGGTATTGATATTTCCTCCAGCAATCTTTATTCCAGCTTGTGCTTCATCCAGCCCAGCAGTTCTCATGATGTACTCTGCATATAAGTTAAATAAGCAGGGTGGCAATATACAGCCTTGATGTTCTCCTTTCCCAATCCAGAACCAGTCAGTTGTTCCATGTATGGTTCTAACTATTGCTTCTTGACATGCATATCCTTCATTCTAGGTGAGTGGTAATTCTATAAGTTCTGTGGTATAAAATAGTGCCACTCTCCTCTTCAAACCAGATTTCTACTACTTGCTTTTGCCTTAGTAGTACTTGAGCATAATATCAGAACCTGATTTTGATGCATTTGTCTTTTAAAGGTGCTTCCAATAAACTATTTGGTAAAATCACTTTTTAAGGCTATTTTAACTTTCTTCCTTGACTTCTCTCTCACCTGAACACATATTGGGTTGGAAATTGATGAATATCTGTGAAGACACATATTCCTTTTTCTGATGAACAGGTCTTGTGGTCTCTAAGCCAGACCTGGTCACATTTCTGGAGCAAATGAAGGATCCCTGGGATATACGGAGAATGGTGATGCCAGCCATACACCCAGGTATGTGTCTCTGGATGGAGCAGATAACTCAGGTGAGAGGGACAGGCATAGTGGAGGAAGTCATACTTTTCGTGTGGTTTGGTGCCGGGGTCCAGCCCTGGTGGATCCAGGGTGATTCGAAGGTGAGACGGAGTCAGCGTCCTTGGAAGAAACTTATTTAATTACAGATAGAGAAGGATTAGCAAATTAGCAGAGAAAAAGAGGCTGAATAACTTGGTTTACATGGAATACCAGTCACCACCTACATAGGCCGCAGGCGTCTTCCTGTTCTCCTGAAGGAGAGGAGGCACTGAGGCCTCCCCAGTCCGATCTTAGAAGCCCAGGCAAAATTAGCAGACTTGGTGAGTACCCATGCACCAGATGGGAATTCGGCCAGAAAATAGTAGGAGAGAAGAAGAGGCTGAATAACTTGGTTTACGTGGGATACCAATAAAATTCCCAGGCACGGAATTTGCACCAGCTACGTTGGGCCACCGGGATCACTTGTATATTGGAAGGTGCCCCTCCTTGGGCTCCTTCTTGAGTGGACCTGAACGCCGGGACAAGTAAATAGACATGGCTGGCACCCATGCTCCAGATGGGAATTCAGCCAGAAAAACGGGGAGCAAGAAAGAATGACATGGGGGAATCAGTCTTTCCAGAAATGGATCCGTTTTTCTTTATTTTCAGGTTTGCTTATATACCTTTGTTACACATAGGGATGAATGCAGAGTCACGCGGGGGTCAGCAGTCCTGACCTTTATCAAAATCAGGTGCTTTCCACCCTGGAGAACTCTGATTGTGCCTTCATGGTAGACAATGAGGCCATCTATGACATCTGTCATAGAAACCTCGACACTGAGCGCCCAACCTACACAAAACTGCCTTATTAGCCAGATAGTGTCCTCCATCACTGCTTCCCTGAGGTTTGATGGAGCCCTGAATGTGGATCTGAGAGAGTTCCAGACCAACCTGGTGCCCTATCCCCTCATCCACTTCCCTCTGGCCACATACGCCCCTGTCATCTCTGCTGAGAAAGCCTACCATGAATAGCTTTCTGTAGCAGAGATCACCAATGCTTGCTTTGAGCCAGCCAACCAGATGGTGAAATGTGACCCTTGCCACGGTAAAAGCATGGCCTACTGCCTGTTGTACCGTGGCGATGTGGTTCCCAAAGATGTCAATGCTGCCATTGCCACCATCAAGACCAAGCGCAGCATCCAGTTTGTGGACTGGTGCCCCACTGGCTTCAAGGTTGGCATTAATTACCAGCCTCCCACTGTGGTACCCGGCGGAGACCTGGCCAAAGTACAGCGAGCTGTGTGCATGCTGAGCAACACCACAGCCATTGCTGAGGCCTGGGCTCGCCTGGACCACAAGTTTGACCTGATGTATGCCAAGCGTCCCTTTGTTCACTGGTACGTGGGTGAGGGCATGGAGGAAGGAGAGTTTTCTGAGGCTCGTGAGGACATGGCTGCCCTTGAGAAGAATTATGAGGAGGCTCGTGTGAATTCTGTGGAAGGAGAAGGAGAGGAAGAAGGAGAAGAATACTAATTACCATTCCTTTAAGCCTTGCAGCATGTCATAGTCAGCTTCAGCATTAGCTGACAGGCATAAAAACTTTCCGACTAGATTGTCTTTGCTTTCAACTATGATCATGTATTCCTTTTCCATGTGTGTTTGTAACACTTACGTCCTGTCTCAAAAGTAAAGATTTTAAGAAAGCAAAAATAAAAAATAAAAATCAGGTGCTTTACATAATAAAAGGTCTTAGGGGTTTTACATCATCTTCTGGCCATGAAGCCTGCAGACCCTTTCTTTCTAATAACCAAAAAACTTATTTTTTTCAAGGGTGTTTTTTCTTAAACCAGGCACCACCCTCCAAATAAAGTTGTGTTCCTATAGGGTGAGGGTGTACTGAGTTACAACCAAGAAAGGAATTTATTTAACCCAAGGTTAACATGATTAATCTTAAAGGTTAATACTTATTTCTTCTATATGCTAGTTATATTCAGTATAAGAGCAGGAAATATGGAGATTTAGCAGCAAACATCAGCCCAACAAATGAAAATCCTTTCACCAATGTTACCCTTAAGATCTATTTAGTCTTAAGATAGTGATAAAGTTACATTTTTACATAGGAAGGACACAGTGATTCATAACAAAGTACAGTGATCTATTACAAAGAGAAAATTCATTAACTCAAAAAGTCTAGTATTGCTAACCTTAAAAACTACTATATTTCCTTTTCTATATTCCAAATACACTGATTAATATATTCCCAGGTACCTAAGGATATGGAGGCCTGGCGGCAATCATTGATTCAACAATGAGAAAAGCCCTATGCTAATTAAGACTCTCAGAATACTCCAAACTCTCTGTGCTGTTTCTGGTTGAGAGGTTATCACACAAGCTAGTCTGTCAGCAGAGAGGTTTGACCTGAGGCACCCTTGTCACACCCAGGGCAGGGAATTAGCAGCAATTATTGGCACAACAAATGAAAAAACCCTTCTAATCAACCCACTATACTATACTAATAATCTTCTAACTTTTCAAAAGAGTCTGTATTTAGAAAGTTTTAAAGCATCTCATGCCTCTCATTGTTGGGAGGCTGTAAACAATCACCTGTGGCCGGACGATGCTGAGCAGGCAGGCTAGAGAACATTCAGAGAAGTTCGTAAGTTGAAACACTCTTGTCACGCCCAGGAATTTTTATTAACTGGAGCTGCAAGTTAACTCCTTCTCCGAGAGAAATGGTGATGGGGGAGAGCCCCCATAAAGTCAGAGGTGTAGGTGAGAGCATAAAACAGTAAAGTAGGTAGACTTTGGTTTGGGGGGTAGCCATGGGCAGAGTTCCTCATGCTGGCTCCCAGCAGTTTGGGAAGATCTGCTTCAGTGGAAATGATTTTGGATTAGCCTGGGTTTATTTCTGTCACTGTCATAGAGGGTCATCTCCTGACCCATTCCTGATTCTTTTTATCATTTATGTATTTTTCTCCAGTGGTTAATTTTCACATTCACAGTGAGAACCAAAATACTTGTCTTGCCTGGGACAACCTGCATGCCATGATAGCTCTTCCATTTTGGGGAGGTTTTAGAAAATCTGTTCATTTTTCTGAGTAATTATATTAAGCCCTTTAAAAAGTTCTGATTCTGTCCCTAGTCAGAAGAGTGTGGGTGGAGTTGTGAACAAATTGCCACACTTCTAGGAATACTGTGGACAAATATTTTTTTGTTTTCTACCCTATAATTTCCAACCCACTAGAAACTACACATATGACCTTATAAACTTCATACTCAAATTCTTCACTGCATAAGAACATTTCGCTAAAATGAGAAAATGCAAACCTGAATTTTACTTTAAAGATTCTCTTTTTTTTATATGAACGAACATTAAATGTGTTAAGTATATTTACCCCAGTGCCTTAATGCTAAAATACTTTAATATATTTATTTAACTCATAGAGTTTTTAAATAAATGATTGACATGGGAACTTAGGACATTTCCCACTGTGTTTTTTTCTGATTGTTCTTCACTACTAAGCTTATAGATTATATAAAGAAATCTTTAAAAAGAAATTTTTCTGTTCCAATAATGCTATTTTACAATGTTGTTAGTTTTGCTGTACAGAAAGAATAAGTGGCATGGGGATGATCCAGAGAGATGATACGGGGTTGGAGGTGGGAGGGGGTTTCAGGATTGGGAACTCATGTACACCCGTGGCTGATTCATGTCAATGTATCGCAAAACCAATACAGTATTGTAAAGCAAAATAAAGTAAAAATAAAAATTAAAAAAAAAGAATAAGTGATACACATACATATTTCTCTTCTTGATTAGATTTCTTTCCCATTTAGGTGACCACAGAGCACTGAGTAGAGTTCCCTATGCTCTCACCATATTTTTCAAGTCTCACTTCTTATTTTATTTCTTAAGAACTCTTACCTTATTAAATCTATCTTGTTTGTTATGAAACATCCCAGGACTTGATCGTTTATGCCATCTATTCCTGATTAGTTCTAGGTCAATATCATTTATGATTTTAGATTCTATTAGAACATGCTCAGATAACAACATGAGTGGTAAGAAATGGGTTAAATAATTAGTAGGCATTAGTCTTTGTGGAGAAGGAAATGGCAACCCACTCCAGTGTTCTTGCCTGGAGAATCCCAGGGACAGGGGAGCCTGGTGGGCTGTGGTCTCTGCAGTCACACAGAGTCGGACACGACTGAAGCAACTTAGCAGCAGCAGCAGCAGTATTTGTGAAAATGTTTTGTTTGTAAATTTGATTACTTAAAGATAAAATGAATCATTACATTGCCCAACTGCTCATCATTTAGTTGTTCCTGTAGGTTTCTATCTTGAATTCTCTACACCGTACTCCTTTGTCATCTCATTTTGTCCAGTGTTCTGTGTTTATGGTCTCTGTTCTGCAGGCTGCAGGTCCTAGTTCCTCTTGCTCTGGTGTCTGCCCCTGGTGGGTGAGGTGGTCCAGAGACTTATGCCCTTATTCCCTTGATAGGGAGTGGATTGTTATTATTGTGAGTAGAGCCTGCCTGAATACTGAGGGGATCTTTGTCTATCCTCTGTGGCTGTCACTGCCCTGTCAGGGGTGGTGTCTGATCCCTGATTAGTGGAGTAGAGTCCCCAGATCTGTTTCTTAGCTGTGCTTCTGATCTGTGCTTCTTCTGATCTAGTGGGACTGGAGCACACCCACTGGGAGAGAAGCCACTGAGGATTGCTCCTCTGGGGATGTGCAATTCGGAGCATGCTCTGTGGGTCATCTTTCATGTGTTGTGTGAGCTCTCATGTGACCCTGTGTTGGCATTGATCTTGGCCCCACCTGAACCATGGGCACGATGGCACTTGACCCTGGTGTCCCTCAGATGTTTTCACCAGGTCACCAGCTGGTGATCCATTGTAGTCATGTCCCAGGTGTACATTCATTGTGGAGCCGGACCCCCTGCAGTGCTATGGGGCCAATTTAGACTGTGACCTGGCCCAACCGCCTCATGTGCATGCCTACAAAGTCTACAGTTGCTAAAGCCAGACTAGTCTTGACTGCCAGAGCCTCGTTTCCATCCAGATGTTTTGTCGGGGCTGAGTTTACAAAGCCAGTTGTGGGGTCTAACACCATGGTTTGTACAGCTGCAAGGAGAGATCTCAGCTTTTCTTTCTTAGTGGCAGGGCCTGGGGGCTCAGCTGTGGTTTCAGCGCCATCTGTACATTGGGACCACCCACAGGCGTGTGCTCTGAAGGTGCCCCTGGAGCCCATGGGTCTACCCTGGGGCGGAGGGGATTGGGGAGGAGGAAGCAGCTGTGGGGGTCATGAGATCATCCACCTAGGTGGGAGCCATTCCTAGTATCTGGAGAGGCAGGGACAGGCACAGGGGCAGGGAGGCTGCAATGGGGTTCTTCCCTTTGGGCATCACTCAATGATGCTGCTCTGCTTCACTGGTGGTTCAGGCTTCCTCCACAAGCATCCCATTTGCAGAGCTCCTCCCTCCCTCCTGTCCCCCCAGGCTGTCTCCTCACAGCCAACCACAGTCCTCTGCCTGGGTCTGCTCTCCAAACCCTACATTCCAGCACCGAGCCCTTGTGTGCAGCGGTGGACACCCTCTCAGGCTGGGTGGGCAAGGCTCTGGTCAGCAGCCTGTGTACAGGTCTCACTATGTCCTGCACACTGGTTGCCGTGTTCTCTTCCCACAGATAATAAGTCTCTCCTTCTGTCCCAACTGGGCTCCCCCCAGTGAGGGGCTTCCCTGGATGTGGAGACCTCTCCTCTCTTCAGATCCCCCCAGGGTTTTGTGGGTCCCATCCCGCTTCTTTTCCTCTCTCATTCTTTTGTCCTACCTGGCTCAGCAGGAATCTTTCTTGTCCTTTCAGGTGTCCAAGTTCCTCTGCCTGTGTTCCGCAGGGCTCTGTGAGAATTTTTCCTCTTCAAGATGTATTCTTGATGCTTTTGTGGAGCGAGATGAACTCCACGTCTTCCAAATCCTCTGCCATCTTGACTCCTTCTATCTCGGTTTGAGGCTGCATCTAGCCAGTGTATGCCAATGTTATGTAAATTGTAAAGCATATGCCCCAAGAATAGTAAGTAGAATAACTTATTATTTGGTATCTTTCAGCTGTGTCTTCTCACGACACCCAGGGTTTGAGGACCCAAAAGCCAGGCTTAGAAGATTTATTCCCAACAGCAAAGCTAGGAATATATGAAAGATTTCACCTTGGAAATTTACATTTAACCAAAGACTGGGAATATATGAGGGTATATAAAGAGCAGAGAGCATGTTATGATGGACAAAACCAAATCGGTACAGTTTCCCATAATGTAAACATTACCACCAAAAGAAATCAAGGACGTGAATCAAACCAATTTCAGATGACCAATTTCAGTCATCAACATCTGCAGATAAGTGTATATTTGTCAGCAAAGACCCACATCATCTCTTGAAACATACATGCTCTCTGAAGGGAAATGTGGAAAATCTGGAAAGTCATCTAGCCTCTACTGCAAATACTCATTCAAACAACTCTGAGCATAGATGTCTATTAAATATACATTCAAACATGTCCGGAAACCAGAAACTTAAAAATGAGGGGGAAAATTCCCAATATAATCAAATTGAGGGATCCTTTAACAAGAGTTTATTATTCTTCAACCAACAACTATTTTCTCCTTGTTCCAAATCTGTAATGGTTGATAATACTGGGAGAGACCTTATTCAACCATCATTGTTCAATACATATGGAGGTATAATTAGTGTGGAATAACTTTACAAGCTTAACAAAATGAGTAATGCCTTAAGCAGGAGCTCTACCCCCAATAATTACACGAGTATACATGATGGAATGAGAAGCTCTTCATGCAATGAAACTGGGCATAATGTTGACCAAGACTCATATCTCATGAAACAACAGGGACATCAATTTTCAGACAACAATTCTAAACATAATAGATATAAGAATATATTTTATCAAAGCTCAAATCTTACTATTAATACATATAAGAGTATTGATATTGGAGAGAAGACTTCTAATTGCTATGATTATGGTAAAGTTTGTAAGCAGTCTTCAAAAGTTATTCAACAGCAGAATATTCAGGCTTAAGCAGGAACATTACAAGTGTAATACATGTGGAAAAGTCTTAAGTAACTCACCAAATCTAAGTAGACATAGGAAAATTCATACAGGAAGGAAACGTTTCAAATGTACAGCATGTGGCAAAGCCTTTAATCAGAGTTCATATTTAACTGAACATCAGTGAATCCATGCTGGGGCAAAACCATACAAGTGTACAGAATGTGGCAAAGCCTTTATCTGTTGTTCACGTGTTACTCAACATCAGCAAATTCATACTGGGGAGAGACCTTATCAATGTACAGCATGTGGCAAGGCTTTTAAGCAGAGTTCAACTTTAACTGAACATCAGCGAATCCATACTGGGGACAGACTTTATACATGTACAGAATGTGGCAAATCCTTTACCCGTTATTCACTTCTTACTCAACATCAAAGAATCCACACTGGGGAGAGACCTTTTAAACGTACAGAATGTGGCAAAGCCTTTAACTGGCATCTGAGTCTTCCTGTACATCAGCGAACTCATGCTGGGGAGAAACCATACAAATGTAACAAATGTGGCAAAACCTTTATCCATTGTTCACATCTTACTCGACATCAACGAATCCATACTGGGGAGAGACTTGATAAATGTACAGTCTGTGGCAAAGCCTTTCCCAAGAGTTCAGGTCTTTCTTGACATCAGAGAATTCATACTGCAGAGAAATGTTAGACATGTAAGGAATGTGGCAAAGGATTTCACCACAGCCATCACCTCACTCCCCGTCAAAGAATACATACTGCAGAGAAACCCTAAAAATGAATTAGTGATTAAAAAAAAAGGTTGGTCCTAAATATACAATTTTGAAACAACGAGTGTTTCCTTTGGAAAGATACATGAATGAAATACAAAAATGTAGACAAGTGTTTAATCAAACATCAAAGGTAAATCAATGCCAGGGAATTCATACTAGAAAACATTTCATTCATACCACTTTTGTTGAATTACTCTAAACAGAAACACTGTAGCAGGTATTCCATATTTAAAACATGTACTAAATTGATATATTCGTATGGATCACAAGATGAAGGGGTGGATATTTTCAGAGGTATAATTATTAGTTATGTATCCTTGTTTATATTAACGTTATTTGAGATCATTAAGGAACCAAAACGAATGTCATTCAACTCTCAAGTTACTGTGCTGTGATTTGTTTCTACTGTATATATGAACATCTGCTTTTGATGGTTGTTACCTCAATTGTAAGAGAAGCCCTTCTATACTACGTGGAAATCATTTATATTTATTCTCCAATTTATAAGCTTAAGTACACAGTAATGTTATATGCACACTAAACCTCTAAATGGAGGTATTTGTCACTGATGTCAAACATCTGTGTTGTCACCATGATATAAGTGTTCAGGGAATAATTCAAAGACGGAGGTTTGCTCTAAGTTTTCAATAATTATGTCAATTGCTTTTTAAGCATAAAACAAGGATTGTTCATTAAAATCAAAGGTCTTTTTATAACATCAACATCGAGAAATCATGCATATTACCTGGCAGGCTTGAAGTAAGGACACCTTCTCTTCTATCTGATGGAAGCATAGAAAACTCTTTCTGGAGAAGTCGTATTAATATAATTACTGTCCATCCATGTTTACTAAATTAGCCATTTTGTAAACCACATAAATCACATTCGCAGGTCATTTCATCAGAGACACAGGAAAGTTTTTAGAAGCTTGTAATCTGTATTTTAATCAAGGATCAAACAACAGTTGTAAAAAGTTTTATTCCATCTGTGTAAAATTAATGTATGTCCATTAATAAAAGTGAATGATTTTTTGGTGTTACAGTTGATGTGGAATGAAGCAAGAGTGAATGCACCACCAGCATTAACCTCTCACACCTTTTTAAGGTTGCAGGAAAGATAACGTTATAAGAAACTATTTGTGGCACAGGGGGTGGCATCTGTAGAAATTAGTTCCTTACTGGTGTTAAACTCTCATAAATTCATATATTTCCCACCATTTCTATGTGGTATCTCCTCTCCAATTTTGAAACTACTCAGACATTGTGATGTTCGAATAAGAAGGATCATACAGAGTACTGTTGAGAGCTTCCCTGACTGCTCCGTGCTGTTGCTGCCTCAGCGTCTGTCTAGGCAGTGTTAGGTAGGTAGAACAGGGAAAATGAATCCAAGATGGCGGTGGCTACAAGGCAAGGAAGGGAAAAGCCTGCAAAAATGACACAAAAGAAGGTCCAAGGACCGGAGTGAGGACCTCAGGTAAAACAAACAACACTCCTGGCTGGCCCAATTTACACAGGACAGGCCCAGGGAGAGATAAACATATAAATAGAGGAGCCAAATCTAGCTCTCTCTCTTTCCTGTGTGCTGGAGCGCTCTTACCCTCGTGTCTCTAGATCGATGTGCCCTCACACCTTGAACATGTATTTTCCTGCTCTCTTCTAAATAAAATAGAGCTGTAACACTGAGCTGTAACACTGATTTGCCTAAGGGCTATAACATGGTCCATGTGAGACCTGAGAGCCATAACAGTCTATCCAAGACCAGAGAGCTGTGACATGCTGAGGGGGCTTTAATGTCCGTCACTCCAAATCTTTGTTGTGATGAGACAAAGAATTGAGGAACATACACTCGCGTGACATCTATGGTGCCGTGACTCAGATGTAACCTGGCTGAAACAACCTCTGCATGGAAGAGGCCAAGCACAGCTGGAGCCCAACTCAGCGAAGCTCCCGTGGTAGAGGCAGAACATGAAGAAAATCCAGCACAAGGGAAGCCCTATTGTGCTGGAAACAGGGACAGTGGAAAGCCCACATGGCCCAGTCTCAGATCCCAGAAGACCTCCAGTTAAGGTAAGAGGTCCTCGCTCCTCTGGCTTGAGGGACATGCCTAATGAAATCTTAATCCCTTTACAATCTCTTGTTTCTTGTTTCCTCAAACCTCCCGTGAACAGGTGGGTGGCAGGGAGCACAATTGAGGGACTCTGGAGAGGCTACTCCTCAGCATGTCCCAAAGGTGCTATCGGCTGAGCCCCAGTAGCTTTTACACAAGCCAGTGGGGGTTCCTCTGTCCCTTCTCTTCTCTGTGCCAAGGATCAGACCAAAGAAACAGTGAGCACTGGTCAGATATTTAGCAAATTTTCCAGCGGGCTATGAAGGGGATTCCTTGACACGTTTTTCCCACTGCTTTTTCTTCCTGTCCTTCAGCTCTCTCCCGGGACTCAAGCCCGGCCAAAACTAATAAAGTTCAGGCTCTGAGGGCTCATTACAAAAATTCACTGAGAGTCAAAGCGATAGATAAGAGGTAGACTTGTTAAGATTCAGAAAAAAGCGCTGCACTCTACAGGGTACTGGTCATTAAATGGGGCCTGGCTAGGTTTTGTGAGAGGGGTGAATTCATATGCTAATGAGTGGGAGGATCATCCCTACCATTGGGGAACCATCCACTCCTCTTTCACAGTGCCTTGGAGCTGTCCTGCCACCTCTGGGTGATCTGTTGGCTTATAGATTGGAGATTAAGTTTTACTTGAATTTGACTTGTCATCTTAGACCCAATTGATTTTAATTGGTTTACATTATCCCCTTGTGCTATGTCATTCTTTCAAAGGTTGTGCTCTGCCCCCTTTCCTCCTGTTTCATGCTCTTTTCCTGAGCCCCATCCAGACCCACAAGGTTGCCTCTACAATCTTCTGGAAAGACAATCAGAAAATAACTGGTCTTGGGAGGGAAATACTCTATAATATCCAACCCCCTAATCCTACCTAGTACTGGTCACACTGGAAATCTTGGGGACACCCAACTCCAGTCCGGGGGTCCCAGGAAGTCATCATGCCTTGACCTCCCTAGGGATCTGGTCCTCGAAAGGTTGTCACGCCTCAACCTGCTCGGGGATCCGCTAGTCCCAGGGATCCCAGGAGGTCGTCACGCCTCGACCTGCCAGGGACCCAATCCTCGGGAGGCTGTCACGCCTCAGCCTGCCCGGGGATTCGATCTCTAGGAGGCTGTCACGACTCAGCCTGTCTTGGGATCTGCACCTGACTCAGGGACGCCTGGCTCTCAGGTTGCAACAGTACTAGGTAGGATGAGCATATATCATATCTATTCCCATCCATGGTGGGCAAACTAGCAATGAGTTAGAAACCATTTAATTCTACCCAGCATTGGTCACGCTGGAGACCTTGGGGACGCCCAAACTCCAGTCCGGGGGTCCCAGGAGGTCATCACGCCTTGACCTGCCTAGGGATCTGGTCCTCGAAAGGTTGTCACGCCTCAACCTGCTGGGGGATCCGCTAGTCCCAGGTGTCCCAGGAGGTCGTCACGCCTCTACCTGCCCAGGGACCCAATTCTTGGAAGGCCGTCACGCCTCGGCCTGCCTGGGGATTCGATCTCTAGGAGGCTGTCACGCCTCAGCCTGCCTGGAGATCTGCACCCTGACCCAGGGATGCCTGGCTCTCAGGTTGCAACATTTCTGGGTAAGATAAGCTTCAAAAAGACTCACCCCTAAGGAAGTCCACCCATGAAAATCGAAAGAGGTCTTTTTCTTTTCTCCCTGTCATGACTGTCTTTCAGATGGGAAATAACCAATCCACTTCCCGGCAGACGCCCTTGAGATGCATCCTTGATAACTGGAAGCTGTTCGACCCTTTATCTCTAAGGAAAAGTCACTTGAAGTTCTTTTGTGCCACTGCATGGCCACAGTATCCACTAGGGGTCAAGGAACACTGGCCTGAGGATGGGACTTTAAATTACAATACCATCCTGCAATTAGAATTATTCTGTAAAAGACAAGGGAAATGGACAGTGATCCCCTATGTCCAAATTTTCTTCCGACTAAGAGATATGAAGGAACTCTGTCTTAAGTATGGGATTGTTGTACGCCTTATAAGTGAGCCCACTAGGCAAATGGTGTTAGGTATAGGCAACCAAGAAAAGGAACCCCCTCATAAAGGCTCACCTCCCACTGCTCCCGAGTCACCTGGTGCTCCTTCCTTATATCCAAACTTGCCCCCATACCCGGGAGCATCCCCTCCACAAAAGCCAGCTCGAGTATGTCCCTTAGTTGAAACTGGAAGAGAATACGGACCAACCCGGGTCCATAAGCCCTTCTCCCTCTTAGAACTAAGACAGATCAAACAAGACCTGGGAAGCTATACAGATGACCCAGGCAAATATATAGATATATTCCAACATATTACCTTGGCCTTTGACTTGACGTGGAAAGACATCATGGTCATATTTAGTCAAACTTTATCTGACTCTGAACATACTAGGGTCTTAAAGGAGGCCCGGAGGTATGCAACAGGGCTTCACTTGTCCAGTGATAGATACCCAGTAGGGGAAACTGCAGTCCCCTCCTCCAGTCCTAATTGGAATTATAATGACCCTGAGCACATCTGGGAAAGAGATCATTTTCTAATCTGTGTGAAGGCAGGACTGAAAGCAGCCCAGCAAAAAGTAATTAGCAATGCCCGGGTCTCAGCAATAACTCAGAAATCCAATGAGAACCCCATTGCCTTTCTGAAAAGGCTAAAAGAGGCACTCCAAAAGTTTACCAATCTGGACTTAGACTCTTATGAGGGACAGGTGATTTTAAAGGACAAATTCCTGTCCCAATGTGCATCAGATATCAGAATTAAGTTACAACAGCTACAACAGCAGGACCCCACTGCCTCTTTAGATGAGATGGTCCAGACAGCCACCAATACCTTTTATAACAGAGAACAGGAGAAGGAGGCCAAGGCCCAGGAGAAAGAGAGAAAGAAAGAGACAAGGCATGCCTAGATGCTGGCCGCCCTCCAGGGAAGCCCTATGACAAACCCTGAGTCCTTGAAGGACAAGGCATGAGACAAATGCCTGATCTGTAGACAGGCGGGGCATTGGGCCAAAGAGTGTCCAAACCGTGACAAGTCTCCTAAAATGGCTTGCCACAAATGCCATCAACTGGGACATTGGGTGGCACTCTGCCCTCAGGACCCAAGAGCCTCAAGGTCAAGTGCCAAGCCTACCCTCACGATGGTTCAAGAGGACCGAAGTGGCCTGCTCCAGCCAGCCTGCCTGTCACAGATAACTATCACGGGGCTGGAGCCAAGGGTGCAATTGGATGTGGCAGGTAGGTCCAAAAATTTCTTGGTTGACACAGGGGCTACCTACTCTGTCTTGATCTCCTACTCTGGACCCTTCTCCCAAACCTGTACCATTTTGGGTGCTACAGGAAAAGCAACTACTAAAAGATTCACCGGAGCACTTCTTTGTTGCTGGGATGGACAAATATTTTCCCACCAGTTTCTGGTGGTCCCTGAGTGCCCTACTCCCTTATTGGGAAGAGATATACTCACTAAACTGGGGACCATCCTTGTGATGGGAAGTTTTTCAGCCCCTAGAGCCCTGCAGCTCCTGGTTACTACTGAAGAACCCATTACACCTTCAATAGAGAGGGACCAAAAACCATGGGAGGACAAAATTAACCCCCAGGTGTGGGACCAGGGGATTCCTGGTCCACCAAGCTGAACCAGTCATCATTGTCCTCCGAGATCCCACGCGGTTTCCTAACCGGAAACAACACCCTCTCAAAAGAGAGGCTCAGGAGGGACTACAGCCTTTAATAAATAAATTCCTTGCTTATGGGCTATTGGTCCCCACCAGTTCGCCATGTAACACCCCAATCCTCTCAGTAAAGAAAAAAGACAGAACCTGGTGAATGGTTCAAGATCTCCGGATCATAAATGAAGCTGTAGTCCCCCTCCATCCCACAGTACCCAATCCCTATGTAATCTTGGGAGAAATCCCACCCAGTGCCAAGTGGTTTACAGTCTTGGATCTCAAAGATGCATTTTTGTGCATACCACTGGCTAAAGAATCCCAATATCTTTTTGCTTTTGAGTGGGAGGCCCCAGGAGAAAAACACCAACAGATGAATTGGACAGTATTACCTCAGGAGTTCAGAGATAGCCCCCACCTGTTTGGACAGGCCCTTAGCCGAAATCTCCTAGATCTAGAACTTAGACCTAATGGGAAAATATTACAATATGTAGATGACCTACTAATCTGCTCTCCAGATGAGAAAAGTGTCCAACAACACACAATTCACATTCTAAAGTTCTTGGCAGAAAGAGGATATAAGGTCTCCCGTGCTAAGGCACAGATGGTTGAGACAAAGGTCACTTACCTGGGAGTTCAGATTACACAAGGGTCCAGGAGGCTGTTCTCTGATCTGGTACAGGAATCCTCCAGTTGCCCTTCCCCACCACTAGAAAACAATTGTGAGCTTTCCTGGGGCTAACTGGATGTTGTAGAATCTGGATACCCAACTATGGTCTAATTGCCCAGCCCTTATATGAAAGCTTAAAGGGACAAGATGATTCAATCCTACTGATATGGGGAACTCCTCAAAAGAAGGCAGAGGCTACAATAAAACAGGCCTTAACTCAGGCACCTGCTTTGAGGTTGCCAGACCCAGAAAAAGCATTCCAACTTTATGTCCTTGAAAGAGAGGGAATAGCCTTGGGAGTGTTAACTTAAAAGTTGGGATCTGAGCCCCAGCCTGTAGCTTACTTATCCAAAAAGCTCGATCCACCTACCCGAGGCTGGCCCCCCTGCCTTCGAAATCTTGCAGCTATTGAAATCATGATAGAAGATGCTTTAAAACTCTCCTTTGGGGGCAAACTAACTATTTTTACCAGCCACCAAGTAAAACAACTCCTAAAAGAGAGAGGCCATTTATGGATGTCTGATCAAAGAATCCTCAGATATCAAGTAATGCTGATGGAAGATCGAGGCCTCACGATATCCCCTTGTGAGGTTCTTAACCCAGCCACCCTCCTGCCTACCGCCGAGGGCTCTCTCCCCTTTCACTCTTGTCTAGAAACCTTGGACCACAGGATACAACCCGAGAGGGATTGTCAGAAGATCCTCTGACCAATCCTGAGGAAATCTGGTACACTGATGGAAGCAGCTTTGTCTTGGATGGAAAAAGAAGAGCTGGGTATGAAGTAGTCTCCAATTTCGAGACCATAGAGGCTAAGGCTCTGCCACGAGGTACTTCAGCCCAATTAGCTGAGCTCATAGCCCTGATTCGAGCTTTAGAGCTGGGAAAAGGAAAAAGAATAGCCATTTATACTGATCCCAAGTATGCCTTTCTGGTGCTACATGCACATGTGGCTATTTGGAAAGAAAGGGGCTACTTGACCACCCAAAGGTCCCCAATCAAATATGGTGATCAAATTCTTCGACTCTTGGAGGCAGTCCATCTGCCCACTGAGGTTTCAGTCTCCCACTGTAAAGGACAACAAAAAGGGAACAGAGAAGTGCCACGAGAGAACCAAGCAGCTGATCAGGCAGCTAGGAGAGCAGCATTACAGAACCATGACCTAATAGGGATTGCCACCTTAGTTCCACAGACTAATTTGCCAGAAACTCCTTCATATCCTGAAGGTGAGATTCTTAAAGCTAAAAGCGAGGGCTTTCAAGAAGATTATGTGGGGTGGTTCCAAAAGGAGGGACTCCTTTTTCGGCCTGGGAACCTCCAATGGAAGTTGGTTAATTCCTTACATGCCACTACTCATTTAGGAGAAAAGGCCCTTCAAAGATTATTAGAAAGGTCCTTCAGGGGAACAGGCTTCCAAACAACTATAAGACAGGCGGTGTCCTCTTGTCCCACTTGCCAATTAAACAACCCTCAAGGAGCTCAAAGACCCCAGCTGGCCCAGCCCATCCAATGACATGGGACCTACGTAGGAGAGGACTGGCAGATGGATTTCACCCAGATGCCAGTTTCTCAAGGGTATAAATACCTATTAGTCATGATAGATACATTCACAGGATGGATTGAAGGCTTTCTCACCCGGACTGAGAAGGCTGAGGAGGTGGTAAAAAAACGGTTCCATGAAATCATTCCAAGATTTGGTCTGCCCAGGTCATTACAAAGTGACAATGGGACATCGTTTCCTTCTAAGGTCACTCAAGGGGTCTCGAAAGCATTGGGCATTACTTATTATCTCCTCTGCCTGGAAGCCTCAATCTTTGGGGAAAGTAGAAAGAGCCAATCAATTCTTAAAATCAGCAATAAAAAAAATAACCCAGGAGACCTCCCTGGGATGGAAGGAGGCTTTACCGATAGCTCTCCTCTGCACCTGCATTGCCCCTAAGGAACAGCTTGGTCTTAGCACTTATGAGATGCTATATGGGAGACCTTTTGTTTATGTCAATGACCTCTTCCTAGAGCCAGAGGTTCAGACCCTCTAGTCTTATACCATGGCCATTGGGCAATTCAAACAGGATATACGCTTGTGGGGTATAAACCAGGACCCAAAAGATTCTAAGGAGTCACCACGATATGCTCCAGGGACTCAAGTCCTAATTAAAGTCTGGAAAGATGGATCCCCAAAAGCTCAACTCCAGCCCACATGGAAGGGCCTCTACCCTGTAATACTTTCTACCCCCACAGCAGTCAAGGTACCAGGACATGACTCCGGGTTTCACTACTCACGAGTCAAGCTGTGGAAGAAGACAGAAGAGGACACTCAATACACCTGTGAGCCCCTGGGGGATCTCAGATACCTATTCAGGACTACCAATGAGTGCCATTCTAATGAACATCCCCAAAATCTAGTTTCTGGGGATAAGATTTCTCAAGATAGCTCTAAAGAGCCAACACAGCTTGACAGAGATTATACTCCAAAACAGACAAGAGATAGATCTTCTGATCCCTGAACAAGGAGGGACTTGAGCCATCCTGGTGATGTATATTTAAACTTGGCTAATGTCCCTACTAGTCCTTGTTATGCTATATTGATGATGCTTATGGTTATTCCATGTACTGTCAGTTGTCTAACCTGTTTGGTCTCTGCCCAGGTCAACAAGCTACAACATACAGTGCCAGTTCAACAAAGATGTAAAACTACAGCCGACCACAGAAAATATCACTCACCCTTAAATGGACACTGCTATAAGGACTCTGAGGCTTCAGACTAGCAAGAGGGAGAAGCCCAATACCCCCTCATTGCCCCAGTTCAGCAGGAAGTAGCCAGAAAGACCTCGACGCCCCTATTCCCAAATAATTGGGCCTCCCATCTCTTGAGGGGGGAATGTTAGGTAGGTAGAACAGGGAAGAGGAGTCCAAAATGGCGGTGGCTACAGACAAGGAAGGGAAAAGCTCGTGAAAATGAAACAAAAGGTCCGAGGACCGGAGTGAGGACCTCAGGTAAAAGAAACAACACTCCTGGCTGGCCCATTTTACATAGGACAGGCCCAGGGAGAGATAAACATATAAATAAAAGAGCCAAAGCTAGCTGGTTCACTCTCTCTCCCGCGCGCTGGGACGCTCTTCTCCTTGTGTCTTTAGATTGATGTGCCCTCACGCCTCAAAGAGATGGATTTTCCTGCTATCTTCTAAATAAAATAGAGCTGTAACACTGATTTGTCTAAGAGCTATTTGAGACCTGAGAGCTATAACACAGTCTATCCAAGACCTGAGAGCTGTGACTTGCCGAGGGGGCTTTAATGTCCATCACTCCAAGTCTTTGTTGTGACGAGACAAAGAATCGAGGAACATACACTCATGTGACAGTTCCAAATAGGAAAATGAGTACGTCAAGGCTGTATATTGTCACCCTGCTTATTTAACTTCTATGCAGAGTACATCACAACAAACGCTGGACTGGAAGAAACACAAGCTGGAATCAAGACTGCTGGGAGAAATATCAATAACCTCAGATATGCAGATGACACAACCCTTATGGAAGAAAGTGAAGAGGAACTAAAAAGCCTCTTGATGAAAGTGAAAGAGGAGAGTGAAAAAGTTGGCTTAAAGCTCAACATTCAGAAAACGAAGATCATAGCATCCGGTCCCATCACTTCATGGTAAATAGATGGGGAAACAGTGGAAACAGTGTCATACTTTATTTTTCTGGGCTCCAAAATCACTGCAGATGGTGACTGCAGCCATGAAATTAAAAGACACTTACTCCTTGGAAGAAAAGTTATGACCAACCTAGATAGCATATTCAAAAGCACAGATATTACTTTGCCAACTGAGGTCCATCTAGTCAAGGCTATGGTTTTTCCTGTGGTTGTGTATGGATGTGAGAGTTGGACTGTGAAGAAGGCTGAGCACCGAAGAATTGATTCTTTTGAACTGTGGTGTTAGAGAAGACTCTTGAGAGTCCCTTGGACTGCAAGGAGATCCAACCAGTCCATTCTGAAGGAGATCAGCCCTGGGATTGCTTTGGAAGCAATGATGCTAAAACTGAGGCTCCAGTACTTTGGCCAACTCATGCGAAGAGTTGACTCACTGGAAAAGACTCTGATGCTGGGAGGGATTGGGGGCAGGAGGAGTGGACGACTGACGATGAGATGGCAGGATGGCATCACGGACTCAATGGACGTGAGTCTAAGTGAACTCCGGGAGATGGTGATGAACAGGGAGGCCTGGCATGCTGCGATTTATGGGGTCTCAAAGAGTTGTACACGACTGAGCGACTGAACTGAACTGAACTGAACTGATGTGTATTCGTACACATTTAACTTAGAGAATTTAGAAATGCTAGATCAAAACTGGTATATTAGAATTGAGGATGATTGACAAAAAACTGCAAAACTTGTCAATATGTCAATTAATCTGTTTTGTCTATTTTTCATGGAATTCATTTCCTTAAATGTTAGGCAGTTACGTTTTTTAAGGAACTTCCACACTGTGCTCGCCCCATGACTGCCCCAGTTTACGTTCCCTCCAGCCGTGTAGGAGGTTCCCTGATCTCCAAGCCTCTTCAGCGTTTATGATATTATTAGTGGGCTCTTTGTTAACTGTTATTCTGACTGGCATGAGGTGATGCATCATTGTAGCTTTGTTTTGCATTTCTTATTGTTTAGCGCTGGTGAGCATCTTTCATATGCCTCTTGCCCATCTAAAAGAGCAAGTTGCCCCACCCAGGCTCAGCAGTTGTGGCACACAGGCTTAGTTGCCCCAAAGCATGTGGAGTATTCCTGGACCAGAGATCAAGCCCATGTCCCCGGCACTGTCAGATGGATTCTCCACCGCTGGGTGACCCGTCTGTTTAGCTTTTTTCCTTTTGAGATGCATGTGTATTTTGTATTGGAATATAATTGCTTTACAATGTTGTGTTAGTTTCTGCTGTACGACATCATCAATCAGCCATAAGTATACATGAATCTGCTCCCTCTTGAACCTCCCTCCCGTGATCTCCATTTCACCCCTCTGGTCAGCACAGAGCACCAAGCTGAGCTCCCTGTGCTATCCAGCAGCTTCCCACTAGCTCCCTGTTTTAACCATCAGTTCAGTTCATTTCACTTGCTGAGTCATGTCCAAGTCTTTGCGACCCCATGGACTGCAGCACGCCAGGCCTCCCTGTCCATCACCGACTCGCAGAGTTTACTCAAACTCATGTCCATTGAGTCGGTGATGCCATCCAACCATCTCATCCTGTCTCTCCCCTTCTCCTCCCCACTTCAATCATTCCCAGCATCAGGGGCTTTTCAAATGAGTCAGCTTTTCGCATGAGGTGGCCAAAGTACTGGAGTTTCAGCCTCAGCACCAGTCCTTCCAATGAACACCCAGGAATGATCTCCCTTAGGATGGGCTGGCTGGATCTCCATGCAGTCCAAGGGCCTCATAAGTCTTCTCCAGCATTTCAGCCACGGTGGTGTATGTGTGCCAGTGGGGCTCTTCAGTTTGTACCCCCCTTCTCCTGCTGTGTCCACACATCTATTCTCTATATTTGTGCAAATATTGTCTTAACTATATATGGAACCTAAAAAAATGGTGTTGATGAACTTATTTACTGAGCAGGAATATAGGCGCAGAGGTAGTTCTTAAGCTTTTGGATGTTAGGCTTTCAAGGCGTAAAATACATGGACAATCATTCCATGCATTTTACGAAGTGAAAGAAGCCCATTCAAAAATGCTACAGAAAGTAGGAATTTACAATATGACACTATGGTGTAGGTAAATGTTCATATGTGCTCAGTTGTATCTGAGTCTTTGTGAGCCCAGGGGCTGTAGCCTGCCAGGCTCCTCTGTCCATAGATTTCCCAGGAAAGGATACTGGAGTGGGTTTCCATTTCTCCCTCCAGGTGATCTTCCTGACCCAAGGATGGAACCTGCATCACCTGGATGTCCTGCATCGGCAGGTAGATTTCTTCCCACTCAGTCACCTGGGAATCTAGTAGAAAATATAGAATAGATTTAAAAGATCTGTGGTTGCCATGGGTTTCAAAGGAAGAACTATGAATATCCTGAATCTAGAGAACTTTCAGGACCGTGAAGTAATTTGTGTTAAACTGTTGTGATGGACACATGTTATTATACATTTGTCCAGAGGTATGGAGTGCACATCCCTAAAAGAGAAACATAAGAGTTTTTTACTGTCCTTGTAGATTCATCAGTGATAACAAATGCTCACTCTGGTGGGGAAAGGTAAGTAGGGAGATTGTCCACGTGTGGGAACAAGAGGTATATGGGAAATTATACCTTATTCTCAACTCTGCTGTGAATCTAAATCTTCTACAAAGTTGGTACTGGTACATGCACACTGAATGTTTTTTAGAATATATAATATTAGAAAGATGGACATGCTTCTATCTTTAATTTTTCCTTAGTCATTATACTTTAAAGATGTGAGAAAATAGAGCTCTCTAAATGGCGCAGACAACAAACTGTAGCAGTTGATTCATAAAACCTAGAAAAACACACACACAGGAAGTAGAACAATGTTCTCACGTGTTAATTCATGTGTAATGTAACTTAGGACAACACCGATCATTATTTCCTTGGTTGGTCATCAGATAGCATTTAGGGCATCATTTCCAAAGGCATTTGTCTCTGCCCACACACACTTGTTAACCTAGCGTGTCCTGCTCAGTTCAGTTCAGTTCAGCTGCTCAGTCCTGTCCTACTCTTTGCGACCCCATGGACTGCAGCTCGCCAGGCCTCCCGCTGCCTCCGGTTCATTGTCAAAAGAAAGCTGTGATGGAAATACCTCCAGGTTCCTAGTCTCTGAAGTTGGAGGTGCCACACCTGCAGAGAGGTGGTCACAATGCAAATCATTTTGTGAAAACCTGTGTCCCCAGGCTGCAGAGGAGGATGAAAAAAACTAAGGACATCTTTGGGAAGAATTCTGCAAGTAAAGCCTGGCAGGAACCCAAGTCCCGCAGGTGATTCCCACCAAACACTCACCTCTCCCCTCCCTTACCCCAAGGGCGCAGGTACAGGCGGAGGACCACCACACGCATCCTAGAAAGAGCCTCTCCCCAGGAAATCAGGTTGACCTTTGCTTCTAGAAGTTCCCACCCTAAATCCTCCCTTCCTGAGGTCTCAGATGTGCCAAATGTGAGGTTTCCCTCAGGGTCCTGAATGGAGGTCTTCCTCTTGCATTTTTTCAAAACCCTCGTAGCCAGGTGGCCCTGGTAGCTCAGAAGTAGGGTCCATTGTCTTTGGTGAATTGTTCTGTGGCCTGCTCTCTGTAATGCAAAAAGGAAGGAGAGGAACTAGCCGGGAAATTTTGCAAATTGAGAGAAACACCAGCATGTGATTGGCATTCAAGTTAGTCTTGATTACCCACTACAGATCAGGAACACAGAAAGTCAGCAAAGAGCTCAGAAAAGGGTGAGAGAAACAAGAAAACTTCTTTTTCACTGCAGCAGTTGCAGGTTAAAGGGCTGTATGTGTTATGCCCAAGTCGCGAAATCTCCCAATGACCACCAGGGAGCCAATATCCGATGCAAAAGCAAGAGAGTTTTTATCACCAAGCTCCAGCTGGGGCTCTCACCTATGCAGCTGCTATAGGGAGGAGCCCCGGGTTTTGGATTACATTGCTTATATAGGGAGTATACTTGGAAAAAAAGGATTTCTAGGTAGGGGAACGTCTGATTGGTCACTTTCTTTCGAAGGGTTATATGTTAGTTCTTGATTGGTCCCTATTGTCTAGGTAGACTATAAGTTCCTGAGCGTTAAGTCAGGAGATTTTGGTCTGGGGTCCAATTGGCTCGTGGGTGGTGGGGTGAGGTCAGGGGATTTCCAAAGGCTCTTTTCCTGGAACCTTACGAAATGGAGTTTTTCTGTTAACAAAATGGAGTAGCTTAGCTTCTTCATATGGATGCCTTTGAAGTTATTTTCTCAACATGCAGATGTGAGTTTGAGACGTCGTATCCCCACAGAAGACGCAGAGCAGGAGGAAGAAGAGGAGGAAATGGCAGCTTCTCAGGTAATTGTCCTGCCCCCGGTCTGGGACTGTGTCTGCTTTTCCTCCTGAAATGCCTGGACTGAGAATCTGCAAACCTTTAGTTCTCTGCTTCTAAGTTTTCTGCCTGGAGTGCTTGTTATCACCTTCTTATTTTTTTCCTTTTTTTTTTTTTTTTTAAATAGTGAAAGCCAGCTCTTCAGGTTTCGTCTCCCTCATATTCCAGAGCCTTTTCTCCATTGTCTGTATCCTGGCTTTCTATAGAGCATGATGAATTCTCAACATGAAATAGTGACTTTCAATGTTAAATACATTCCCTTTGTGAGAGATCAATACTGGGAGGCACTGGTATCTGAGAATCCCATTGGGATGCGGTTCAGTGTTAGGATCTTAGGGAAGTCGGGGAAATGCCATAATGAATTTACATGTGGATGCAATTCAGCTCTCTAGAACAGGAGTAAGAAAATGCCCTTGTTAATAGAATGAACTCAGCATTCCTGAATTTTTCAGAAGTAGCAGAGACAATCCTCTATACCGATAAGAAAAATATGCTAATTAGATGGACTATTAAGCTACAGATCATGGGAGGTATATAGGAGGTGGAATTTGCAGAAAACTGACATTTTTCAAAATAGATTGAGATCATGGTTTTCCTAATATTGCTAAGATGCCTGGCAGTGATATGCATTTTTCCGTGTACTCTTACCCCGTGACCTCTAATATTCATTGCTTCTGTGAGATTTCCAGGCTATGAAATTCAGTTTTGTTTTTTGTTGTTGTTGTTGTTGTTGTTGTTTTTTGTCTTGAACAAGGATCTTGGAAAGAAAAAGTGATGGATATGCCTATCACAGTTAATGAGGAAATGCTGTATCTTCTTAGTTACTCTTTGCTTTGAAAACTGAACACTGTCAGCTAAAACAGATGCACAATTTGAGAGATGTGAATTAAGTTTTATTTGGGGCAAAATGAGGACAGCAGCCCAGGAGACAGCATCTCAGAACTCTGAGAAACTGCTCCAAAGAGACAGTGGGGGAAGGTCAGTATGTGACTTTAGTGAAGGGGGAGTTCAGTGCAATCAAGCACTTACTTTACAAAAGGTTTCCTGCCAGTCGTGAGGAACTGAAGTCATCATTTAGTGGTTTAGTGCTTTCCTAGATATGAAGAGATGCAAGGATTGGGATCATAAAAGCAATTCCTGAAAATATCAGACTCTAGAATTGATGCTTTTGAACTGTGGTGTTGGAGAAGACTCTTAAGAGTCCCTTGGACTGCAAGGAGATCCAACCAGTCCATTCTGAAGAGATCAGCCCTGGGATGTCTTTGGAAGGAATGATGCTAAAGCTGAAACTCCAGTATTTTGGCCACCACATGAGAAGAGTTAACTCATTGGAAAAGACTCTGATGCTGGGAGGGATTAGGGGCAGGAGGAGAAGGGGACGACAGAGGATGAGATTGCTGGATGCCATCACGGACTCGATGGACATGAATCTGAGTGAACTCTGGGAGTTGGTGATGAACAGGGAGGCCTGGTGTGCTGCGATTCATGGGGTTGCAAAGAGTCAGACACTACTGCGTGACTGAACTGAACTGAAAGACCTGTTTCAGCAGATTTCCCTGGAACAGAGTGCCTCAATCCACCCTGAACTCCCTTAAGGGGACTGAAGTCAGTTGCAGCACCATAGGGTTCATTCTCCCCAGAGACAGATGGCAAACGCCCTTGTTGTTGTTCAGTTCAGTCATGATGTACTCTGCATAGAAGTTAAATGAGCAGGGTGACAATATACAGCCTTGACGTACTCCTTTTCCTATTTGGAACCAGTCTGTTGTTCCATGTCCAGTTCCAACTGTTGCTTCCTGACCTGCATACAGATTTCTCAAGAGGCAGGTCAGGTGGTCTGTATTCCCATCTCTCTCACAATTTTCCGCAGTTTATTGTGATCCACACAGTCAAAGGCTTTGGCACAGTCAATAAAGCAGAAATAGGTATTTTTGTGGAACTCTCTTGCTTTTTCCATGATCCAGCAAATGTTGACAATATGATCTCTGATTCCTCTGCCTTTTCCAAAACCAGCTTGAAAATCAGGAAGTTCACAGTTCACGTATTGCTGAAGCCTGGCTTGGAGAATTTTGAGCATTACTTTGCTAGCATGTGAGATGAGTGCAATTATGCGGTAGTTTGAGCATTCTTTGGCATTGCCTTTCTTTGGGATTGGAATGAAAACTGACCTTTTCCAGTCCTGTGGCCACTGCTGAGTTTTCCAAATTTGCTGGCATACTGAGTACAGCACTTTCACAGCATCATCTTTTAGGATTTGAAATAGCTCTACTGGAATTCCATCACCTCCACTAGCTTTGTTCGTAGTGATGCTTTCTAAGGCCCACTTGACTTCACATTCCAGGATGTCTGGCTCTAGATGAGTGATCACACCATCATGATTATCCAGGTTGTGAAGATCTTTTTTGTACAATTCTTCTGTGTTTTCTTGCCACCTCTTCTTAACATCTTCTGCTTCTGTTAGGTCCAGACAATTTCTGTCCTTTATCGAGCCCATCTTTGCATGAAATATTCCCTTGGTATCTCTAATTTTCTTGAAGAGACCTCTAGTCTTTCCCATTCTGTTGTTTTCCTCTATTTCTTTGCATTGATCTCTGAAGAAGGCTTTCTTATCTCTCCTTGCTATTCTTTGGAACTCTGCATTCAGATGCAGAGAAGAGAATGGAGGAGCTTGTGGCGGAGGGAGGAAGATAGAAAGACCACATGCACGCGGGAGAGAGCGCTTTGGCTCCTCCTTTTATATGTTTTCTCCTCGACCTGGGCCTGCCCTATGCAAATTAGGTTTAGCCAGGAGTGCTGTTTGTTCTACCTGAAGTCTTCACTCTGGTCTTCGGACCTTCCTTTGACCTTCCTTGTCTTTTAGTCTCCGCCATTTTGGACTCCTTTTCCCTATTCTACCTACCTAAAAATATCATCTTCAAATATTTATGTACATTTTCAATCAGTTAAAAATTATCCTGATTTTATTGACATGACAATTTGTCTCTTAATAAGTATACAGTCCCGTTTTAGTGTATGTCTGTAGGCATGAACATGTTAACATCATTTGATTGATTTTTTTCTTTTTCTTTTTTTTGAAGAGTCCCTGAAGCAGGGAATAGCTACCCACTCCAGTATTCGTGCCTCGAGAATCCTGTGGAGAGAGAAGCCTGGCAGGCTACAGGTTGCAAAGAGTAGGACAAGACTGAGTGACTAACACTTTTCCTGTTTTTAGTATTATTTACAAATACAGTAATTTCTATAAACTTTCATTAGAGTTAGCTCTGTGCATTTGTCTGTGTTTGATTAAAGTCTAGGGTCACAAACTGAAGTAAAAGTTGCTGCTGATGCTAAGTCGCTCCAGTGGTGTCCAACTCTGTGCGACCCCATAGACGGCAACCCACCAGGCTCCCCGATCCCTTAAGCTGTCATTTCAATGAAGTTTGTTAAAATATTTGCCAAAAGATGCTACAGCAACATCATTGATTTTAAATTATTTCTGTTATACATTCAAGACTCTGAAAACTCTCAGAGAGTAGTATATACCAGATCATTAAAATGATTCTTGTCACCAAGGTTACTATTCTATCTGACCTGTAAAAATCTGTAAAGCACTTATAATTCAAAGTTAAATATGAATTCTTTGCTTACTATTCTACTTTGTTGCTGTTCAAACATTGTCACTCATGGAGCAGAATTTTCAACATTACTAGTTCAAATAAGCTTGTGAAAAATGTGGCACACTGAGCCCATTCCAGAACATTTGGATCAGGAAGTGCTTTGTAAATATATTTCCTGTTTCTTTTGATAGACAGTTTATCATCTGTCAACTGAGTACAACACTCAAAAATAAATATGCCAATGTTGATCTGATTATATAATTTCTCTTCCAAATCAGAATAATTTCTGTAGTGGTTGATGGATCGTATCTCATCCTCTTTTCTTGGGGTTAAAAATGTGGTAGAAGATATTACTGTGTAAAAATTGTATTCTTGTGTAACACCAGACATTCTCCTAAATCAAAACCATTTCTCTTGCTGTTTTCCTATTGGGTCACATTAGGAAGTCTTCCCATGGCCACATGGCACCTGTACTTTGTATTTCAGGGACGGCTGACATTCCAGGATGTGGCCATAGACTTCACTCAAGAGGAGTGGGAATGCCTGGACCTCGGGCAGCGAGAATTGTACAGGGACGTGATGTTAGAGAACTACAGCAACCTGGCCTCCTTGGGTGAGGATAACTGCCTTCCAGAATCCCTTCTCTACCCATTGGGTTTTGGTTCCTGTATATCTAGAATGTCTCCTAGAATCCTCTGCTCCTTATAATAGTTTCAGATCCCTGCTTTCTATGGGAAAATGGTTATTTATGAGTTGAGAAAGAAGACTTCATGATGACTCATTATGATTCTAACTTTTCCTTGATGGAATCTGTCTCCTTCTTCTAGGTGAGTGGTAATTCTGTAGGTTCTGTGGTATAAAAGGGTGCCACTCTCCTTTATAAATCAGATTTCTCCTACTTACTTACTTTGGCCTTAGTAGTACTTGACTAGGATCTCAAGTACTAGAATCTCAACTAGAATCTTTTCTTTATGTGTTAAAACTGCTTCGATAAAGTATTTGGGGATATAATTTTCTAGGCTATATTAACATTCAACCATGCCTTCTCTAGAATGTTAATAATGTAATAATGTAATGAGCAAGATTCCAGTCATGTCTGACTCCTTGCGACCCTATGGAGTAGTCCATGGAATTCTCCAGGGCAGAATAGTGGAGTGGGTGGCTGTTCCCTTCTCCAGAGGATCTTCCTAACCCAGGCATCAAATACAGGTCTCCCACAGTGCAGGTGGCTTCTTTACCAGCTGAGCCACCAGGGAATGTTAATACAGCTTAGGAAATTATGTCCCCAAATACTTTATTTCTAGGCTGTATTACATTCTACCATGCCTTCTCTGGGCTACCCAGGTGGCAATAGTGGTAATGAACCTGCATGCCAATGCAGGAGATGTAAAAAGAAATGGGTTCGATCCCTGGGTTTGGAATAATTCCTGGAGGAGGACATGGCAACCCACTCAGTACTTTTGCCTGGACACTCCCATGGACAGAAGAGCCTGGCGGGCTACAGTCCATAGGGTGACAAAGAGTCAGACATGACTGGAGCGACTTAGCACATGTGTCTTCTCTTCTCACTTGAATACATATGAGATTGGAAACTGATGAATCTCTAGGAAAACAAATATTCCTTTTCCTGATAGCAGGTCTTGTGGTCTCTAAGCCAGACCTGGTCACCTTTCTGGAGCAAATGAAGACTCCCTGGGATGAAAGGAGACTGGAGACGCCAGCCATATACACAGGTAGGTGTGAATGGATGGAGCCGATGAGTCAACGACGGGTCCAAGGATTAGTGAGGAATTCATCCTTTGTCATGTGGTTTGGGAAGATCTGCTTCAATGGAAATGATTGTAGAGAAGTCTGGGTTTCTTTCTGTTGCTGTCATAGGCAGATATCACCTGCCCCATTCTGTCTCTTTAAATCATTCCTGAATTCATCTCCAGTGATTACTTTTCTCAATCACAGTGAGAACAGACATCCTTCTCTTGGCCTGTGACAACCTGCATGAATCGATTACTATTCCATTTCTTGGGTGGGGGTTGGGGTCCTAGGAAAACTGCACATTTCTGAAAAACTGTACGACGCTCCTATTAAGGTTTGTACCTCTAGATGGCAGTGTGTGAGTGGAATTGTAGACATGCTGCCAAACTTTTAAGAATACTGGGGACAGAGGTTTTGTGTGTGTGTGTGTGTTTAGGTTTTTTTTTTTTTTCCCCTGACTTTAATTTCTAAAACACTGGAAGCTTCAAATAGGATCTTGTAAATTTTGAGTTCAAGTTATTTCTTCACTGCATAAACCAAAACCTCCCTAAAGAGAAAGAATGCCAATCTCAGGGTTACCTCAAAGTTTCTGGTTTCTTCATATGAACTCATATGAAATGTTAAGTGTATTTGCCTCAATTCCTTAATGCTAAAAGACTTAAATATATTCAATTAACTGAAAGAATTTTCAAATAAATTGGCATAAGAGCTTAAAACATTTTCCAACATATTTTTAATGGTTTCAAACTATTGCAATGTTTAGATAATAGAATCTTTTTAAAACATTGTCATTGGAGTATAACTGGTTTACAATGTTGTACAGCAAAGAGCATCCATTTTACGTATAGATATCTACTCTTTTTAAGATTTCCTTCCCAATTAGATCTCCACAGAGCATTGATAGTGTTCACACCATATTTTCAAAGTCTCATTTCTTAATTCCTCAAGAACTGCTTCTTTATTTAATTAATCTTGTTATCAGCTTCCCCAGGCTTTGTCCTACATGTCCTCGCTTTCTGATTAGACCTATGTCAGTATCATTTATGATTTTTATATTGAACCATCATATAGAACACGCTAAAATAAAAAGTGGGTTAAAGAATTAGAGGCATCTAGCGGCATCAGCATTTAAGATGACTTAAGTGAAAGAGTAATCATTAGACTGCCTGTCTCTTCTTCATTTAGTGGTTGTTGTAGCTTTTTGTCTTGCTCCTTCCTCTACACCATACTTCTTTGTCCTCTCATTTTGTCACATTTTCTGGGTCTGTGGTCTGTTCTGCAGGCTGCAGGATCCTAGCTCCTCTTGCTCTGTTGTCTTCCCCCAGGGGGTGAGGTTGGTCCACAGGCTTGTACCCTTATCCCCTTGATCTGGGCTTTGATTGCTGTTATTCTGTCCCGAGCCTCCCCTGGATATTCAGGGGAGCTTCCCCTTGGCTCTCTGGTTGTCACTGCCCTGTCAGGGGTGGGGTCTGCTCCCTGGTTGGTGGAGAAGAGCCCCCAGATCTGTTTCTTTGCTGTGATTCTGATCTGTGGTCAAGGCAGGTAGGATTGGAGGACACCCACTGGGAGAGAAGCCACTAAGGATTGCTCCTCTGGGGATGTTCACCTTGGGTGTGCTCATGTTCTGTGTGAGTCTCATGTGATCCCATGTTGGCACTGCTCTTGGCCCCCCTTCAATCATGGGCATGCTGGCACATTGCTCTGGTGTCTCTCAGATGTTGTTTTCACTGGAACACCAGCAAAGATCCAGTGAACTAAGGTCCCAGAATTGTATTCAGGAGCTGGACCTGCTGTGGCGCTATGGGGGCAGCTCAGACTCTGGCCTGGCCCCACCCCCTAGTATACCTCCCCACAAAGTCCACAGCTGCTAAAGCTGCACCTCCCATGACTGGGGGAGCCCTGGTTGTCCATTTGGATGTTCTGTAGGGGCTGAGTTGACAAAGCCAGTTGCAGGTATAAAAGCATGGTTTGTGTAACCGTGAGGAGAGACTTCAGGTTTTCTTCCTTAACCCTGGGGCTCAGCTGAGGTTTCAGCTCCTTCTCTGTGTGTGGGCCACCCACAGGTGTCTGCTCCAGAGGCTGCGCCAGAGCACAGGAGTCTGCTGATTGTGGAGGAGGTGCATGGGGGGAGGCTGTGGCTGGAGCTCAATAGAGCCCACCTGGGTGGTGGCCCTTCCTAGTGCTGGGGGAGGAGGAGCCAGCGCAGGGGGAGAGGGGCTGCAATGGTAGGTCTTCCCTTTGGGCATCACTCAACAATGGCGCTCTGCTGTCTGGTGATTCAGGCTTCCTCCACAAGCATTCTTATTTATAGAGCTCCTCCCTTACCCCCGTCCCCTCAGGATGTCTCCTCACAGACCACAGCAGTCCTCTGCCTGGGTCTGCTCTCCAGACCCCACATTTCAGCACCCAGCCTTTGTCTGCAGCAGTGGACACTCTCAGACTGGGTGGGCAGGGCTGGGATCAGTACCCTGTGTACAGGTCTCACTCTGTCCTGCTGCCAAGACTGTTGCCATGTTCTCTTCCCACAAAGAATGAGGCTCCCTTTCTGTCCCAGCTGAGCTCACACCAGCCCCAGTAGATAAGAATCGTAGATAAGAAAACTTTCATTTGGTATCTTTCAGCTCTGTCTTCTCATAACACCCATGGTTTGATGTCAAAGAATCCAAGATTAGAAAATTTAATCCAAAAAGTAAACCTAGGAATATATGAAAGAGCTCACCTTGGAAATGAACGTTTAATAAAAGACCAGGAATATACAGGGGTATGTGAAAGACCTAGAAGATGTTTATATGGACAGAAAGAAACTGAGACAGTTTCACACAATGCAGACATTACTGCCAAAAGAAATCAGCAATGTGAGTCAAACTGCAGAAAACATCCATTTCAGTTATCAACATCTGCAGAGAAGTGTATCTCTTCAAGCAAAGGCTTAAATCATTTTTTGAAATATACACGTTCTCTGAAGGGAAATGTGGAAAATCTGGAAAGTCATCCAGTCTCTACTCCAAGTACTCCTGCAAACCTCTCGGAACACAGGCTTCGATTACACATGCATTCAAGCACGTCTGAAAACCAGAAATTTAAAAATGATGGGGAAAACTCACAATATAATCAGTCTGAGGGATCTGTGAGCAAGGGGTCATTATTCTTCCACCAACAGACAGTTTCTCTCTGTTCCAAAATGTGTGATGTTGATAATAATGGAAGAGAATTAATCCTACCATCATTTTTCAATACACATCATGATATGGTTAATATGGAACAACTTCTCACGTGTAATAACAGAAGTCAGGCCTTAAGTAAGAGCTCTACACCCAATAATTACAAGCATATTTATGATGGAGTGAGAAGCCATGCATGCAATGAAAGTGAGTGTAAAACTGAACAAGACTCTAACCCTATGAAATATCAGGGACCTCAATCTTCCGACAAAGATTCTGAAAATAGTACATGGAGGAATATCTTTTATCAAACATCAGGTTTTCCACTAAATGAGAGTACACACACTGGAGAGAAGACTTACAATTGTGAATATGGTGATGTTTCTATTCAGTCTTCAAATCTCACTCAACTGCAGAGTATTCAGAATCCGCAGAAAAGTTACAAGTGTAAGCAATGTGAGAAAGCCTTTACTAACTCATCCAGTTTAAGTAGACACAGGAAAATTCATTCAGGATGGAAACCTTTCAAATGTACAGAGTGTGGCAACACCCTTAATCAGAATTCAGAGCTTAGTCAAGATCAGCAAGTCCACACTGGCAAGAAACTTTATGAATGTAAAGAATGTGGAAAAGCATTTATGTCTTCCTCAAACCTTAGTCGACACCAGCGAATTCACACTGGGGAGAAGCATTATAAATGTACAAAGTGTGGCAAAGCCTTTAATCAGAAGTCACATCTTACTGAACACCAGAGAATTCATACTGGGGAGAAGCCTTATAAATGTAAAGATTGTGGCAAAGAATTTAACCGGTGCTCAGGGCTTACTTGCCATCAGAGAATTCACACTGGAGAGAAGCTTTATAAATGTAAAGAATGCAGAAAACCCTTCAGTCACCATTCAAGTCTTATTCAACCCCAGCGAATTAACACTAGGGAGAAGCATTATAAATGTACAAAGTGTGGCAAAGCTTTTACTCAGAAGTCACATCTTACTCAACACCAGAGAATTCATACTGGGGAGAAGCCTTATAAATGTAAGGATTGTGGCAAAGAATTTCACCAGTGCTCAGGTCTTACTTACCATCAGAGAAATCATACTGGAGAGAAACCTTATAAATGTACAGAATGTGGGAAATCCTTTAGACAGAACTCAATTCTTACTCAACACCAGCGAATTCATACTGGGGAGAAGCCTTATAAATGTAAGGATTGTGGCAAAGACTTTAGCAGGCACTCAGGTCTTACTTACCATCAGAGAATTCATACTGGAGAAAAACCTTATAAATGTAAAGAATGTGGAAAAGCCTTCAGGGACCAGTCAACTCTTACTCAACACCAGCGAATTCATACTGGAGAGAAACCGTACAAATGTAAAGAATGTGGAAAAGCCTACATCAAGCACTCACATCTTACTCAACATCAGAGAATTCATACTGGAGGAAAAACCTTACAAATGTAAGGAAAGTGGCAAAGGCTTTAATCAGAGCTCTCACCTTACTAGACATCAGATAGCACGTTCTAGAGAGAAACCCTAGTAATAAGTGATGGAAGAGGTTTGTCCTAAACATACACTTCAGAAAATACAAGACTATTTATTTAAGAAAGAGAAGGAATGACATCACGAAAATGTAGGAAAGTATTTAATAAAAATGAAATCTAAATAAATATCAGAAATTGCACACTAGAAAAAGTGAAAGTTGCTCAGTTGTGTCCAACTCTTTGCATCCCCATGGACTGTGTCCATGGAATTCTCCAGGCCAGAATAGTGGAGTGGGAGGCAGATTCTTTACCAACTGAGCTATCAGGGAAGCCCGCACAATAGAAAGCATTTCATGAATCCTGTTTTTTGAAGTTCCTCTCCAGGTGTATTGTAGATAGTAATCCATAGTTAAAATAGATAGAAAATTGATATGTTAGTATGGCTTAGAACATGAAGGTTGGTATTTAGAAATGTACAATTATTAGCAATATGTCTTTGTTTATATTGACATGATTTGTCATGTCAATGTTTTGAAAACCAAAATAAATGTTATTCAACTCTCAAATTACTCCATGCTGCTATGCTTCATTTCTAGGGTGTATGCAAAGTTATGTTTTTGATGGCTGCTGTCTCAAAAATGAGACAAGACCTTCTATCCTAGGAAGAAATCATTTATATTTATTCTCCATTAGAAGATTAAGGACACAGTAATGTAACATGTACATCTAAATGGAGGTGTTACTCATTCAGGTCAAACATCCCTATAGGTCACCATGACGTAAGTGTTCAGGGAGTAATAAAGTAAGATGTACATTTTCAATAGTTATGTCACTTGTTTTTTAAGTAAAATACAATGACAGTTCACTGAAATCTTGATGTATCTTTATAATATCAACAGAAGTCATGAATATTAGTTGATATGTTTCAGATAAAGACATCTCTGATTCCCTAGAAATGTATGGAAACCCCTCCCAGAAAAGTCATGTAATTAGTGTATGTCTTGTTTCGTAAATGATTAACCTCCATTTTGTAACCATAGGAATCACAGTTCTCAGATCCTTGTATCAGAGGAATGAATATCGTTGTTTATGCTTGTAATCTGTATTTTATTCAGTTATACAGTGGGCTGGAAAAGATTTTATTCTGACTGTGTGATATGACATGTTAATAAAACTGGATGATTTCTTGTGATGAAGTTGGTGTGTAATGAATTGTGAACCTATCGATTTAAGGTTGAAGGGAAAATACCTAACAATAAACTCTTTGTTAGCACAGAGGGATGATATCTGTAACAATTAGTTTCCATACTGCCTTTAAGCCTCAACTAATTGGATATTCCCCATCATTTCTCCGTTGTACTTTTCCCCCTCTCTGTAACCGCTGGGACATTGTGATGGTTCTAAGAAGGATCATACACACCTGAACTACTCCATGCTGTTGCTGCCTCAGCGTCTGTCTGGGGAGCAGGCAGCCTGCAGGTCCTTGAACTCACACCAGCCAGTCCTGGGAACACCTGCACTAGATGACTACCCACCTTGAGACCAGCAGTCTTGCTGAACCCCAGGGTCTACTGCACAGGCCCCACTTCAGTGACACCCTCAGAGCTCACCAGATTCCTGCTCCTCTTGGTTTGAATGGACCGGTCCACACTCAGCCTGGGGAGCCCACAGCACTTCACCCAAGGACTCTTATAAAGACCTGAACCACAAGTACTGGAGCTTTCTCTGCTTGGTCCTAACCTTGACCTAAGAAATTCCTGCCCTAGAACCTCCTCTCCTGAGGGGTCTCAAGTGTGCTGAGTGTGAGGGCTGAAGCTCAGGGCTCCTGAGTGTGGGTCTTGGGGGAGAAGCATCAAAATAAACAGGGAACTTGCTGAAGACTCATTTCATGGCCCCTTTTCAGACCTGCAGATTTATAACTTCTTAGAGTGGGGACTTGACCTCGAGGGGTTCATATTCACTGAAATGGTTCAGAAAGAACCTTGTAAGTGGTTTCAACCCGGTTTCCTATCAAGATCACCTGACCAGTGTTAAGCGATAACCTCCCCACAAAGTTCTGTCTTGGTCCTGTGGGAGCATCAGTGTGGTGTGTAGGAGGTGCTCCAGGGGACTCTAAGGGGAGGCCCGGGTTAAGGACGTGGCTCCTGGTCCATCTGTGAGAGCTGAGGCCTGGCTTCAGTCTGAGGAGAGGCTGCAGGAATGGTCTAGCTGGATTTGGACCAGGGAAATCAGTCAGCTTACATCACCTGTGTGAGCAGAGGGTTAGGAGCTCTCTCTGAGGAGAAAAAAATCAAGAAATAAGTTGAAAGGCTGGTCTCCAGGTAGGAAGTAATTGTTCCTGAATCTCTCCTGAGGCAGGACAGGAAAGGTGGGTCTTTTCAGCTTTTCAAGGTCCTTCTGTCTGTAGGTGAAGTAGTTACAGGTTAAAGAGCTGTGCAGATGCGTTTGAAGGTATATTTTCAATATGCAGAGATGTATTTGCTACATAACATCCTCAGAGAAGACAGAGCAGTAGGAAGAAAAGGAGGAAATGACAGTTCTGTCCTGGGTTTGGGGCTGTGTCTGCTTTTCCCCCTAAAATTCTTGAACGGAGGGAACCTGCAAACCTTTAGTTCTCTGCTTCTAATTTTTCTGCCTGGGGAGTTGGTTATCAACTTATTTTTTCCTTTTCTTGTCATAGTGAGGACCAGCTCTTTAGATCACTTCTCCCTTGTGTCCGAGAACCTTGTCTCCCTTGTCTGTATCCTGGCTTTCTATAGAGCATGATGAGTTCTCAACCTGAGTGAGTGACGTTCAACTGGTGAAAATATTCCCCATATGAGAGATCAACATGGGGAGGCATAGGTTCTGAGATTCTCATTGGCATGTGGTTCAGTTTGGGACCTTAGAGAAGTAGGGGAAATTAGGGATCAATTTACATATATATGCAACTTGACACATTTAGAACAGGATTGAGAAATTGTCCTTATGAATAGAATTACCTCAGTGGTCCAAAATTCCACAGAAAGTTTGGGGAATAGAAGGAGAAAAGTATGAAAGACCTTTGTCTATATTGGTAGGAAGGACTCACTCTTAAGTGCAGTCTTAGGATACAGAACATGGAAGTTGTATAAGAAGTGAATTTTGTATAAAACTGATATTTTTCAGGATTCAGATCACTGCTAACATTTATCCCACTACACCTCACGTTCCCTGGTTCAGGTGCTTCTGCGATATTGTGATATTGTGAACTGTGATGTTCCTGCTTTTTGACTTTCATAAGGATTTTTGAAAGATTTAGTGAGGGATGTGTATAAGCTGCCAAAATTAATGTAGCAAACTGCGCCTTCTTAGTTCCCTTTGCTTTGGAAAATGAACACTCACCTCTGTTTAGTAAGGTTCTTGCATTTTGAGAATGGAGGTTTTCATCACTCAAGCCCAGGTCTGATCATTTCCATTGGTAATACACTCCACACTCATTTTCCAGACAGAATTCTTATCACATCTTTGTATTTTCTACAATATTTACAAGAATGTTATTACTTATGAATCTTTAAATGTTATATCTAAAATATAATGCAACACAAATGATAGAGATTTTGAAAGGAATAAAAGATTCAGAACCAAGAGCTCTAATTTTGTCATTATGTGTTCTTGCACCCTAGTGTATTTTAAAAATACAGAATATTGCCACAAATAAATTATAAGATTTAAGCACAGAAATCTATTTCTGATTTTATAAACATGAATCATTTTTCTCCCAACTAGTATATGTTTGTGTGCATGAAAATGTTAACAGTATATGACATTTTTTCTGTTTTTGATACTTTTGCCAGTTACCTCTACTGGTAAAACATCCATTAGAGTGGTCTTTGCGTTCAGTTCAATCCAGTTGCTCAGTAAGGTCTCTGTGTTGACTTAATTCTTTTTACATAAAATTGAGCTCAGATCCAATGAAGTAAATCCCAAGCTCTACATTTTCTGAATATTTGATCAAATATTCAAACAATTTTGAACAGCAATATTGTTTAATCTAAAATTATTTATGTGGCTCATTCAAGATTACAAAGTAAAAACTTAGAAAGTTATATAGAAATGGTCAGAAATGGTTCAGAACTGGTCAAAAGGATTGTTTTCTCTGCTTACTAATCTATTAAATCTGTAAAATCTGTACAGCGCATAAAGTTCAATAACTATGGATTTGTACCTGGCTCTTTTCAGTTCAGTTCAGTCACTCAGTTGTGTCCAACTCTTTGCCACCCCATGGACTGCAGCACATCTGACAATCACCAACTCCCAGAGCTTACTCAACCATGTATCCATTGAGTCCGTGACACCATCCAACCATCTCAACCTTTGTTGTCCCCATCTCCTCCTGCCTTCAATCTTTCCCAGCATCAGGCTCTTTTCCAATGAGTCAGTTCTTTGCATCAGGTGGCCAAAGTATTGGAGTTTCAGCTTCAGCATCAGTCCTTCCAATGAATATTCAGGACAAATTTCCTTTAGGATGGACTGGTTGGCTCTTCTTGCAGTTCAAGGGACTCTCAAGAGTCTTCTCCAACACCACAGTTCAAAACCATTGATTCTTAGGCACTCAGCCTTCCTCACACTCCAGCTCTCACATCCATACATGACCACAGGAAAAACCATAGCCTTGACTAGACGGACCTTAGTCGGCAAAGTAATGTCCCTGCTTTTGAATATGCTGTCTAGGTTGGTCATAACTTTTCTTCCAAGGAGTAAGCATCTTTTAATTTCATGGCTGCAGTCACCATCTGCAGTGAATTTGGAGCCCAGAAAAATAAAGTCTGACACTGTTTCCACTGTTTCCCTCTCTATTTCCCATAAAGTGATGGGACTGGATGCCATGATCTTCGTTTTCTGAATGTTGAGCTTTAAGCCAACTTTTTCAATCTCCTCTTTCACTTTCATCGAGAGGTTTTTCAGTTCCTCTTCACTTTCTGCCATAAGAGTGGTGTCATCTGCATATCTGAGGTTATTGATATTTCTCCCAGCAATCTTGATTCCAGCTTGTGTTTCTTCCAGTCCAGCGTTTCTCATGAAATACTCTGCATACAAGTTAAATAAGCAGGGTGACAATATACAGCCTTGACGTACTCCTTTTCCTATTTGGAACCAGTCTGTTGTTCCATGTCCAGTTCTAACTGTTGCTTCCTGACCTGCATACAGATTTCTCAAGAGGCAGGTCAGGTGGTCTGGTATTCCCATCCCTTTCAGAATTCTCCACAGTTTATTGTGATCCACACAGTCAAAGGCTTTGGCATAGTAAGTAAAGCAGAAATAGGTGTTTTTGTGGAACACTCTTGCTTTTTCCATGATCCAGCAGATGTTGGCAATTTGATCTCTTATTCCTGCCTTTTCTAAAACCAGCTTGAACATCAGGAAGTTCATGGTTCATGTATTGCTGAAACCTGGCGTGAAGAATTTTGAGCATTACTTTACTAGCATGTGAGATGAGTGCAATTGTGCGGTAGTTTGAGCATTCTTTTGCATTGCCTTTCTTTGGGATTGGAATGAAAACTGACCTTTTCCAGTCCTATGGCCACTGCTGAGTTTTCCAAAGGTGCTGGCATATTGAGTGCAACCGGCAGTAGCCGGGAGGAGCCACCCCATGTCTGAGGCCAGGGGCAATGGCCGGGAGGAGCCACCTGATGCCTGAGGCCAGAGGCGGCGCCTGAGGCCAGGGGCAGTGGCCAGGAGGAGCAACCCAAAGTCCAAGGAGCTGTGGCTGAGTGGGCGCAGGAAGGCCTAGAGGAGCTATCTCACGTTGAAGGTCAGGAAGGGCAGTGGTGTGGAGATACCCCTCATCGAAGGTAAGGAGCAGCAGCTGCACTTTGCTGGAGCAGCTGTGAAGAGATACCCCACTCCAAGGTAAGAGAAACCCAAGTAAAATGGTAGATGTTGCAAGAAGGCATAAGAGGGCAGACACACCGAAACCATATTCACAGAAAACAAGTGTCAGTGTACTCACACTAGGATCACACCCTTGTCTAACTCAATGAAACTAAGCCATGCCTGTGGGGCAACCCAAGATGGGCGGGTCATGGTGGAGAGGTCTGACAGAATGTGGTCCGCTGGAGAAGGGAATGGCAAACCACTTCAGTATTCTTGCCTAGAGAACCACATGAACAGTATGAAAAGGCAAATTGACAGGATACTGAAAGAGGAACTCCCCAGGTCAGTAGGTGCCCAATATGCTACTGGACATCAGTGGAGAAATAACTCCAGAAAGAATGAAGGGATGGAGCCAAAGCAAAAACAAAACCCAGCTGTGGATGTGACTGGTGATAGAAGCAAGGTCTGATGCTGTAAAGAGCGCTAGAGCATATTACTATGTAAAAAAGTATATTATTGTATACCATCAGACACTCTTCTCATTGAAAAACTAGCTCTCTGTACTTGCTGTTTTCAACTTGGGTCACATTAGGAAATCTTCCCACAGTCACATGGCATCTGTCCATTGTATTCCAGGGACGGCCGACATTCTGGGCTGTGGCCATAGACTTCACTCAAGAGTGAGAGAGTCAATTCCTAAGCAGGTTGATAAGAAGTCCGGGGGTCCCCAAGGAGGGAGGGGTCTGGAATTCTCAAGGAGAAGGAAAGGAAAGACATTTTTGTCTGCATTCCTTAGTCTTAGTCAATTACACAACTCAGTTTAAACTCTGTACTAGGGATTGAAGGTGAAGGTGAAGTCGCTCAGTCGTGTCTGACTCTTTGCGACCCTGTGGACTGTAACCTACTAGGCTTCATTGTCCACAGGATTCTCCAGGCAAGAATACTGGAGTGGATTGCCATTTCCTTCTCCAGGGGATCTTCCTGACCCAGGGTTCAAACCCGGGTCTCCTGCATCGAAAGCAGACGCTTTAACCTCTGAGCCACCAGGGAAGCCCCTGTACTAGGGATTATACAACAACAATGTATCCTGCTTGAGGACAGTTTCTCCTTCCTGAAAACCTTCTGGTTAATCCTGTTATTTTAAATGTAAATTATGGGAGTGGGTCTAGTAAGATATTTACAAACTCCAGACATTCTTTTGTTTCATTGAGATAACTAATTAAAAGGTATATAACTCCCTTGCTAACACTAGTGAGTGGGCGCTCTTTCTGCCCCCTTATGATGTCTACGTCAGAAGCTTTCTCTATCTCTTTTCTACTTTCAGTTCAGTTCAGTTCAGTCACTCAGTCGTGTCCGACTCTGTGCGACCCCATGAATCGCAGCACACCAGGCCTCCCTGTCCAACACCATCTCCCTGAGTTCACTCAGACTCACGTCCGTCAAATCCGTGATAGCATCCAGCCATCTCATCCTCGGTCGTCCCCTTCTCCTCCTGCCCCCAATCTCTCCCAGCATCAGAGTCTTTTCCAATGAGTCAGCTCTTCACATGAGGTGGCCAAAGTACTGGAGTTTCAGCTTTAGCATCATTGCTTCCAAAGAAATCCCAGGGTTGATCTCCTTCAGAATGGACTGGATGGATCTCCTTGCAGTCCAAGGGACCCTCAAGAGTCTTCTCCAACACCACAGTTCAAAAGCATCAATTCTTCGGCACTCAGCTTTCTTCACAGTCCAACTCTCACATCCATACATGACCACAGGAAAATCCATAGCCTTGACTAGACGGACCTTAGTCAGCAAAGTAATGTCTCTGCTTTTGAATATGCTGTCTAGGTTGGTCATAACTTTTCTTCCAAGATGTAAGCGTCTTTTAATTTCATGGCTGCAGTCACCATCTGCAGTGATTTTGGAGCCCAGAAAAATAAAGTCTGACACTGTTTCTACTGTTTCCCATCTATTTCCCTTGAAGTGATGGGACCAGATGCTATGATCTTGGTTTTCTGAATGTTGAGCAGTAAGGCAACTTTTTCGCTCTCCTCTTTCACTTTCATCGAGAGGCTTTTTAGCTCCTCTTCACTTTCTGCCATAAGGGTGGTGTCATCTGCATATCTGAGGTTATTGATATTTCTCCCGGCAATCTTGATTCCAGCTTGTATTTCTTCCAGTACAGTGTTTCTCATGATGTACTCTGCATAGAAGTTAAATAAGCAGGGTGACAATATACAGCCTTGATGTACTCTTTTTCCTATTTGGAACCAGTCTGTTGTTCCATGTCCAGTTCTAACTGTTGCTTCCTGATCTGCATACAGATTTCTCAAGAGGCAGGTTAGGTGGTCTGGTATTCCCATCTCTTTCAGAATTTTCCACAGTTTATTGTGATCCACACAGTCAAAGGCTTTGGCATAGTCAATAATGCAGAAATAGATGTTTTTCTGGAACTCTCTTGCTTTTTCCATGATCCAGCGGATGTTGGCAATTTGATCTCTCATTCCTCTGCCTTTTCTAAAACCTGCTTAAACATCAGGGAGTTCACGGTTCACGTATTGCTGAAGCCTGGCTTGGAGAATTTTGAGCATTACTTTACTAGCATGTGAGATGAGTGCAATTGTGTGGTAGTTTGAGCATTCTTTGGCATTGCCTTTCTTTGGAATTGGAATGAAAACTGACTTTTTCCAGTCCTGTGACCACTGCTGAGTTTTCCAAACTTGCTGGCATATTGAGTGCAGTACTTTCATGTCATCATCTTTCAGGATTTGAAACAGCTCGACTGGAATTCCATTACCTCGACTAGCTTTGTTCGTAGTGATGCTTTCTAAGGCCCACTTGACTTCACATTCCAAGATGTCTGGCTCTAGATGAGTGATCACATCATTATTATTATCTGGGTCATGAAGATCTTTTTTGTACAGTTCTTCCGTCTATTCTTGCCACCTCTTCTTAATATCTTCTGCTTCTGTTAGGTCCAGACCATTTGTGTCCTTTATTGAGCCCATCTTTGCATGAAATGTTCCCATGGTATCTCTAATTTTCTTGAAGAGATTAATAAAATTCTATTACACAAAAGCTCTGACTGATCAAGCTTGGTCTCTGGCCACGAATCGAATTCTTGTCCTTCAGAGGCCAAGAATCCCGGCGTCTTCTGTGATTCAGCAACAGCCTTTCAAGAGGAGTGGGAGTGCCTGGACCTCGGTCAGCCGGAATTGTACAGGGACCTGATGTTAGAGAACTATGGGAACATGGCTTTCTCGGTGAGAACAGCTGCCTTCCAGAATCCCTTATCAACCCTCGGGATTTTGGTTCCTTCACTTGCAGACTGTCTCCTGGAATCGTCTGTGTCCTACAAAAGAGTTTTCTATCTCTGCTTTTGAGGAATAAATGGGAGTTGGTGAGAATAGACAGAAAGCTTCCTGATGACTCACATGATTCTAACCTTCCTCTTTCTTGAGCTCTCTGCCTCCTTCGCTCTAGACTAGAGGTCACTCTCTCAGTTTACTGGTATAAAATCATGCTGCCTTCCTCATAAAGACAGAGGTCAACTCTTACTTTTGACTGAGTGTTATTCTGATGGAGATCTCAGGATCTAGGTTTCAACTATTGCCTACTACATTAAACGTGCTTTCTATAAAGTCTTTTGGGAAGTCACATCCTGGACTCTTTTCACATTCTACAATGCCTTCCTCTCTCCCGAGACCACAATGTTGTTCAGTCGCTCAGTCATGGCCAACTCTTTGTGACCGCATGGACTGCAGCATGTCAGGCTTCCCTGTCCGTCACCAACTCCCAGAGCTCGCTCAAACTCATGTCCATTGAGTTGATGATGCCAACAAAGCATCTCATCCTCTGTCACCCCCTTCTCCTCCTTTCCTCAATCTTTCCCAGCATCAGGGTCTTTTCTAGTGAGTCGGCTCTTCCCATCAAGTGGCCAAAGTATTGGAGTTTCAGCTTCAGCATTAGTCCTCCCAGTGAATATTCAGGACTGATTTCCTTTAGGGTGGACTGGCTTGATCTCCTTGCTGTCCAAGGGACTCTCAAGAGTCTTCTCCAGCACCACACTTCAAAAGCATCAATTCTTTGGCACTCAGCCTTCTTTATGGTCCAACTCTTACATCCACACATAACTACTGGAAAAACCGTAGCTTTGACTAGATGGGTCTTTGTTGGCAAAGTAATGTCTCTGCTTTTTAACATGCTGTCTACGTTTGTCATTGCTTATCTTCCAAGGAGGAAGCATCTTTTAATTTCATGGCTGCAGTAACCCTCTGCATTGATTTTGGAGTCCAAGGAAATAAAGTCTCTCCCTGTTACAACTGTTTCCCCTTTTATTTGCCATGAAGAGATGGGACTGGATGCCATGATCTTAGCTTTTTGAATTTTGAGTATTAAGCCAGCTTTTTCACTCTCCTCTTTCACTTTCATCAAGAGGCTCTTTAGTTCCTCTTTGCTTTCTGCCATCAGGGTGGTGTCATCTGCATATCTGAGATCATTGATATTTCTCCTGGCAATCTTGATTCCAGGTTGAGCTTCATCCAATCTGGCATTTTGCATGATGTTATCTGCGTATAAGTTCAATAAGCAGGTGAAAATATACAGCCTTGATGTACTCCTTTCCCAATTTGGAACCAGTTCATTGTTCCATGTCCAGTTCTAACTGTTGCCTCCTGACCTGCATACAGATTTCTTAGGAGGCAGGTCAGGTGGTCTGGTATTCCCATCTCTCTCACAATTTTCCACAGTTTATTGTGATCCACACAAAGCCTTTCGCATAGTCAATGAAGCAGAAGTAGATGTTTTCTGGAATTCTCTTACTTTTTCTGTGATCTAGCGGATCTTGGCAATTTGATCTCTTGTTCATGTTTTTTCTAAATCCAGCTTATCCATCTGGATGTTCTCAGTTCACATACTGTTGAAGCCTAGCTTGAAGGATTTTGAGCATTACCTTGCTGGCATGTACAATGAGTGCAATTGTGCAGAAGTTTGAACATTCTTTGGCATTGATCTTCTTCGGGATTGGAATGAAAACTGACCTTTTCCAACCTGTAGCCACTGCTGAGTTTTCCAAATTTGCTGGCATATTGAATGAAGCACTTTAACAGCATCATCCTTTGTAATTTGAAACAGCTCAGCTGGAATTCCATCCTCTCTACTAGCTCTGTTTATAGTGATGCTTCCTAAGACCCACTTGACTTCTCACTCCAGGATTTCTGGCTCTAGGTGAGTGGTCACACCATCGGGATTATCTGGTGTGATAAGATCTTTTTAGTATAGTTCATCTGTATATTTTCACCACCTCTCCTTAATAGTCATGTCCAACTTTTTGTGACCCCATGGACTATACAGTCTGTCGAATTCTCGAGGCCAGAATACTGGATTGGGTAACCTTTCCCTCTCCAGGGGATCTTCCCAACCTTCCTAGGGTTCGAACCTAGGTCTCCTGCATTGCAGGCAGATTCTTTACCAGCTGAGCCACAGGGGAAACTCAGTATAGTTCGTCTGTGTATTTTCACCACCTCTCCTTATTATCTTCTGCTTTTGTTAGGTCCATACTGTTTCTGTCCTTTATTGTGCCCATCTTTGCATGAAATGTTCCCTTGGTATTTCTCTTTCTGTTTTTCCCTTTTTGGGTTAATTTTTACTTTCTATTGGAGTAGAGTTGATTTCTGTTGTGTTTGTTTTAGGTTTACGAGAACATGATTCAGTTATACACAGATGTATGTCTATTCTGTGTATCCAGTCGACTTCCCTGTGCTATTTGGTAGGTCCACTGGCATTATCAATATGGTAATAAATAGTGTGATTTTGTTCATTGCAACCTCTCAATGTCTCCCTGCCACTACATTTTTTTTTTTAAGTCATAAGTTGGGTTTCTAAGTCTGTGAGTCTGTTTCTGTTTATAGTTAGTTAATCTGTATAAATGTATAGTGAGAAACTTCTCTAAGAGATACTTCTTCTTTCATCTCTGACTTCACTGAGTATGATAAATTCTCAGTCCACCCATGCTCCTGAAAATGTCATTCATTCATTCTTTTGGATGACTGAGTGCATGCCAGTTTTGAGGTGGACACGTGACTCTTCATTTCTCTATAGACACAACTTCGGTGGATGATCTGTCTTAGATATTGTCAATAGCACTGCCCTGAAAATTGAGGTGCAACTATCATTTTAAATCATGATTTTCTCTGGGTGTAAGGCAAGGAGTAGCCTTGCCAGATCATGTGGTATGTCTATATTTAGTGTTTTAAGGAATTTCCATACTCTTTTCCTTGTGGCTGCACCCACTCAGTTACACTTCCGCCCACAGTATAGGAGGATTCTCTGTGACCCTTTCCCTGAGCAGCAATTATCCTTTGTAGGACGCAGAGGATTCCTTTGTAGACCTTTTGGAAGATGGATATTCTGTGAGATTTGAGGTGATACCTCATTGCAGTTTTGGTTAGCATTTCTCTAAAAGTGATCCTAAGCATCTTTTCATGTGTTTTATGGCCATCTGCATGCCTTCCTTGGAGACATATCCATTTAGATGTTTATGGTTTTTCTATTGGATTGGTAGGGGGGTTTTTTTTGCAGCTTTATCATGAGCTGCATGAGCAGTTTGCATGTTGGGAGATGAATTCATTATTTTAAACATCTGATGCAAACATTTATTTTCCCATTCTGAGGGCTGTCTTTTTCCTTCCTTTAGGTTGCCCTTGCAGTGCAAAAGCTTTTTAGGTGATGAGGTGCCTTTTTTAAGTTTTGTTTTAGTTTTAATTATTCTAAGCATAGATTCAAAAAGAACTTGTTGTGATTCATGTCAAAGTGTGTTTGCCTATATTTTCCTCAAGAGGATTAGAGTAATCTTCTGTCCATTTAACTCTTCAAGCTATCTGGATTTTTTTCTTCTGTAAGCAGTTAGGGAGAGATGTAATTCTTTCCCTTTCCCCTTGTTTAAGGAAGCTTCTCCCTGTCCATCCTGACTGTTAACAGCTTACATTGCCAGCATCAGTGTAGGAGACTTTTCGTGTCTCCACGTCCTCTCTGCCATTTTGTTAGTAAACCTCAGGACATAGGCCACTCTGAGCTGGGTGAGGTGAGATGTTCTTGTAGTTTTGATTTTAATTTCTTTAATAATTGGCAATGTGAGCACCTTTTCATGGGCTTTATAGCCACCTGGATGTCTTCTGGGGAGAAATATCCATTTAGATCTTTGCCCTCCACCACTTTTTTAATTGAACAGCATGGGTGGTTTGCGTGTTTTGGGGATGAATTCCTTATTTTCACCTTGGTTGTAGCATTTTTTTCTCCTGAGGGTTATTTTGTTTTTCCATCAGGGTTCCCCTCCTTTTGATCTCTGATTCCTCTGCCTTTTCTAAATCCACCTTGAACATCTGGAAGTTCTCAGTTCATATACTCTTAAAGCCTCGCATGGAGAATTTTGAGGATTACTTTATTGGTGTGTGAGATGAGTGCAATTGTGCAGTAGTCTGAGCATCCTTTGGCATTGCCTTTCTTTCACATTGGAATGAAAACTGACCTTTTCCAGTCCTGCGGCCACTGCTGAGTTTTCCAAATTTGTTGGCATATTGAGTACAGCACTTTCACAGCATCATCTTTCAGGATTTGAAAGAGATCAACTGGAATTCCATCACCTCCACTAGCTTTGTTCATAGAGATGCTTTCTAAGGCCCACTTGACTTCACATTCCAAGATGTCTGGCTCTAGATGAGTGATCACATCATCATGATTATCTGGGTCGTGAAGATCTTTTTTGTACAGTTCTTCTGTGTATTCTTGCCACCTCTTCTTAATATCTTCTGCTTCTGTTAGGTCCATACTATTTCTGTCCTTTATCGAGCCCATCTTTGCATGAAAGTTCCCTTGGTATCTCTCATTTTCTTGAAGAGATCTCTAGTCTTTCCCATTCTGTTGTTTTCCTCTATTTCTTTGCATTGATCGCTGAAGAAGACTTTCTTATCTCTTCTTGCTATTCTTTGGAACTCTGCATTCAGATGCTTATATCTTTCCTTTTCTCCTTTGCTTTTCGCCTCTCTTCTTTTCACAGCTATTTGTAAGGCCTCACCAGACAGCCATTTTGCTTTTTTGCATTTCTTTTGCATGGGGATTGTCTTGATCCCTGTCTCCTGTACAATGTCATGAACCTCATTCCATAGTTCATCAGGCACTCTATCTATCAGATCTAGGCCCTTAAATCTATTTCTCACTTCCACTGTAAAATCATAAGGGATTTGATTTAGGTCATACCTGATTGGTCTAGCGGTTTTCCCTACTTTCTTCAATTTCAGTCTGAATTTGGTAATAAGGAGTTCATGATCTGAGCCACAGTCAGCTGCTGGTCTTGTTTTTGTTGACTGTATAGAGCTTCTCCATCTTTGGCTGCATGGAATATAATCAATCTGATTTCAGTGTTGACCATCTGGTGATATCCATGTGTAGAGTCTTCTCTTGTGTTGTTGGAAGAGGGTGTTTGCTATGACCAGAGTCGGACACGACTGAAGTCGCCTAGCAGCAGCAGCAGCAGCAGCAGCAGCAATCTTCACGTTGCTTTCTTTCATTGCCACTCCCGCCCCTTTACATCCCCGCCCACAGTGTAGGAAGACTTCTTGTTTGCCTCACCTTCCTCATCATTTAAACTTCATAGAGCTTTTGGAAGATGGCCATTCTGAGGGGTGTGCGTTCATACCACGCTGCAGTTTTGATGGGCATTTCTCCAACACTGATGCGAATCATCTTTTCATGTGCTTTATGGCCATCTGGATGCCAGCTGAAGACAAAGGCCTATTTAGACCTTTGGCCTATTTTTCTATTGATTGATTTTTGATGTTGAGCTGAATGAACTGTTTGCATGTTTTTGGAGATGAATAAATTGTTTTTTTTTAATATAAATTTATTTTAATTGGCAGCTAATTACAATGTTGTATTGGTTTTGCCATACATCAAAATGAATACGCCATAGGTGTACACGTGTTCCCAATCAAGTGTAACCATTTTCCCCAATTTAATTGTTGTCTTTTTCTTTCATTTAGAGTTGCCCTTGCTGTGCTAAAGCTTTTGAGGTTAATGAGGTTACTTTTGTTGAGGGTTTTTTTGTTGTTGTTATCCTAAGAGGGAAAGCAAGAACTTGCTGTGATTTATTTCAAAACCTGTCTTGCCCATATTTTCCTCAAGAAGTTTAGAGTATCCATCCCTCCATTTAGTTCTTTAATTGATTTGGAGCTTCTTTTCTGGATGAGGTTAGGGAGAGATGCAATTTCATTGACTTTTCACTTGTTTCAGGAGCCTCCACAGGATCCTCTGCTCTGGCTGCTAATAATTGAGGTTACTAGCCTCAAGGTAGGAGAATTTCTTTTTTTCCAAAACCTCTCCAGCATTTACTGTTTGCAGAGTTTTTCACACTAGCCATTCTGACTGAGACTAGCTCATTCCTAGTTGTCGTTTTTATTTGAATTTCTCTAAAATTGCTTCATGTTGAAAGGTTTCCATTTGATTTAAAAACAAACAAAAAAACAGTGTGATTAAATCCAGCCTCTCAAGATTGGCCTCTTGACCGTCTGCCCTGTTTTGAATTCTTTTCCCGGGACCCACCCGAGGACGCGAGTTGAGGAGAGGTGTGTTTTCCTTACTTCCCCTCGGTCCATCCTGCTACTACCAATGCCACTTTCTCCTTCTGTTGCTGGTTGAATGTATTCCGGTGTCTAGATGGACCAGTTACCTTCATTTCTGTATCGATGGACATTTTGTTTGACACTCTGTCTTCAGTATAGTCAATAGTGCTGTCCTAAAAATAAGGGTACACGCACATATCATTTAAATTGTTTAGTTTTTCTGGATCTATGGCAAGGAGTTGGCTTCCAGGGCGTTAGTAACTCCATGTTTAGTGTTTTAAGGAATCTCCATGTTTTCCTTCTTGGCCGCACTTACCCATTTACATCCCTGCCCCCAGGGTAGAATGATTCCTTTTCCCCCTGCTCCTGGCAGAGTTTAATCTTTGTAGATCTTTTGGAGGATCCTCACTCTCAGTGATTTTAGCTGATACCTCATTGTCGTTTTGATTTGCATTTCTCCAATCATTAGGGATGCTGAGCATCTTTTCATGTGCCTTATAGCGATCTGGATACATTCTTTGCAAAAATATCCATTTAGATCTTTGGCCCATTTCTGGTGTGTGTGTGTGTGTGAGTGTGTGTGTGTGTGTGTGTGTGTGTGTGTGTTGAGCTGCATGCGCCGTTTGCTTGTTTTGCAGATGAATTACTTGTTGATATATTTTCTTGCCAACTTTTTTTCCACTCTGAGGGTTGTCAGTTTCTCTCATTATGGTTTCCCTTGCTGTGTAAGTGCTTCTAAGGTTAATGAGGTCCCTTGCTGAGTTTTTCTTATTTCTATTTTTCATTATTCTAAGAGGTGGATCCAGAGGGAATTTGCTGTGATTTATGTCAAAGCCTGTTTTTCCTATGCTTTCCTCTAATGGTAGGGAGTAATTGTCTCTCCATTTAGTTCTTTAACTAATTTGGAGTTTTTCTTTAAATGGGGAAGGAATGTTGTAATTTCATTCTCTTTTTGCTTGTTTAAGGACCCTCCTCCCTGTCCTCTGTCCTGGCTATTAACAAGTTACGTTGGCCTCTTGACCATCTGCCCTGTTTTGAATTCTTTTTCCAGGACCTATCTCAGGACATTTGTTGAGAACAGGTGTTTTTTGGTCAGCACAGGTTTTGCAGTTGTTACCAAAAGCAGCCACAAGGCGGCAGCATTTTTCATCCTCCACTTTTTGGGATAATTTAGTTTTTTCTCTTAGAGTTGATTTCCGACTCTGTTTTAGGTGTACAAGAACTTGATTCAGTCATAAATAGATGTAACGCTGTTCTTTTGGGGGATCTTTTCCCATGAAGGTTATCAGAGTGTGTTTCCTCCAACTTGCTCTGCTGTTCAGTTGGTCCTTTTAGATGACCTGTTTGATATGTAGTGATGTGAGCATTTTAATCCCTCTTAGTGCATCCCTCCTGCAACGTTTTTAAAAAATAATCATGAGTTGGTTTTTAAACTCTGAGTCTGTTTCTATTTGCAAATTATTTCATTTGCATGAATTTCTGGCTTCCACCTTTCAGTACTATTTTAGGATGTTTGCCTTTGGTCTCATACCTCAGTGTGATAATCTCTCAGTACATCCATGCTGCTGCTCATGGTAGTGTTTTGTTTTTTTTTTTTTCCTCAGTGTATTCCACTGTCTAGATGGGCCAGTTGTCTTTATTTTTCTGTCGATTTTTGGTTAATGCTCTGACCTGGCTATTGTGAACAGTGCTGCCCTGAAAATATAAATGTACATATTATTTTGAATTAGGATTTTTTCCCAGATCAAAGCAAGGAGTGGTATTGCTGGAAAACGTGGTAACTCTCTATTTCGTGTTTCAAAGAGCCTCCAGATATTTTCCTTCGTGGCTGCACCCACCCATTTACAACCCTGCCCACGGCATAGGAAGGTTCCCTGTTCCCCTCACCCTCGGCAGCACTTAAGCTTCGAAGATCTTTCGAGGATGGCCGTTTTGAGCCATGTGAGAAGATGGCTCATGGTACTTTTAATTTGCATTTCTTCACTACTTACTGATGATGAGTATCTTTCCATGGGCTTTTTACCTTCTACGGGGGAGTACAGTTAACCTCCGGAAAGTGGCTTCTTGAAAGTCAGCCCTGTTTTGAGTTCTCTTCATGTGATTTACCCGGAAGATTTCTTTAGGGCTGGTGTCATTTAGAGCCGAGCCCAGTAGCCCCGGTTTTCAAGTGCTTCTTACGGGGTATGACCACAAGGTGGCAGCATTTCTTCATGCCCGCTCTGGTTACCTGGGCAACCAGAGCCTTAGGGCAAATCTGGTTTCTGGGTTGTCAATAAGAATGCATCCCAGGATCTTCCCGACCCAGGGATTGAACCCGCTTCTCCCACGTCTCCTGCATTGGCAGATGAATTTTTACCACCAGCGCCACCTGGGAAGCCCTAAGGCTTGTGTCTCCTTACTTCTTCCCCCTTCCCCTTCATCCCCCAGGCGGTCCCAATGATTGCAACACCACTCTGCAGAGGGACCTCTCCTCTCAGTGGGGTGACCCTAAGGAAGGAGGCTGGAGGTGGGAACCCCACCACCAGGAGACACGGGGCCCGGGGCACTTTGCAAAGCTCTTCCAGCCCAGAGACCCCACCATCCTTTGGGGGCACTAGATTTAGTGCTGCTGCAGGAGGATCCCACAGGATCTGGAGATTGTGGACTCATGCAGAGGGGAACAGGAAGCCCACGTCCACCGGGCTGGGGGGCTGATTGGCTGGCATATCCTCCCCAGCGCCCTCAGCCCCAGGACAGCCCCGCCTGGGGACCCAGCCTGCTCAGACCCCAGGGACGTGACACCAGCCCAGGTCCCCAAGGCCCGAGGGGAACAGAGTCATCAGTTCTTTTGTCTTTCTTTCTTTCCTGTTTCGTTTATTTTGAATTTGAGTATATAGGTGATTTGCACTGCTGTGGGTTTGTTTGTTTGTTTTTTAATGTGTAAAGGAACGTTATTTATACATAGATGTATATATGTTCTTTTATCTCATATAGGTTATTTACAGTCAAAGTAGGGTTCCTTGTGCCCTACAGTGGGTCCTTATGGATATTTTATAACTAGCAGTGTGTATATGTCATTCTCAACATATATTTCTCCCTGCACCTGGCCTTTCCTTTTTGGTAACACGTTTCTTTACTAAGTGTATGAAGCTGTTACTGTTTTGTAAAGAAGCTCACTTGTTTCCATGTTTGGATTCCACCTAGAAGTGATAACAGGTGATACTTTGTCTCACTTGGTTCATCTAGTGTGATGTCTCTGGCTCTTCCTTGTGGCTGGAAGTGGCTTCCTTTCATCCTTCTATGTCTGGGTTTGTGTGTCTGACCCCGGCTGCTTTAACCGTTCACCTCTCCTTCTGCACTCAGGTTTCTTTCGTATCTTGGCGAGTGTATCCAGTGCTGCCATGATGGTCGGCGTGCAGTATCTTGAAATTTTGGTTTTCCCAGGATCCATGCCCAGGCATGGGATGGCTGGGTCACATGGTACTTTGCTGCTGAATGTCGGAAAGCCCCTCCGTACTGTTCTCCAGAGTGGATGCACTGATTTACATTCCCATCTGGGGTAGGAGGGTTCCCTTCTCTCCAGACTCCCTACAGCATTTATTGTTGTCGAATTTTTGAGATGGCCATGCTGACTGTTGTGAAGTGATATCTCACTGAACTTTTGATGTGCATTTCTCTAATGATTACAGACACTGAGCATCTTTTTGCATACTTTATGTCCACCTGGATGCCTTCTATGAAGAAACACCCATTTCGAACTTTGGCCCACTTTTCCTTTTTTTTTTTTTTAATAAATTGAGCTGCATGGACTGTTTGCATGTTTTGGAGATGAATTCCTTGTATCTCCATTTGCAAACACTTTTTTTCCCCACCCATTCTGAGGGTTGTCTTTTTCTTTCATCTATAGTTTACCGTGCTGCTCAAATGCTCTTAAGGTTAATGAAGTCCCATTTGTTGATTTTCATTGTATTATTCTAAGAATGAATCCAAAAAGAACTGGCTGCGATTTATATCAAGGCATGTTCTGTATATTTTCCTCAAGAGCTTTACAGTATCCATCCCTCCATTTAGATCTCTGCTTTGGCTTATGTTTTTCTGCATGGGGTTAAGCAGTGTAGTAACTTCATCGTCTTTTCACTTGTTTGAGGAACCTCCAGCCTGTTCCTCCATGCTGACGGTTAACAGCTAACCCTGCCAGCATCGGTGTAGGAGGGTTCCCATTTTCGCACATCCTCTCCAACATTTCTTGCTTGCAGACTTTTTACCAATGGCCATTCTGATCGGAGTGAGGTGATACGTTCATTGTAGTTTTGATTTGAATTTCTGTAAGTTTTAGTGTGGAGAAGGCAATGGCAACCCACTCCAGTATTCTTGGCTGGAGAATCCCAGGGGCGGGGGAGCCTGGTAGGCTGCCGTCTATGGGGTCGCACAGAGTCGGACACGACTGAAGCGACTTAGCAGCAGCAGCAGGAAGTTTTAGTGATACCGAAATGTTTTCGTGTGATTATTTTGAAAGAGTGTGAGTAAAACTTACCTCCCAAGGTTGGCTTCTTGACCAGTTGCCAGGTTTTGAATTCTTTTTCCAGGATCTACCTAAGGTGGTTCGTTGACAACAGGTTTTTTTCCCTTACATCCCTGAGGGCCTGGGGATATTGCAGGCCCATCTTCACAGGTTTTAAATTGTTGCTACCCAAAGTGGCCACAAGGTGGCAACATTTCTTCATGCCCCACTCTTTTTTATTATTTTGGTAATTTAAAATTTTATATTCTATTAAAGTAGACGCGATTTCCGATGTGTGGGGTGTTGTGTGTGTGTGGTTTGTTTGTTTGTTTTGGTTTTTAGGTACTTCACTCAGTTATACATAGACGTATATCTATTAGACACGTGCCTTGTATTACATTGAGGAAAACTGTACTTTTGAAAAATACATGTTTTTAGAGGTTCTAAAATGTATTCTCGAGTTTGCTAATCAGAGACTGCCAATGCAACAAATAGTTCACAATTGCTTTCTTCTTGATTTTCACTATGGGTTAATTTTTTAAAGATTAAAAATTATGGACTCAAGATCTACTAAAGTGACAAGGAAAATGTTTCAGTGTGTATGGCAAGTCGGATATGTGTTGTCAGTGAGAGAAGATATAAAGACTGGAAATATTTTTGTTGTAAAAAGTAATGATAATTCTATTCTCCAGTCAGTCATTTATAAATGGAGGAAAGTAGAACAAATTAATAAATCTTGGCCTTGAGCGGCCTTTTGGGGATTTAGTCTAAGACTCCTGAGGAATTACAGCAGAGTCAGTGTAGAAGAAGTCTATGTGGTCAGCACACCAACCTTATTTCTATCACGGCCGTACGTTTTCTGTCACCGTGGCTGGAAAAGGCGCTACTTCGTCGCATACTGTGTAGAGTAATATCGCCCTGTGTGTCTGTGCTGCGTCTCTTCTGTCTGTCACCTCTCCTTCTAAGTGAAGGTTGCTTCACTGTCTTGGTTATTGAAACTAGAGCTGCAGATATCGCTGGGGTGTGGCTGTCTTCTAAAATATTACTTTTTCAAAAAAAAATATATATATATATTACTTTTTCTCCAGCTCTCTCTGCAGGCATGGAGCCCAATCACTGAAAATTTATACACATATATGATTTTTTAATTTATTTTTTATTGCTGGATAATAGCTCTGAAATTTTCTGTCAGTTTCTGACTAAGCTCATGCCAGCTGTAATGATAACTTATTTGGGGTTGAACTGATTTATGATGTACGGGCCTTAGTGAGCAGCAGATTCAGGCCCTAGTGTGGAACCAGGCCTTAGCCTTGGCTAGAGTCAGGCCTAATTGAGAACCAGACTCAGGCCTAAGTGTGGACTAGAGTCAGACTTAACGTGGACCAGTCAGCCCTTAAAGTGGACGAGAGTCAGGTCTTAAGTGGTTTAGAGTCAGGCCTGAGTGTAGACCCGAGTCTGGCCTGAGTGGGTATGAGTCAGGCCTTGGTGTAGACCAGAGTGAGGCCTAAGTGAATAATAGTGATGCATCAGGAAGACTGGGTTCCACACTCAAGCCTGATTATGGTGTACACTCAGACCTGACTCTGGAAACACTCAGGCGTGACTCTGGTGCACACTCAGGCCTGACGCTGCCTGACGCCGGTCACACTCGGGCCTGACTCTGGTGCACACTCAGCGTGGACTCTGGTGCACCCTGAGGCCTGACACTGGTCACACTCAGCCCTGAATCTGGTGCACACTCAGCGTGGACTCTGGTGCACCCTCAGGCCTGACTCTGGTGCATACTCAGGTGTCACTCTGGTCACACTCAGCCCTGACTCTGGTCCACACACAGGCCTGTCTCTGGTCCACACTCAGGCCTGACTCTGGAAACACTCAGGCCTGACTTTGGAAACACTCAGGCCTGACTCTGGTGCACACTCAGGCCTGTCTCTGGAAACACTCAGGCCTGACTCTCGTGGGCACTCAGCTCTGACCCTGGTCCACACTGATGCCTGACTCTGGTCACACTCAGGCCTGACTGTGGTAGGTACTTAGGCCTCACTCTGGTATGACTCTGGTTCTGACTTAATCCTGACCCTGGTAAAAGCAACTGTAAACATCTGCTGGGAAGCTAATACCCACCAACCCTCACGCGTGCTCAGTCACTTCAGTCGTGTCCAGCTCTTTGCGACACGATGGACTGTGGCCTGCCAGTCTCCTCTGTCCATTGGATTCTCCAGATAGGAATTCTGGAATGGGTCGCCAGGCCCTCCTCGAGGTATCTTCCTGAGCCAGGTAACCAACCAGTGATGTCTCCTGCATTTTCTGCATCTCAGGCAGATTCTTTACTGCTGAGCCACCCAGGAAGGCCCTCACCAAGCCTGGGGACCTGCTAAACAAACAAGCAAACAAAACCTACACCCAACAACTGTTCTCTGAAAGGTAGTGGACAAAGCGCCTAAGACACAAATCACTAAGGCCCCACCTCGCAGCCCCTCCCCTGGTTCAGTCTTCGCAGGAGCAGACGGCGGAGCCCGTCTCCTGTCAGCGTGGCCCCTCCTGGCCGTCGGTTTGACCAGTTTTGGTGGCATCTCACATCTGTTTTGAGCCATGGTGCTAGGCACGCTCGTTCCCGGGTCTGGCAAAGATTCCGCTGACAGGCCACTCAGTGTGGCATTACTGGACAAGGCCGTAAAGCAGTAGCCAGGAGCCGCTGGACCACCTGTCTCTCCAGCCTCTGTGGTCCGTGAAAATATTCCCATTTGGAGCTTCTTCCCATATTTAGAGTTAAACCACTACCATCACTGAGCTCATGAGGAATTATACGATATCATTGTGTTATCAGAGGCTCAGTCGTATATTTAGTAATGCAAGAAGCAACTCGAAAGCAGGCAGAAAAAGAAATACAGCTCACAGTAGGGTCACAAGCAAGAATCTGAGAACCTGTACGAAGTGTAGCCAGTGTAATCCAGGTCCTACATCTACAAAGACGAAAAAGTCTTAGTAAACACAGACCTTCAAAACTAGAATTTAATATTTAATGAAACAAGTTTTTTCTAAAATTACCCCCATTTTTACTAAACTAGGCCAAGACTAAGTTGTTTTAAAAGTAAGTTTGGTGTACTGACCACACAGCTTCTTTACACGGTCTCTGCTGTAATTCCTCAGGAGTCTTGGACTAAAATTCCCCAAAGGCCTCTCAAGGCCAAGAAAGTCATGCCAAAGGCCTGCCATCAGATTCTGCCTAAGTGGACTTTTCTCTCTTCTAAAGGTCCCCCAAATCTCAAAAATCTTTGACATTCCTGTACGTGTCAGGAGACGGTCTTTTCATTTACCTGATAAGGCTGCTCAGAACCCAAGTGTCTCTAATTTCTGGAAGGACAAGGCAGAGAGAAAAGAAAAAAGGTTTGAATTTTACCCAGAGGTGTAAATTACCAAACTGTTGTAAGTCTTAAGCAGCTTGAGGAGAAGAGCTTCTCTATACCTGAAACAGTGGAAGCCAGTAATACGTCACCCCAAAGGTCATGAACATTATAATCACGTTTAGCAGTTTATTTAACCCCACATAGTTCATCTTTGTTCTGCTGTCCTTGACTGATGATTGAGTATGATGATGACGGTGACAGCTGTAAGAAGTTTGTGACATTTTTGTTAAGGCTTGCATGGTTTGTCCAGTGAAGTGGGTGCCATGATCACTGGAGACTGTGGTAAATGTACCCCAAGTGGAAAACACATTTTAAACTATGTTTTTCCATTGTGAGGCCATCAGACCTGTAACATGTACCCAGGAAAGGCTGTAAGCCATCAAATGTAAATGAGGTCTGTCCGGGAGCTGGGAAGAGCTGAGTGGCCGCTTAGATTTCCCATGGCCCTGACTGAGTTACAGCTAGTGTTTACCAGTGTAATTTCCTTACTTTAGGAGACTATTGACAACTCCTAGGGACATCAGGAAAACAAAAGTCTGACAATGAGGGGTTAATTCTTTGTAGAAGCAGAATTGGCTTTACCTACATGTACCACAATCTTCATAGGTCACTGTGAAATAATATTTACTTCACCAAAGTAACCAGAGATTTTAAAAACAAATATAAATCACTTTAAGGCAAAGAAATTCACATAGACTGTTATCAAAAGCCACATTCCAAGAAAACTTCATTCTCTTAACAGGGAGAGAAACCAAATTCCAGTCTGGTCACAGCTTACTGTTAATCACAAAATTTATTGACCTAATCAAATCTAGTGTAGTCTTAGAGAGTCCTGACCACATATAACATTATCTTCCCTATCTCAGTTCAGTTCAGTGGCTCAGTGGTGTCCGACTCTTTGCGACTGCAGGTCGCCCGGCCTCCCTGTCCATCACCAGCTGCCAGAGTTACTCAAACTCATGTCCATCGACACTCCTTTCGATCATGTCCTTCCCAATGTTGTTTTAATGCAAACCTTGAACTCCCAGATTTCTGGTTTCAGCACCAAGTGTTCTCGCTGGCAGCAGTGAGCCATCCTGAACTGAATGTGTGGAGCCTGGATGAGAACCAGGAGTCCCCGCTGCCAGACCAGCAGGGGCCAGAGGCGAGAAGCAAAGTGACCCTGGGTCTTTCCTCTGCTTGAAAGCAAGAATGTCTCAAAGAGGCACACCCCATAGAAACAGATACAAAGTTCACTATTAGAGACACACAGAATGTCTGGGCAAGCACACAGAAGCAGTTTATTTATTTAAGACCGAGACTAGGTAGGGCACACCGGGTGAGGAGTGCTGGAGTCCTGGGTGAGAGCCCAGTGAGAGGGGACTCACATCACTCACACAGGACGCCCTTCTGGCCCTTTGTTTACATTTGGAAAAAACATATCCTATAAGAACACTTCTAGGTGGAACCTAAACACGGATACAAGTGAACTTCTTTACTAAACAGAAACAGCATCACAGGCTTAGAAAATAAATTCATGGTTCCCCAAAGTGAAATGTGTGGGGCAGGGAGAAATTAGCAGGTTGAGAAGAACATAAACACACTACTATTTATACTTCTAAAATAATCCACAAGGACCCACCACAGAGCACAAGAAACCCTCTCAAAACTCTGTAATAACCTCTATGGGAAAAGAAAATGATAAAGAATATATGTACTTCTATGAATAAATGAATCAAGTATCTGTGCAAGCCACCACAATGCAAGTCACCTGTAAACTACAATTCAAAAACATTTTTTTAAAAAAGAGAAAAGAACTGCTGGCTCTGTTCCCATCTGGCCTTGGTGACCTGGGCTGGTGTCACATGCCTGGAGTCTGAGCAGGCTTGGGTCCCCAGGCGGGACTGTCCTGGGGCTGAGGGCGCTGGGGAGGGTTTGCCAGGCAAACAGCCCCGCCCCACGCCATGGACTTGCTCCCTGTTCCCCTCTGCATGAGCCCACAGTCTCCAGATCCAGGGGACCCTCCTGCAGCAGAGCCAACCCTGGTGCCCCCCAAAGATGGTGGGGTCTCCGGGCTGGAAGAGCTTTGCAAAGTGCTCTGGGCTCCGTGTCTGCTGGTGGCAGGGTTCCCACCTCCGGCCTCCTTCCTTAGGGTCACCCCACTGAGAGGACAGCTCCTCTGCAGAGTGGTGTGGCAATCGTTGAGATCTGTCCAGGGTTAAAGGCTCAGAGAGAAGGAAGGAGACACAGCCTTGGGTGTATCCATTCTAATTAACAACGCAGAACAGGACTTGCCCTGAGGCTCTGGTGGGCATGAGGAAATGCTGCCATCTTGTGGCCGCTTTTGGTAACATCAGCTGAAAAACCTGCGCTGATGGGCACTTCACATTCACAAGCTCTGCAGGGATGTAAGGAAAAAACACCTGTCCTCAGCTAATGCCCTGGAGTAGGTCCTGGAAAGAGAATTTAAAGCAGAGCAGATGGTCCAGAAGCCAACCTTGAAAGGTCAGTTTTACTCACACTGTTTTAAAAAAAAAATCACATGAACGGCCTTCACATCATGAAATCTTACAGAATCCAAATCAAAACTTCAATTGGTTAAACGGCCTTCGTCAAAGAGTCTACCAACAGGAAGTGCCAGAGCGGTTGTGGAGAAAAGGGAACCTTCCTACACTGATGCTGGCAACATAAACTGCTAACAACCAGTGTGGAGGAGAGGGTGGAGGTTCCTTAAACAAGTGAAAAGTGAGGAAACTGACAGTCTGTAACCAATTCCAGAAAAAGACGTTTCAAATCCATTAAAGAACTAAACTGAGGGACGATTACTCTAACCCTAAGGAAAATATAGGCAGAACACGGTTTGACACAAATCGCAGCAAGTTGTTTTTGGACCCACTTTTAGGATAATGAAAAATAAGACTCAACAAAAGGGACTTCGTTAACTTCAAAAGCTTTTGCACAGCAAGGGAAACCCAAAATGAAAGAAAAAGACAACCCTGAACATCAGGGGGAAAATGCAACCGAATTTTAAAGCAACGTGTTCATCTCCAAAATATGCAAACAGCTCCTGCAGATCAATATCAAAATACAGTCGACCCAAGAGAAAAAATTGACCAAAGATCTAAATGGATGTATCTTCAAAGAAGGCATCGAGATGGCCATAAAGCCTATGAAAAGATGCTCAGCATCTCTGTTAGAGAAATGCCAATCAAACTGCAACAAGGTATCAGCTCACCCCCTCAGAATGACCATCCTCCAAAACATCTACAAAGATTCAATGCTTCAGAGGGCGAGGGGAACAGGGAGGCCTCCTACACTGTGGGCGGGGATGGAAATGGGTGGGTGCAGCCACAAGAAAAACAGTATGGAGATTCCTGAAAACATTAAATATAGTTGCCACCCGATGAAGCAAGCCCACTCCTTCCCTTAGATCTGGATAAAATCATAATTTAAAGTGATACTTGCTCCTCTGTTTTCATGGCAGCACTATTCACAAATTCCAAGAGAGCTTCAACCAAAATGTCCATCAATAGAGAGAAATGAAGAGCAACTGATCCATCTAAACACCGGAATACACTCAGCCATCAAAAAAAACAACAACAAAAGTAATGTCATTAACAGCAGCGTGGATGGACCAAGAGATTTATCGTCCTGAGAGGTCAGGGAAAGAGAAATATTATATCACCTACAGGTGGAATCTATAAGTTCTTTCAAGTGAACAGATTTATAAACAGAAACAGACTCAGACTAATAAAACTCACCCATGATTATTTCAAAAAAGGGAGGGGTAGGGAGAAATTGAGAAGCTGGAATTAACATACATACTACTTATTATCAGGTAGATAATCCAGAAAACACCTACTGAATAGCACAGGGAAGTGTACTGAAAACACTGAAAGAACCTATATGGGAAAAGGCCCCTAAAGATAAGAGAATAGACATACATTTATGTATAACTGAACCAAGTTCTTGTAAACCTAAAACAAGCCCAGCAGGAATCAACTCTATTCCAACAGAAAATAAACATAAATTCGAAACAAAAGCCGAGCGTGAAGAAATGCTGCCCCTCGTGGCCACATCTGGTAACAGCAACTGAAAACCCTGTGTGGATGGGTACTTCGTTGTTTACCAGGCTTGCAGGGATTTAATGAAAAACCACCTGTCCTCAATAAATGTCCTCGGGTGGGTCCTGGAAAAAGAGTTCAAAAGAGAGGGCAGACGGTCAAGAGGCCAGCGTCGATATATTAGTTTTACTCGCAATTTTTTTTTTTAAATCCCATGAAAAGCCTCCACACCCAGCGATCTCACCAAAATGCAAATCAAAACTATGACGTATTGCCTCACACTGGTCAAAATGACCTTTGTCAAAAAGTCTACAAACAATAAACGCTGGAAGGTTTTGGAGAAAAGGGAATTAATTCTCCTGCACGGAGGCTACCAAGTTAAATTTCTAAGAGTCCATACAGAGGAGAGGATAATAAGATAACAAGATAACTGAATGAAATTGTGACATTCCCTATCCTCATACAGAGAAACTTACTCCAAACCAATTAAAGAGCTTAATGGAGGGACAATTACTCTAAACCCTTTGAGGAAATTATAGGAAGAAGAAGCTTTGACAGAAACCATAGCAAACCCTTTTGGACCCACTTTTAGAATAATGAAAAATTAAACAAAACTCAACAAAAGACTTGAGTTTCTCTACCCTCAAAAACGTTTGCACTGCAAGGGAAACTGTAAACCAAACTAAAAAAAAAAAAAAAAAAGAAACCCTCGGAATGGGAAAAAAATGTTTGAAACTGAATTTAGAAACAAGAAATTTATCTCCAAAATATGCAAACAGCTCATGCAGCTCAATATATACCTTTAAAAAAAAAATCATCCCATTAGAAAAAATGGACCAAAGGTCTAAATGGACATTTGTCCAAAGAAGACATCCCGGTGGCCATATAAAGCACCTGCAAAGATGCTCAGCATCACTAACTATTGGAGAAATGCAAATCAAAACTGGGCCATGGTATCACCTCACACCCCTCAGAACAGCCATCCTCCAAAAGATCTACAGGGATTAAATGCTGCTGAGGGCGAGGGGAACAGGGACTCCTCCTACACTGTGGGCAGGAATGGAAATGGGCGGGGGCAGCCACGAAGGAAAACAGTATGGGCATTCCTTAAAACACTAACTATAGACTTAGTACATGATCCGGCAAGCCCACTCCTTGGGTTAGATCCAGAAAGAATATTAATTTAAAATGATACATGCACCCTTCTCTTCAGGGCAGCACTATTAACAATATCCAAGACAGAGTATCACCAAAATGTCCATCAATAGAGAAATGAAGAGAAAATGGTTCATTTGTACACCGAATACACTCAGCCATCAACAGAACGAAAAAATGCCACCGGCAGCAGCATGGATGGACCGAGAGATTTATTATACGGAGTAAAGTCAACTAGAGAAGGAAAGAGAAATATATCACTTACAGGTGGAATCTATAAATTCATCAAAATGAACTAACTTATAAACAAACAGTCTCACAGACTTAGAAAACTCACTTATGATAATTTATTTTTGAGGAAGGGGAAGGAAGACATTAAGAGGTTGGGATTAACATACTCACTGCTTATTATCAGATAGATAATCCAAAATAACGGAATAGCACAGGGAAGTCTGCTGAACACACCGAGAGAACCAATATAGGAAAAGAACCTGAAAGGGAATAGAGATCCGTTCATGCATAACTAAACCAAGTTCCTGTACACTTAAAACAAACACATCGGAAGTCAACCCTACTCCAACAGAAAATAAACACTAAAAAACAAACAGAAAATGCCAGCAGTGGAGCAGGAAGAGATGCTGCCACCTTGTGGCCATGTTTGGTAACGACGGAAAAACCTGTGCTCACAGGCACTTCATGTTCACCAGGTCAAGGGGCTTAGGGAGAAGGCAATGGCAACCCACTCCAGTGTTCGGAGAAGCCTGGTGGGCTGCTGTCCATGCGGTCGTACAGAGTCGGACAGGATTGAAGCAACTTAGCATGCATGCATGGGGCTTAGAGTTCTGTAGCTCAGAAGGTAAAGCGTCTGCCTACAATGTGGGAGACCCGGGTTTAATCCCTGCGTCGGGAAGATCCCCTGGAGAAGGAAATGGCAACCCACTCCAGTATTCCTGCCTGGAAAGTCCCATGGACGGAGGAGCCTGGTAGGCTACAGTTCATGGGGTCGCAAAGAGTCAGACACGACTGAGGGACTTCGCTTTCATGGGGCTGAAAGGAAAAAAACATCTATTCTCAACAAATGTCCTCGGGTAGATCCTAAACAGAGAATTTGAAACAGGGCTGTCAGTCAAGGGGACAGAAGTCAGTTTTATTCACACTGTTTTTCAAAAATCATATGAAAATATTTCAACGTGGCAAACTCTTAAGACAAATGCCAATCAAAACTCACACAGGTCAGAATGGACATGGGCAAGAAGTCTAAAACCAATAAATGCTAGAAAGGGTTGTAGAGAGAAGCGAGCCCTCCTGCATGTTGGATGCTGGCAATGTCAATTGTTAGCCAGACGGTAGGATAGTGCAGAGGTCTCCCAAGTGAAAAGAGAATGAAATTCCCACACTGCCTGAACCCAGACAGAAAAAGAAACTCCAAATTCATGAAAGAGCTCAAAAGAGGGCTGATAATCTCAACCTCTTGAGGGAAATATAGGTAGGGCAGACAGACAGAACATGCTTTGATATAAAGCACAACTCTGTTTGGATCCACCTCTTAGAGTAATGAAATAAAAACAAAATAAACTTTTTGGGGCTCCAGAATCACTGCAGATGGTGACTGCAGCCATGAAATTAAAAGACACTTGTTCCTTGGAAGAAAATTTATGACCAACCAAGACAACATATTAAAAACCAGAGACATTACTTTGCCAACAAAGGTCTGTCTAGCCAAAGCCTTGGTTTTTCCAGTAGTCATGTATGGATGTGAGGGTTGGACTATAAAGAAAGCTGAGTGCCGAAGAACTGATGCTTTTGAACTGTGGTGTTGGAGAAGACTCTTGAGAGTCCCTTGGACTGCAAGGAGATCCAACCAGTCCATCCGAAAGATCAGTGCCAAATATTCACTGGACAGACTAATGCTGAAGCTGAAACTCCAATACTTTGGCCACCTGATGTGAAGAGCTGGCTCATTGGAAAAGACTCTGATGCTGGGAAAGACTGAAGGCAGGAGGAGAAGGGGACAAAAGAGAACAGGATAATGGATAGCATCACCAACTCAACGGACATGTTTGAGCAAGCTCCAGAGTTGGTGATGGACAGGGAAGCCTGGTGTGGTGTAATCCATGGGGTTGCAAAGTCAGACACGGCTGAGCGACTGAACAACAACAACATGATTATACAGTGGAAGTGACAAGTAGATTCAAGGGATTCGATCTGATAGACAGACTGCCTGAAGAACTATGGACAGAGGTTTGTAACCTTGTACAGGAGGCAGTGACCAAAACCATCCCCAAGAAAAAGAAATGCAAAAAGGCAAAATGGTTGTCTGAGGAAGCCTTACAAAGAGCTGAGAAAAGAAGAGAGGCAAAAGGCAAAGGAGAAAAGAAAAGATATACCCATCTGAATGCAGAGTTCCAAAGACTAGCAAGGAGAGATAAGAAAGCCTTCTTAAGTGAACAATGCAAAGAAATAGAAGAAAACAATAGAATGGGAAAGACTAGAGATCTCTTCAAGCAAATTAGAGATACCAAGGGAACATTTCATGTTCGATAAAGGACAGAAATGCCATGGACCTAACAGAAGCAGAAGAGATTAAGAAGAGGTGGCCAGAATACACAGGACTGTACAAAAAAGGTCTTAATGACCTGGACAACCACAGTGGTGTTGTCACTCACCTAGAGCCAGACATCCTGGAGTGTGAAGTCAAGTGGGCCTTAGGAAGAATCACTACCAACAAAGCTCGTGGAGGTGATGGAATTCCAGCTGAGCTATTTCAAATCCTGAAAGACAATGCTGTGAAAGTGCTGCGCTAGGTATGCCAGCAAATTTGGAAAACTCAGCAGTGGCCACAGGACTGGAAAGGGGCAGTGTTCATTCGAGTCCCAAAGAAGGGCAATGCCAAAGAATGTTCGAACTGCTGCACAATAGAGCTCATTTCACATGCTAGCAAGGTAATGCTCAAAATCCTTCAAGCCAGCCTTCAACTGTACATGAACTGTGAACTGCAGATGTACAAGCTGGATTTAGCAAATGCAGAGGAATCAGAGATTAAACTGCCAACATTCACTGGATCATAGGAAAAGGGAATTCCAGAAAAACATCCACTTCTGCTTTATTGAGCACACTAAAGCCTTTGACTGTGCGGATCACAACAAACTGTGGAAAATTCTTAAACAGATGAGAGTACCAAACCACCTTAGCTGCCCCCTGAGAAACCTGTATTCAGGTCAAGAAGCAACAGTTAGAACCGGACATGGAACAACAGACTGGTTCCAGATCGGGAAAGGAGTATGTCAAGGCTGTATATATCATTACCCTGATTATTTAATGTATATGCAGAGTACATACTGGAGAGAAATTCTAGGAATGTCATAAGTGATGAAAGAGATTAGTCCTAAATGTACACTTTAGATAACCCGAGAGCATTTCTGCAGGAAAGATATGTGATGATGTAAAAAAAAGAAAGAAGTAGGAAAGTTGTAATAAAAATCAACTCTAAATAAATATCAGAGAATACATCCTAGGAAGCATTTCATCAATTCCTCTTTCCTGAATTTCCTCTGAAGTAGAATTACTATAGATAGCAATCCATACTTAAAACAGAGAAAACTGTATGTTAGAATGGGTCCCAGGATGAAGGGTTGTGTGTGGAGTGGTACAAGTATTAGCAATGTATTCTTGCTTGTTTTGACATATTTGAGATTTTTGAAAACCAAACGAAAGTAACTCAACTCTCAAAATACTACATGCTATGGTTTGTTTCTACTGTGTATGTGAACTCAAGTTTTTGATGGTTGCTGACTCAGTGATAAGAGAATCCCTTCTATCTGAGGTAGGAACCATTGGAATTTATTCTCCTTTAAGGACGTTACGGACGTAGTCATATAACGTGTACACTGAACATCTAAATGGAGGTGTTTGTCATTGCTGTCAAACAACCCTGTAGGTCACCATGATGTAAGTGTTCAGGGACTAATTTCACATATTAAAGTCAGACAGAGGTTTGATCTAAATTTTCAATGTCACTGGCTTTTTAAGGAGAAAACAATGACAGTCCACTGAAATTTTGATATATTTTTATAATATCAACAGAAGTCATGAATATTAATTGACATGTTTGAAATAAAGACTTCTCTGATACCCTGGAAAAGAATGGGAAACTTTTCCCAGAAAAATCATGTAATTAATCTATGCCTTGTTGATTAAGTGATTAGCCTTCCTTTTGTAACCATAGAAAGCACAACTCTGAGACCATTGTATCAGAAAAATGAATATCGTTGTCTATGCTTGTAATCTGTATTGTAATCAAGGATCACACAGTGGATTGTAAAAGGTTTCATTCTGACTACGTGTGATATTCATACATGTTAATCAATGAAACTGGATGGTTTCTGGTGATGCAGTTGCTGTGTAATGAATGAAGTGTTTACCTACCACCGACATTAACCTCTCCACCTTACTTAAGGTTGCAGGGAAGAATGCATACCAGTGAACTATTAGGTAGCACAGTGGGATGGCATCCGTTACTGCCCTTAAGCCTCATATAATTTGATCATGTATTTCCCATCATTTATCCATTGTACTTTTTCCCCCTCTCTGTAACGGCAGGGACATTGTGATGGTTCTAATAAGAAGGATCAGACAGAGTATTGTTGAGAGCTTCCCTGACTGCTCCGTGCTGTTGCTGCCTCAGTATCTGTCTGGGGAGCAGGCAGCCTGCAGGTCCTTGAACTCACACCAGCCAATCCTGTGAGCACCTCCACTAGACGACCCCCTTCCTGGAGATCAGCAGTCTTGCCGAACCCCTGGGTCTACTGCACAGGCCCCCCTTCAATGACACCCTCAGAGCGCACCAGATTCCTGCTCCTCTGGTTTGAATGGACCCATCCACGCTCAGCCTGGGGAGCCCACAGCACTTCACCCAGGGTCCCTTAGAAAGGCCTGAACCCCAAGTACTGGACCTTTCTCTGCCTGGTTCTAGCCTGACCTCCCTCAGTAATTCCCACCCTAAACCCTCCCCTCTGAGATGTCTCAGCTGTGCTGAGTGAGAAGGCTCAAGCTCAGAGCTCCTGAGTGTGGGTCTTGGGGAAGAAGCATCAGAACAGAGAACTTGCTAAAGACGTATTTAATGACCCCACCTCAGACCTGCAGATTCATAACTTCTTAGAGTGGGGACCTGACCTCGAGGGGTTCATATTCACTGAAATGGTTAAGAAAGAATCTGAACCAATGGCCCAGTGATTTCCATCTGTTTCAAATCAGGGTCACGTGACCAGTGTTAGGAAAGGACCTCCCTGGTGCACCCCCCACAGAGTTCTCTCTTGGTCCTGTGGAGGCATCAGTGTGGTGTGTAGGAAGTGCTCCAGGGAACTCTAAAGCAAGGCCCAAGTTAAGGACGTGGCTCCTGGTCCATCTGTGAGAGCTGAGGACCAGCTTCAGTCTGAGGAGAGGCTACAGGTTTGGTCTAGCTGGATTTGGACCAGGGAAGGCAGTGAGCTCACATCATCTGTGTGAGCAGAGGGTTAGGAGCTCCCTATGGGGAGAGAACAATCAAGAAATAAGTTCAAAGGCTGATCTCCAGGTAGGAGGTGAGTGTTCCCGAATCTCTCCTGAGACAGGACAGGAGAGGTTGGCCTTTTCAGCTTTTCAAGGTCCTTCTGTCTGTAGGTGAAGTAGTTGCAGGATAAAGAGCTCTGTGGATGCCTTTGAAGGTATTTTCTCAAGATGCAGAGGTGTGTTTGCTACATAACATCCCCAGAGAAGACAGAGCAGGAGGAAGAAGAGGAGGAAATGGCAGCTTCTCAGGTCCATGTTCTGTTCCGGGCCTGGGGCTGTGTCTGGTTTTCCTCCTGAAATGCCTAGACTGAGAATCGGCAAACCTTTAGTTCTCTGCTTCTAATTTTTCTGCCTGAGGTGTTTGTTATCAACTCTTTTTCCCTTTTCTTCTTATCATAGTGAAGACTGGCTCTTTAGACCACCTCTCCCTTGTGTCCCAGATCCTGTTCTCCATTGTCTGTATCCTGGCTTTCTATAGAACATGACGAATTCCCAACCTGAATGAGTGACTTTCAGCTGGTGAACATATTCCCTTTGTGAGAGATCAACACGGAGACGCACTGGTATCCGAGATTCCCACTGGGATGTGGTTCAGTGTTGGGATCTTCGGGAAGTAGGGGAAATGCCATGATGAGTTCACACGTGGACACAACTCAGCTCTTTAGGAGTTAGAAAATGCCCTTATATATTGAATCAACTCAGTGATCCAGAATTTTTCAGGAAATGTGCAGAAATAAAAAGAAAACTAGGAGACACTGTCCTCTGTGATGCTAAGGCTTACTAGTTAAACGCACTGTTAGGATACAAAACAGAGGAAGTATATATAAAATGAATTTTGCATAAAACTGATATCTTTTTGTTAGGTTCAAGTTATCATTTGCTAGCTGCTGCTACTGCTGCTGCTAAGTCGCTTCAGTCGTGTCCGACTCTGTGCGACCCCATAGACGGCAGCCCACCAGGCTTCTCCGTCCCTGGGATTCTCCAGGCAAGAACACTGGAGTGGGTTGCCATTTCCTTCTCCAATGCGTGAAAGTGAAAAGTGAAAGTGAAGTCGCTCAGTTGTGTCCGACTCTTGGCGGCCCCATGGACTGCAGGCCACCAGGCTCCTCTGTCCATTGGATTTTCCAGTCAAGAGTACTGGAATGGGGCGCCAGTGCCTTCTCCTAAATGCCCAGGCTCTGATAGTGCATCTTCCGTGTGATCCATTTACACCATGACAGGTGATGTCCACTGGCTCTGGTGATTTCTCTGAGATTATCAGGCTAGGAAGTTCATTTTTTTTTCCCTCTGTCTTTAAACAAGGCTTCGGAAAAATGGAATGGGTAACGTGTGAAAACCCTCACAGTTAATGGAGAAATTCCGCGTCTTTTTGGTTTCTCTTTGCTTTGGAAAATGAACCCTCACTGTGTTGATGATAGACACTGGGTTTTGGGAGTGGGCGTTTTCATCACTCAAGCCCACGTGTGATGTTTCCAGTACACTCCACGCTCATATCACACTTAGTCTTCTTATTCACATTTTTTTTCAAAATATTTGCAATAATCATATTGGTGCTAGTCTGTTTTCACCTGTGTTGAATTTCTAAGATACAGCTCAACAAAATGATACAGATTGTCAAGAAATTAAAGTTGCAGAACCAGGAGCTCTAATTTATCTTATACCATTGTATATGTTTGCACCCTAGTGTATTTAAAATATACAAAGAATATCATTCACAAGTAGATGTATATATTTTAACCCATTAAAAATAATCTTGATTTTATTGCCATGAATCAGTTCAGTTCAGTTGCTCAATCATGTCCAACTCTTTGTGACCCTGTGAACCACAGCACGCCAGGTCTCCCTGTCCATCACCAACTCCTGGAGTTTACCCAAACTCATGTCCATTGAGTCAGTGATGCCATCCAACCATCTCATCCTCTGTCGTCCCCTTCTCCTCCTGCCTTCAATCTTTCCCAACACCAGGGTCTTTTCAAATGAGTCAGCTTTTCGCATCAGATGGCCAAAATATAAATGTACAGCATGTGGCAAGGCTTTTAAGCAGAGTTCAACTTTAACTGAACATCAGCAAGTCCATACTGGGGACAGACCTTATAAATGTACAGAATGTGGCAAATCCTTTACCCATTATTCACTCCTTACTCAACACCAACGAATCCACACTGGGGAGAGACCTTGTAAAGGTACAGAATGTGGCAAAGCCTTTAACTGGCATCTGAGTCTTACTGTACATCAGCGAACTCATCCTGGGGAGAAGCCATACAAATGTAACAAATGTGGCAAAGCCTTTATCCATTGTTCACATCTTACTCGACATCAACGAATCCATACTGGGGAGAGACTTGATAAATGTACAGACTGTGGCAAAGCCTTTCCCCAGAGTTCAGATCTTTCTTGACATCAGAGAATTCATCCTGCAGAGAAATGTTAGACATGTAAGGAATGTGGCAAAGGATTTCACCACAGCCATCACCTCACTCCCCGTCAGAGAATACATACTGCAGAGAAACCCTAGAAATGAGTCAGTGATAAAAAAGGTTGGTCCTAAATATACAATTTTGAAGCAACGAGTGTTTACTTTGGAAAGATACACGAATGAAATACAAAAATGTAGACAAGTGTTTAATCAAACATCAAAAGTAAATCAATGCCAGAGAATTCATACTAGAAAGCATTTCATTCGTACCGCTACCAAATGAATGTCATTCGACTCTCAAGTTACAATGCTATGATTTGTTTCCACTGTATATACGAACCTCTATTTTTGATGGTTGTTACCTGAATTGTAAGAGAAGCCCTTCTATACTAGGTGGGTGCGGGGGACGACCCGTGAAGGGTTAAGTCTTGGGAGCTCCCTGGCAGGTATGCCGGGCCCTAGGACATGTGCCTAAGCTCCCTGTCCCGCCACCCTCAAGAATTTTTGTAACCCTTAAGGCTCCAAGATGTTTGGTTTCGGCAACATTTCATAGAAGATAGATTATCTTATTGTGTATACTTCATAGAAGATAGATATTCTGATTGTGTTCTATATACAATGGTAAGGGTCTGGTGATTGTATCCTGAGATTAAAAAACAACCTTGTGAGTGCCTTAAGTTACGTACTTTACCCTATATATACCGCAGCACAATAAAGCAAGGTATCAGCTATTTTGGTCTGATCCTCTCAACCCCATCTTTTGTCTCTCTCTTATTTTCTTAGCGGGGACGCTCCGTTCTCTCCCTGTGCAGGTGCGACTCTTGCTTGTGCTGGCCGCGGCAGGTGGCGCCCAACGTGGGGCTCGAGCTCGACAGTTCTCCTCGCCACTACTCTTATTAATTGAAAAGAGTGAGTATATGAGTAAACAAGTGAATTAATTTGAGGAGGAGTAGTAAGGTATATAGTTGAGAGTATAAATATGGGACAGACGCATAGTCGTCAGTTGTTTGTGCATATGTTATCTGTAATGTTAAAACATAGGGAATTACTGTTTCTAAACCTAAATTAATCAATTTTCTTTCATTCATCGAGGAAGTTTGCCCTTGGTTCCCCAGAGAAGGTACAGTAAATTTGGAGACATGGAAGAAGGTAGGGGAACAAATTCGGACTCATTATACTTTACATGGCCCTGAAAAAATCCCTGTCGAAACTTTATCCTTTTGGACACTAATTCGTGACTGCCTGGACTTTGATAATGATGAATTAAAACGTTTAGGAAATTTATTAAAACAGGAAGAAGATCCTCTCCATGTTCCTGATTCGGAACCCAGGTATGCTGTTCCCGAGGGGGTTAAAAGCGACCCTCCGTTTTCTAACTTATTGCGTCCTTCGGATAATGATGATTTACTTTCATCCACAGATGAGGCAGAATTAGACGAAGAAGCTGCTAAATACCATCAAGAAGATTGGGGTTTTTTAGCACAAGAAAAGGGGCGTTAACATCTAGAGATGAATTGGTTGAATGTTTTAAAAACCTCACTATTGCTTTACAGAACGCAGGAATCAAGCTTCCTAGTAACAATGCCAAATCTCCTTCTGCTCCGCCTCTTCCCCCTGCTTATGCTCCTTCTGTTGTGGCTGGTCTCGATCCCCCTCCAGGGCCCCCTCCACCGTCTGAGAACATGTCTCCGCTGCAAAAGCATTGAGACAGGCACAGCGACTTGGTGAGGTTGTCTCTGATTTTTCTCTTGCTTTTCCTGTCTTTGAAAATAACAACCAGCGTTATTATGAATCACTGCCTTTTAAACAACTGAAAGAGTTAAAGATTGCTTGCTCACAATACGGTCCTACCGCTCCATTCACCATTGCTATGATAGAAAATTTGGGTACTCAAGCTTTACCTCCAAATGATTGGAAGCAGACAGCTAGGGCATGTCTCTCAGGGGGAGATTATTTATTATGGAAATCTGAATTTTTTGAACAATGTGCTCGTATAGCTGATGTTAACCGACAGCAAGGTATACAGACCTCCTATGAAATGTTGATTGGTGAAGGCCCTTATCAGGCTACTGATACTCAACTTAATTTCTTACCTGGTGCATATGCACAAATATCAAATGCGGCTCGGCAGGCATGGAAAAAACTTCCTAGCTCCAGTACTAAGACAGAGGATCTTTCAAAAGTCCGGCAGGGACCTGATGAGCCTTACCAGGACTTCGTGGCACGACTCTTAGATACTATAGGTAAGATAATGTCAGATGAACAGGCTGGGATGTTATTGGCAAAACAATTGGCTTTTGAAAACGCTAACTCTGCTTGTCAAGCTGCTTTAAGACCTTATCGAAAAAAAGGAGATCTGTCTGATTTTATTCGCATTTGTGCTGACATCGGACCCTCCTACATGCAAGGCATTGCTATGGCAGCAGCATTACAAGGAAAAAGCATAAAGGAGGTACTTTTCCAGCAGCAAGCCCGGAACAAGAAAGGACTTCAAAAGTCAGGTAATTTGGGTTGCTTTGTTTGTGGTCAGCCTGGCCATCGGGCTGCAGTGTGCCCTCAAAAACAACAAAGCCCTGTTAACACTCCTAATTTGTGCCCACGCTGTAAAAAAGGAAAGCATTGGGCACGGGATTGCCGTTCCAAAACGGATGTTCAAGGTAATCCTTTGCCCCCGGTTTCGGGAAACTGGGTGAGGGCCAGCCCTGGCCCCGAAACAATGTTATGGGGCAACACTGCAGGTTCCAAAAGGACCATTGCAGACCTCTGTCGAGCCACAAGAGGCAGCGTGGGATTGGACCTCTGTGCCACCTCCTACACAGTATTAACTCCCGAGATGGGGGTCCAAACCCTTGCCACAGGAGTGTTTGGGCCTTTACCTCCAGGGACAGCTGGACTGCTTTTAGGGCGCAGCAGTGCGTCTTTAAAAGGAATACTTATTCATCCTGGTGTGATTGACTCTGATTATACAGGAGAGATAAAAATATTAGCCTCCGCTCCTAACAAAATTATTGTGATCAATGCAGGACAGCGTATAGCTCAACTTCTTTTAGTTCCATTAGTCATACAAGGAAAAACAATTAACCGAGACCGTCAAGATAAAGGTTTCGGGTCCTCTGACGCCTTTTGGGTGCAAAATGTTACCGAGGCACGACCAGAACTTGAGCTACGCATTAATGGTAAGCTTTTCCGCGGAGTGCTTGATACAGGGGCCGATATTAGTGTTATTTCTGATAAATATTGGCCTACTACATGGCCAAAACAGATGGCTATTTCCACTCTCCAGGGTATTGGCCAAACTACCAATCCAGAACAAAGTTCGTCCCTTCTTACTTGGACGGATAAGGACGGTCATACAGGCCAATTTAAACCTTATATTCTGCCCTATCTTCCAGTTAATCTATGGGGGCGTGATATATTGAGCACAATGGGTGTTTATTTATATAGTCCTTCACCCACTGTGACAGATTTGATATTAGATCAGGGCTTACTTCCAAATCAAGGTTTAGGTAAACAACATCAAGGCATCATTTTGCCCCTTGATTTAAAACCTAATCAAAACCGAAAAGGCTTGGGGTGTTTTCCCTAGGGACCTCTGATTCTCCCGTGACACATGCCGATCCTATTGATTGGAAATCTGAGGAACCGGTATGGGTCGATCAGTGGCCCCTAACACAGGAAAAACTTTCTGCCGCACAACAGCTGGTGCAGGAACAGCTGAGACTTGGGCATATTGAACCCTCTACCTCTGCTTGGAATTCCCCAATTTTTGTTATTAAAAAGAAGTCTGGGAAATGGAGATTGCTACAAGATCTTCGTAAGGTAAATGAAACAATGATGCATATGGGAGCCCTACAACCTGGGTTGCCCACTCCTTCTGCTATACCTGATAAATCCTATATCATTGTCATAGATTTAAAAGATTGTTTTTACACTATTCCTCTTGCACCTCAAGATTGCAAAAGATTTGCTTTCAGTTTACCCTCTGTTAATTTTAAAGAGCCTATGCAACGCTATCAATGGAGAGTTCTCCCGCAAGGAATGACTAATAGCCCTACGCTGTGCCAAAAATTTGTTGCTACAGCAATAGCTCCCGTTCGTCAACGTTTTCCTCAGCTATATTTGGTTCATTATATGGATGATATATTACTAGCTCATGCTGACGAACATCTATTGTATCAAGCTTTTCGATTTTAAAACAACATTTAAGCCTTAATGGTCTTGTTATTGCTGATGAAAAATTCAGACTCATTTTCCTTATAATTATTTGGGTTTCTCCTTATATCCTCGTGTTTATAATACCCAATTAGTAAAACTGCAGACTGACCATTTGAAAACTCTAAATGACTTTCAAAAACTTTTAGGAGACATTAATTGGATACGTCCTTATTTAAAATTACCCACTTATACCTTGCAGCCATTATTTGACATCCTTAAAGGTGACTCTGATCCTGCGTCACCCCGAACACTTTCTTTAGAAGGACGAACTGCTTTACAATCAATAGAAGAAGCTATTAGACAACAACAGATTACTTATTGTGATTACCAACGATCATGGGGTTTGTATATACTTCCTACCCCCCGAGCACCCACAGGGGTTCTCTATCAAGATAAACCTTTGCGATGGATATATTTGTCTGCTACTCCAACTAAACATCTGCTCCCTTACTATGAACTTGTTGCAAAATTGTAGCAAAGGGAGGTCACGAGGCCATCCAATATTTTGGTATGGAACCCCCTTCATTTGTGTTCCTTATGCTTTAGAACAACAAGATTGGCTTTTTCAATTTTCAGATAATTGGTCTATAGCTTTTGCAAATTACCCGGGACGGATTACTCATCATTACCCTTCTGATAAATTGTTACAATTTGCTAGCTCTCATGCCTTTATTTTTCCAAAAATAGTTCGCCGACAACCTATTCCCGAAGCAACACTTATATTTACAGATGGATCTTCTAATGGAACTGCAGCTTTAATCATTAACCATCAAACCTATTACGCACAAACCAGTTTTTCTTCTGCTCAAGTTGTGGAATTATTTGCAGTCCACCAAGCGTTGCTAACTGTACCTACTTCCTTCAATTTATTTACAGACAGCTCCTATGTGGTCGGTGCCTTACAGATGATTGAAACTGTTCCAATTATCGGCACCACCTCTCCTGAAGTTCTTAACTTATTTACATTGATTCAACAGGTTCGCCATTGCCGCCAACACCCCTGTTTCTTTGGACATATTCGTGCACACTCCACCCTTCCTGGTGCCCTCGTACAAGGCAATCACACTGCGGACGTTCTTACTAAACAAGTGTTTTTCCAATCAGCTATTGATGCAGCCCGAAAATCCCATGACTTACATCACCAAAATAGTCATTCTTTACGCTTGCAATTTAAAATTTCCCGTGAAGCTGCACGGCAAATTGTTAAATCTTGCTCTACTTGTCCTCAATTCTTTGTTCTCCCTCAATATGGTGTCAACCCTCGAGGTTTACGCCGTAATCACCTCTGGCAAACAGATGTTACTCACATTCCTCAATTTGGGCGCCTTAAATATGTTCATGTTTCTATTGACACTTTTTCCAATTTTCTCATGGCTTCCCTTCACACTGGAGAATCAACACGTCACTGTATTCAACATTTGCTGTTTTGCTTTTCTACTTCAGGAATCCCACAAACCCTTAAAACAGATAATGGACCTGGTTATACTAGCCGTTCTTTTCAACGTTTTTGTCTTTCTTTCCAAATTCATCATAAAACAGGAATTCCTTATAATCCACAGGGACAAGGTATTGTGGAACGAGCCCATCAATGCCTTAAACATCAATTATTAAAACAAAAAAAGGGAAATGAACTGTATAGCCCCTCACCGCATAACGCCTTAAACCATGCTCTTTATGTTTTAAATTTTTTAACTTTAGACGCAGAAGGCAATTCAGCAGCCCAGCGTTTTGGGGGAGAACGATCCTCATGCAAAAAACCACTTGTACGATGGAAGGATCCACTTACCAATCTGTGGTATGGGCCAGACCCTGTACTAATATGGGGATGAGGGCATGTTTGTGTTTTTCCACAGGATGCCGAAGCGCCGCGCTGGATTCCGGAAAGGCTGGTACGCGCGGCAGAGGAACTCCCTGACACATCAAATGCAACGCATGACACTGAGCGAGCCCACGAGTGAGCTGCCTACCCAGAGGCAAATTGAGGCGCTGATGCGTTATGCTTGGAATGAGGCTCATGTACAACCTCCAGTGACACCTACTAATATACTGATCATGTTATTATTATTGTTACAGCGGATACAAAACGGGGCGGCTGCGGCTTTTTGGGCATACATTCCTGATCCGCCTATGATTCAATCCTTAGGATGGGATAAAGAAACAGTACCTGTATATGTTAATGACACAAGTCTTTTAGGAGGAAAATCAGATATTCACATTTCTCCTCAGCAAGCCAATATCTCCTTTTATGGTCTTACTACTCAATACCCTATGTGCTTTTCTTATCAATCACAGCGTCCTCATTGTATACAGGTGTCAGCTGATATATCCTATCCTCGAGTGACTATTTCAGGCATTGATGAAAAAACCGGAAAAAGATCGTACCGTGACGGAACCGGACCTCTCGACATTCCGTTTTGTGACAAACATTTAAGCATCGGCATAGGAATAGACACTCCTTGGACTTTATGTCGAGCACAAATTGCATCGGTGTATAACATCAACAATGCCAATACCACCCTTTTATGGGACTGGGCACCTGGAGGAACACCTGATTTCCCCAAATATCGAGGACAGCATCCACCCATTTTTTCTGTAAACACTGCTCCTATATATCAGAAAGAACTATGGAAACTTTTGGCTGCTTTTGGTCATGGCAATAGTCTATATTTACAGCCCAATATTAGTGGGAGCAAATATGGTAATGTAGGAGCTACGGGGTTTCTATATCCCTGAGCTTGTGTTCCTTACCCATTCATGTTGATACAAGGCCATATGGAAATAACACTGTCATTGAATATTTATCATTTAAATTGTTCTAATTGCATACTTACTAATTGCATTAGAGGTGTAGCCAAAGGAGAACAAGTTATAATAGTAAAACAACCTGCTTTTGTAATGTCACCTGTTGAAATAACTGAAGAATGGTATGATGAGACTGCTTTAGAATTGTTACAACGCATTAATACGGCTCTTAGCCGTCCTAAAAGAGGTCTGAGCCTGATTATTCTGGGTATAGTATCTTTAATCACCCTTATAGCAACTGCTGTTACTGCTTCTGTATCTTTAGCACAATCCATTCAAGCTGCTCATACTGTAGATTCCTTGTCATATAATGTTACTAAAGTAATGGGAACTCAAGAAGATATAGATAAAAAAATAGAAGATAGATTATCAGCTTTATATGATGTAGTTAGAGTTCTAGGAGAACAAGTTCAGAGCATTAATTTTCGCATGAAAATTCAATGCCATGCTAATTATAAATGGATTTGTGTTACAAAAAAGCCTTACAATACTTCTGACTTTCCGTGGGATAAGGTGAAAAAACATCTGCAAGGAATTTGGTTTAATACTAATGTTTCTCTAGATCTTTTACAATTGCACAATGAAATTCTTGACATCGAAAATTCTCCAAAAGCTACTTTGAATATAGCTGATACCGTCGATAATTTTTTACAAAATTTGTTTTCTAACTTTCCTAGCCTTCATTCACTGTGGCGAAGTATAATTGCTATGGGCGCGGTTCTGACAGTTGTGCTTATCATAATTTGTTTAGCTCCTTGCCTTATTCGTAGCATTGTTAAAGAATTTCTACATATGAGAGTTTTAATACATAAAAACATGTTGCAACACCAACATCTTATGGAGCTTTTAAAAAATAAAGAGAGGGGAGCTGCGGGGGACGACCCGTGAAGGGTTAAGTCTTGGGAGCTCCCTGGCAGGTATGCCGGGCCCTAGGACACGTGCCTAAGCTCCCTGTCCCGCCACCCTCAAGAGTTTTTGTAACCCTTAAGGCTCCAAGATGTTTGGTTTCGGCAACATTTCATAGAAGATAGATTATCTTATTGTGTATACTTCATAGAAGATAGATATTCTGATTGTGTTCTATATACAATGGTAAGGGTCTGGTGATTGTATCCTGAGATTAAAAAACAACCTTGTGAGTGCCTTAAGTTACGTACTTTACCCTATATATACCGCAGCACAATAAAGCAAGGTATCAGCCATTTTGGTCTGATCCTCTCAACCCCATCTTTTGTCTATCTCTTATTTTCTTAGCGGGGACGCTCCGTTCTCTCCCTGTGCAGGTGCGACTCTTGCTTGTGCTGGCCGCGGCAGGTGGGAATCATTTATATTTATTCTCCAATTTATAAGATTAAGAACACAGTCATGTTATATGCACACTAAACCTCTAGATGGAGGTATTTGTCACTGATGTCAAACATCTGTGTTGTCAGCATGATGTAAGTGTGCAGGAAATAATTCAAAGTAAGACGGAAGTTTGCTCTCAGTTTTCAATAATTATGTCAATTGCTTTTTAAGCATAAACCAAGGATTGTTCATTAAAATCGAAAGTCTTTTTATAACATCAACATCGAGAAATCATGCATATTACCTGGCAGGCTTGAAGTAAGGACACCTTCTCTTCTACCTGATGTAAGTATAGAAAACTCTTTCTGGAAAAGTCATATTAATATAATTAATGTCCATCCATGTTTACTACATTAACCTCCATTTTGTAAACCACATGAATCACATTCACAGATCATTACATCAGAGAAACAGGAAAGTTTTTAGAAGCTTGTAATCTGTATTTTAATCAAGGATCAAACAACAGTTGTAAAAAGTTTTATTCCCTCTGTGTAAAATTAATGTACGTTCATTAATAAAAGTGGATGATTTTTTAGTGTTACAGTTGATGTGGAATGAAGAAAGGGTGAACGCACCACCAGCATTAACGTCTCCCACCTGTTTAAGGTTGCAGGAAAGATAACGTCATAAGAAACTATTTGTGGCACAGGGGGTGGCATCGGTAGAAATTAGTTCCTTACTGGTGTTAAACTCTCACAAATTCATATATTTCCCACCGTTTCTATGTTGTATCTCCTCTCTCATTTTGAAATTACTCAGACATTGTGATGGTTCAAATAAGAAGGATCAGACAGAGTACTGTTGAGAGCTTCCCTGACGGCTCCGTGCTGTTGCTGCCTCAGCGTCTGTCTAGGCAGCAGGCAGCCTGCAGGTCCTTGAACTCACACCAGCCAGTCCTGTGAGCACCTCCACTAGATGACCCCCTTCCTTGAGACTAGCAGTCTTGCCAAACCCCAGGGTTTACTTCACAGGCCTCCCTTCGATGACACTCTCAGAGCTCACCAGAATCCTGCTCCTGTGGTTTGAATGGACCGATCCACACTCAGCCTGGGGAGCCCACAGCCCTTCACCCAGGGCCCGTTAGAAAGGCCTGGACCTCAAGTACTGGAGCTTTCTCTGCCTGGTTCTAGCCTTGACCTTCCTCAGGGGCCCTCAAGGCTTCCCGTGAATTCTCTCAGGAACCTAGAGTCATAAACTCACCTGCCTCAATTGTCCATTGTTCTTCTGTTAGCTAAAACTTTTCAGGGGCTCATTTAAGCAAATATCAATTTAACAAAGTCACAAAAAGCATAATTAAAAGCCATGATGGGAAAGTTCTGAACCAAGATGTATAAAATCTTGCCCTGTATAATTCTTAGCACAAATTTCTTGTCTAGGCTTAAAGGAACTCTTTTCTCATGGCCTTGGCATACTTTGAATGCAATATATAAATATCTGAAGATATATACATCATATAATTTATATAACACACATTGAATACAATATATAAATATCTGAAGGTATACACGTTAGCAGTGAGAAAACCAAGAAGGAATATGTGAGTGTATGTGTATTTGTACACATTTAACTTAGAGAATTTAGAAAGGCTACATCAAAACGGGTCATTTTAGACTTGCAGATGATTGACTAAATACTGCAAAACTTGTCAATTTGTCAATTAATCTGTTTTGTCTATTTTTCATGGAATTCATTTCCTTAAATGTCAGGAGGTTACACTTTTTAAGGAACTTCCACACTGTGCTCCCCCTGTAACTGCCCCAGTTTACATTCCCTCCAGCCATGCAGGAGGTTCCCTGATCTCCAAGCCTCGTCAGCGTTTACAATATTAATAGTGGGCTCTTTGCTAACTGTTATTCTGACTGGCATGAGATGACGCATCATTGTAGCTTTGTTTTGCATTTCTTATTGTTTAGCGCTGGTGAGCATCTTTCATTTGCCTCTTGCCCATCTAAAAGAGCAAGTTGCCCTACCCAGGCTCAGCAGTTGTGGCACATAGGCTTAGCTGCCCCAATGCATGTGGAGTACTCCTGGACCAGGGATCAATCCCACATCCCCTGCACTGTCAGATGGATTCTCCACCGCTGGGCGACCCGTCTGTTTAGCTTTTTTCCTGTTGAGATGCATGTGTATTTTGTATTGGAATATAATTGCTTTACAATGTTGTGTTAGTTTCTGCTGTACGACATCATCAATCAGCCATAAGTATACATGAGTCTGCTCCCTCTTGAACCTCCCTCCCGTGATCTCCATTTCACCCCTCTGGTCAGCAAGAACACCAAGCTGAGCTCCCCGTGCTATCCAGCAGATTCCCACTAGCTACCTGTTTTAACCATCAGTTCAGTTCATTTCACTTGCTCAGTCATGTCCAAGTGTTTGTGACCCCATGGACTGCAGCACGCCAGGCCTCCCTGGCCATCACCAACTCGCAGAGTTTCCTCAAACTCATGTCCACTGAGTCGGTGATGCCATCCAACCATCTCATCCTCAGTCGTCCCCTTCTCCTCCCCACTTCAATCATTCCCAGCATCAGGGGCTTTTCAAATGAGTCAGCTTTTCACATGAGGTGGCCAAAGGACTGGAGTTTCAGCTTCAGCATCAGTCCTTCCAATGAACACCCAGGACTGATCTCCCTTAGGATGGACTGGCTGGATTTCCGTGCAGTCTAAGGGCCTCGCAAGAGTCTTCTCCAGCATTTCAGCCATGGTAGTGTATGTGTGTCAGGAAGGCTCTTCAGTTTGTCCCCCTCTTCTCCTCCCGTGACCACACATCTGTTCTCTATATTTGGACAAATATTGTCGTAACAGATATACATGGAATCTAAAAAAATGGTGTTGATGAACTTATTTACTGAGCAGGAATATAGGCACAACGGTGGTTCTTAAGCTTTTGAATGTTGAGGTTTCAAGGCATAAAATACACGGACAATCGTGGCATGCATTTTATGAAGTGAAAGAAGCCCATTCAAAAATGCTACAGAAAGTAGCAATTTTACAATACGACACTTTGGTGTAGGTAAATGTTCATATGTGCTCAGTAGTGTCTGAGTCTTTGTGAGCCCAGGGGCTGTAGCCCGCCAGGCTCCTCTGTCCATAGATTTCCCAGGAAAGGATACTAGAGTGGGTTTCCATTTCTTCCTCCAGGGGATCTTCCTGACCCAAGGATGGAACCTGCATCACCTGGATGTCCTGCATCGGCAGGTAGAAAGTTCTTCCCACTCAGTCACCTGGGAATCTAGTAGGAAATATAAAAGAGATTTAAAAGGTCTGTGGTTGCCATGGGTTTCAAAAGAAGGATTATGAATATCGTAAATCTAGAAAACTTTCAGGACCGTGAAATAATTTGTGTTAAACTGTTGTGATGGACACATGTTATTATACATTTATCCAGAGGTATGGAGTGCACATCCCGAAAAGAGAAACATAAGGGTAAACTAAAGAGTTTATTTACTGTCCTTGTAGCTTCATCAGTGGTAACAAATGCTCACTCTGGTGGGGAAAGGTAAGTAGGGAGATTGTCCACGTGTGCAAACAAGAGTCATATGGGTATGGGAAACGTTGTACCTTGTTCTCAACTCTGCTGTGAAACGAAATCTTCTACAAAGTTGGTACTGGTGCATGCACACTGAATATTTTTTAGAATAGATAATATTAGAAAGATGGACATGCTTCTATCTTTAATTTTTCCTTAGTCATTATACTTTAAAGATGTGAGAAAATATAGCTCTCTAAATGGCACAGACAACAAACTGTAGCAGTTGATTCATAAAACCTAGAAAAACACACACACAGCAAGTAGAACAAGGCTCTCACGTGTTAATTCATGTTAATGTAACTTAAACGACAACACCGATCATGATTTCCTTGGTTGGTCATCAGATAGCATTTAGGGCATCATTTCCAAAGGCATTTGTCTCTGCCCACACACACTTGTTAACCTAGCGTGTCCTGCTCAGTTCAGTTCAGTTTAGCTGCTCAGTTCAGTTCAGTTTAGCTGCTCAGTCCTGTCCTACTCTTTGTGACCCCATAGACTGCAGCTCGCCAGGCCTCCTGTTGCCTCTGGTTTATTTCCAAAGAAAGCTGTGTTGGAAACACCTCCAGGCTCCTGGTCTCTGAAGTTGGAGGTGCCACAGCTGCAGAGAGGTGGTCACAATGCAAATCATTTTGTGAAAACCTGTGTCCCCAGGCTTCAGAGAGGGGTGAAAACAACTAAGGACACGGGAGATCTTTGGGAAGAAGTCTGCAAGTAAAGCCTGGCAGGAACCCAAGACCCCCAGGTGATTCCCACCACTCACCTCTCCCCTCCCCTCCCCCAAGGGCGCAGGCACAGGTGAGGACCACCACACCCATCCTAGAAAGAGCCCCTCACCAGGGAATCAGGTTGACCTTTGCTTCTAGAAGTTCCCGCCCTAAATCCTCCCTTCCTGAGGTCTCAGATGTGCCAAATGTGAGGCTTCCCTCAGGGCTCCTGAATGCAGGTCTTCCTCTTGCATTTTTTCAAAACCCTTGTAGGGTGGGTCAAGTAGCCCAGAAGTAGGGCCCATTGTCTCTGGTGAATTGTTCTGAGGCCTGCTCTCTGTAATGCAAAAAGGAAGGAGAGGAACTAGCTGGGAAGATCTGCCAATAGAGTGGAGCAGCAGGATGTGATTAGCATATCAGGTTAGTCTTGATTACCCACTGCAGATCAGGAACAGAGAAAGTCAGCAAAGAGCTCCGAAAAGGGTGAGAGAAACAAGAAAACGGTTTCTTCTCTTTCACTGCAGCGGTTGCAGGTTAAGCGGCTGTATGGATGCCTTTGAAGGTATTTTCTCAACATGCAGATGTGAGTTTGAGAAGTCATATCCCCACAGAAGACGCAGAGCAGGAGGAAGAAGAGGAGGAAATGGCAGCTTCTCAGGTAATTGTCCTGTCCCGGCTGTGGGGCTGTGTCTGCTTTTCCTCCTGACATGCCAGGACTGAGAATCTGCAAACCTTTAGTTCTCTGCTTCTAAGTTTTCTGCCTGGAGTGCTTGTAATCACCTTCGCATTCACCCCCCCCTTTTTTTTTTTTAATTTTAAATAGTGAAAACCAGCTCTTCAGGTTTCGTCTCTCTCATATTCTAGAGCCTTTTCTCCATTGTGTGTATCCTGGCTTTCTATAGAGCATGATGAATTCTCAACATGAAATAGTGACTTTCAATGTTGAATACATTCCCTTTGTGAGACATCAATACGGGGAGGCACTGGTATCTGAGATTCCCATTGGGATGTGGTTCGGTGTTAGGATCTTAGGGAAGTCGGGGAAATGCCGTGATGAATTTACATGTGGATGCAATTCAGCTCTCTGGAACAGGAGTAAGAAAGTGCCCTTGTTAATAGAATGAACTCAGCATTCCAGAATTTTTCAGAAGTTAAAGTAGCAGAGACAATCCTCTATACCGATAAGGAAAATATACTAATTAAGTGGAGTATAAGCTACAGATCATGGGACGTATACAGGAGGTGGAACTTGCAGAAAGCTGACATTTTCATGGTAGATTGAGATCATGCTTTTCCTAATATTGCCAAGAAGCCTGGCAGTGATATGCATTTTTACATGTACTCTTACCCCGTGACCTCTGATGTTCACTGGTTCAGGTGCTTCTTTTTTTGTCTTGAACAAGGGTCTTGGAAAGAAAAATGATGGATATGCCTATCACAGTTAATGAGGAAATGCCATATCTTCTTAGTTACTCTGCTTTGAGAAATAAACACTGTCAGCTAAAACAGATGCACACTTTGAGAGATGTGCATTAAGTTTTATTTGGGGCAAAATGAGGACAGCAGCCCAGGAGAGAGCATCTCAGAGAACTCTGAGAAACTGCTCCAAAGAGCCAGTGGGGGAAGGTCAGTATGTGACTTTAGTGAAGGGGGAGTTCAGTGCAATCAAGCACTTACTTTACAAAAGTTTTCCGGCCAGTCGTGAGGAACTTAATCGTCATTTAGTGGTTTAGTGCTTTTCTAGATATGAAGAGATGCAAGGATTGGGATCATGAAAGCAGTTCCTGAAAATATCTGACTCTCCAAAGCCCTGTTCCACCAGATTCCCTGGAGCAGAGTGCCTCAATCCACCCTAAACTACGACTAGGGGACTGAAGTCAGTTGCAGCACCATAGGGTTCATTCTTCCCAGAGGCAGATGGCAAACGCCCTTGTTGTTGCTCAGTTCAGTTCAGTCACTCAGCTGTCTCTGACTTTTTGCAACCGCTTGAATCACAGCCTGCCAGGCCTCCCTATCCATCAACAACTCCCGGAGTTCACTTAGACTCACGTCCATCGAGTCAGTGATGCCATCCAGCCATCTCATCCTCTGTCGTCCACTTCTCCTCCTGCCCCCAATCCCTCCCAGCATCAGAGTCTTTTCCAATAAGTCAACTCTTCACATGAGGTGGCCAGAGCACTGGAGTTTCAGCTTTAGCATCATTCCTTCCAAAGAAATCCCAGGGCTGATCTCCTTCAGAATGGACTGGTTGGATCTCCTTGAAGTCTAAGGGACTCTCAAGAGTCTACTCCAACACCGCAGTTCAAAAGCATCAATTCTTCAGCACTCAGCCTTCTTCACAGTCCAACTCTCACATCCATACACGACCACAGGAAAATCCATAGCCTTGACTAGACGAACCTCAGTCAGAAAAGTAATGTCTCTGCTTTTAAATATGCTATCTAGGTTGGTCATAACGTTTCTTCCAAGGAGTAAGAGTCTTTTAATTTCATGGCTGCAGTCACCATCTGCAGTGATTTTAGAGCCCCAAAGAATACAGTCTGAGACTATTTCCACTGTTTCCCCATCTATTTCTCATGAAGTGATGGGACTGGATGCCATGATCTTTGTTTTCTGAATGTTGAGCTTTAAGCCAACATTTTCGCTCTCCTCTTTCACTTTCATCAAGAGGCTTTTTAGTTCCTCTTCACTTTCTGCCATAAGGGTGGTGTCATCTGCATATCTGACGTTATTGATATTTCTCCTGGCAATCTTGACTCCAGCTTGTGTTTCTTCAGTCCAGCGTTTCTCATGATGTTCTCTGCATAGAGGTTAAATAAGCAGGGTGACATATACAGTCTTGACGCACTCCTTTTCCTATTTGGGACCAGTCTGATGTTCCAAGTCCAGTTCTAAGTGTTGCTTCCTGACGTGCATACCGATTTCCTTAAGAGGCAGGTCAGGTGGTCTGGTATTCCCATCTCTTTCAGAATTTTCCACAGTTTATTGTGATCCACACAGTCAAAGGCTTTGGCATAGTCAATAAAGCAGAAATAGATGTTTTTTCTGGAACTCTCTAGCTTTTTCCATGATCCATCGGATGTTGACAATTTGATCTCTGGTTCCTTTGCCTTTTCCAAAACCAGCTTGAACATCAGGAAGTTCACGGTTCGCGTATTGCTGAAGCCTGGCTTGGAGAATTTTGAGCATTACTTTACTAGCATGTGAGATGAGTGCAATTGTGCGGTAGTTTGACCATTCTTTGGCATTGCCTTTCTTTGGGATATGAATGAAAACGGACCTTTTCCAGTCCTGTGGCCAAATTTGCTGGCATATTGAGTGCAGCACTTTCACAGCATCATCTTTCATTTGGAACAGCTCAACTGGAATTCCATCACCTCCACTAGTTTTGTTCATAGTGATGCTTTCTAAGGCCCACTTGTCTTCACATTCCAGGATGTCTGGCTCTAGATGAGTGATCACACAATCTTGATTATCCAGGTCGTGAAGATCTTTTTGTACAGTTCTTCTGTGGATTCTTGCCACCTCTTCTTAATATTTTCTGCTTCTGTAGGTTCATACCATTTCTGTCCTTTATCAAGCCCATGTTTGCATGAAATGTTCCCTTGGTATCTCTGATTTTCTTGAAGAGATCTCTCGTCTTTCCCATTCTGTTGTTTTCCTCTATTTCTTTGCAATGATCTCTGAAGGAGGCTTTCTTAATCTCTTCTTGCTATTCTTTGGAACTCTGCATTCAGATGCTTATATCTTTCCTTTTCTCCTTTGCTTTTCTCTTCCCTTCTTTCACAGCTATTTGTAAGGCTCCTGAGACAGCCATTTCGATTTTTTGCATTCCTTTTCCATGGGGATGGTCTTGATCCTTGTCTCTTGTACAATATCATGAACCTCATTCCATAGATCATCAGGCACTCTATCAGAACTAGGCCCTTAAGTCTATTTCTCACTTCCACTGTAAAATCATAAGGGATTTGATTTAGGTCATACCTGAATGGTCTAGTCATTTTCCCTGCTTTCTTCAATTTCAGTCTGAATTTGGTAATAAGGAGTTCATGATCTGAGCCACAGTCAGCTCCTGGTCTCATTTTTATTGACTGTATAGAGCTTCTCCATCTTTGGCTGCAAAGAATATAATCAATCTGATTTTGGTGTTGACCTTCTGGTGATGTCCATGTGTAGAGTCTTCTCTTGTGTTGCTGGAAGAGGGTGTTTGCTATGACCAGTGCATTTTCTTGGCAAAACTCTATTAGTCTTTGCCCTGCTTCATTCAGCATTGCAAGGCCAAATTTGCCTGTTACTGCAGGTGTTTCTTGACTTCCTACTTTTGCATTCCAGTCCCCTATAATGAAGAGGACATCTTTTTTGGGTGTTAGTTCTAAAAGGTCTTGTTCAGTCGCTGGCAATGCTTTCGGAAAGTGCCGATTTGTAGTTGACAACACTCCTGTGTGTTTGCTAGAGATGCTGGGATTTGGGAGTGGGGATTTTCATCACTCAAGCCCAGGTCTGATCATTTCCAGTACACTCCACTCTCACATCACAGATAGATAGAGTCTCATCACATTTCGGTATTTTCCAAAATGTTTACAAGAATCATATTACTGCTTATCTATGTTCAGCTGTGCTAATTTTTAAAATATAGTTCCATGCAAATGGTAGTTTTTTGAGGTAATTAAAAAATTCAGAACCAAAGCTGTCTATTTTTTTAATCACTGTGTATGTCTGCAGCCTAGTCTATTTTAAAAAATTAAAATTGTCACATGAGTGTATGTACCTCGGTACTTTGTCTCGTCACAACAAAGATTTGGAGTGACAGACATTAAAGCCCTTGGCGCATCACAGCTCTTGGGTCTTGGACAAACCGTGTTTTAGCTTAGGCAAATCAGTGTTAGAGCTCTATTTTATTTAGAAGATAGCAGGAGAATCCATCCTTGAAGCGTGAGGGCATGCTAACCTAAGGACTTGAGAGAAGAGATTGGAGGAGTGCGGGAGGGAGGGAGAAAGAGAGGAAGAGCGCACGAACGCAGGAGAGAAAGAGAGAGAGAAAGCACTTTGGCTCCTGCTTTTATATGTTTTTCCCTCTACCTGGGCCTGCCCTATGCAAATTGGGTTTAGCCCGGAGTGCTGTTTTTTCAGGAGAAGGCAGTGGCATCCCACTCCTGGTCCTTGGACCCTCCTTGACCTTCCTTGACTTTTAGCCACCGCCATTTTGGACTCCTTTTCCCTATTCTACCTACCTAACAATGTCATCCTCAAATATTTATGTACATTTTCAGTCAGTTAAAAATTATCCTGATTTTATTGACATGAGAATTTGTCTCTTAATAAGTACACAGTCCCATTTTAGTGTATGTCTGTATGCATGAACATGTTAACATCATTTGATTGATTTTTTGTTTTTGTTTTTTGAAGATTCCGTGAAGCAGGGAATAGCTACCCACTCCAGTATTCCTGCCTTGAGATCCCATGGGCAGAGAAGCGTGGCAAGCTACAGTCCCTGGGGTTGGTAAGAGTAGGACAGGACTGAGTGACTAACACTTTTCTTGTTTTTAGCATTATTTACAAATACAGAAATTTCTATAAACTTTCATGAGAGTTAGCTCTGTGCATTTGTCTGTGTTTGATTAAAGTCTAGAGTCAGAAACTGAAGTAAAAGTTGCTGCTGCTGCTAAGTCGCTCCAGTCGTGTCCGACTCTGTGCGACCCCATAGACGGCAACCCACCAGGCTCCCCCGTCCCTTAAGTTGTCATTTAAAGAATGTTCGTTAAAACATTTGCCAAAAGATGATACAGCAACATTATTGATTTTAAATTATTCCTGTTATACATTCAAGTCTCTGAAAACTGTCAGAAAGTAGTCTATACCAGATTGTTAAAATGATTCTTGCTGCCGAGATTACTATCCTATCAGACCTGTAAAATCTGTAAAGCACTTAAAGTTCAAAGTTAAATGTGAATTCTTTCCTTACTATTCTACCTCGTTGCTGTTCACACATTGTCACTCATGGAGCAGAATTTTCCACGTTACTCGTTCAAATAAGCTTGTGAAAAATGTGGCACACTGAGCCCACTCCAGAACATTTGGATCAGGAAGTGCTTTGTAAAAATATTTCCTGTTTCTTTTGATAGACAGTTCATCCTCTGTCAACTGAGTACAACACTCAGAAATAACTATGCCAATGTTGATCTGATCATATGATTTCTCTTTCAAATCAGAATAATTTCTGTAGTGGTTCATGGATCGTATCTCATCCTCTCTTCTTGGGGTTAAAAATGTGGTAGAAAATATTACTGTGTAAAAATTATATTCTTGTGTAACACCAGACATTCTCCTAAATCAAAACCATTTCTCTTGCTGGTTTCCTCTTGGGTCACACTAGGAAGTCTTCCCATGGCCACATGGCACCTTTACTTTGCATTTCAGGGACGGCTGACATTCCAGGATGTGGCCATAGACTTCACTGAAGAGGAGTGGGAATGCCTGGACCTCAGTCAGCGAGAATTGTACAGGGACGTGATGTTAGAGAACTACAGGAACCTGGCCTCCTTGGGTGAGGATAACTGCCTTCCAGAATCCCTTCTCTACCCACTGGGTTTTGGTTCCTGCATTTCTAGAATGTCTCCTAGAATCTTCTGCTCCTTATAATAGTTTCAGATCCCTGCTTTCTATGGGAAAATGGATATTTATGAGTTGAGAAAGAAGACTTCATGATGATTCATTATGATTCTCACTTTTCCTTGATGGAATCTGCCTCCTTCTTCTAGGTTAGTGCTAATTCTGTAGGTTCTGTGGTATAAAAGGGTGCCACTCTCCTTTATAAATCAGATTTCTCCCACTTACTGACTTTGGCCTTAGTAGTGCTTGACTAGAATCTCAAGATCTTTTCTTTATGTATTTGTTAGTTAGAAAAGTGCTTCGATAAAGTATTTGGGGATATAATTTTGTAGGCTATATTAACATTCAACCATACCTTCTCTAGACTGTTAATAATGTAATAATGTAAAGAGCAAGGTAACAGTCATGTCTGACTCTTTGCGAGCCTATGGAATAGTCCATGGAATTCTCCAGGGCATAATAGTGGAGTGGGTAGCCATTCCCTTTCCAGAGGATCTTCCTCACCCAGGCATCAAACACAGGTCTCCCACAGTGCAGGTGGCTTCTTTACCAGCTGAGCTACCAGGGAATGTTAATACAGCTTAGGAAATTATGTCCCCAAATACTTTAGTTCTAGGCTGTATTAACATTCTACCATGCCTTCTCTGGGCTTCCCAGGTGGCACTAGTGGTAAAGAACCTGCCTGCCAATTCAGGAGACATAAAAGAAATAGGTTTGATCCCTGGGTTGGGAAGAACTCCTGGAGGAGGACATGGCAACCCACTCAGTACTTTTGCCTGGACACTCCCATGGACAGAGGACCCTGGCAGGCTACAGTCTATAGGGTGGCAAAGAGTCAGACGTGACTGGCGCGACTTAGCACATGTGCCTTTTCTTCTCACTTGAATACATATTAGATTGGAAACTGATGAATCTCTTGTAAAACGAATATTCCTTTTCCTGATATCAGGTCTTGTGGTCTCTAAGCCAGACCTGGTCACCTTTCTGGAGCAAATGAAGAATCCCTGGGATGTAAGGAGACTGGAGACACCAGCCGTATACACAGGTAGGGGTCAATGGATGGAGCCGACCAACCACGACAGGTCCAGGGATTAGTGAGGAATTCATCTTTGTCATGTGGTTTGGGAAGATCTGCTTCAGTGGAAATGGTTTTAGAGAAGTCTGGGTTTCTTTCTGTTGCTGTCATAGGCGGATATCACCTGCCCCATTCTGTCCCTTTAAATCATTCCTGAATTCATCTCCAGTGATTACTTTGCTCAATCACAGTGAGAACTGAAACCCTTCTCTTGGCCTGTGACAACCTGCATGAATTGATTACTATTCCATTTCGTGGGGGGCAGGGGGCCCCTCGGAAAACTGAACATTTCTGAAAAACTCTAAGACGCTCCTATTAAAGCTTCTACCTCTAGATGACAGTGTGTGAGCGGAATTGAGGACATACTGCCAAAGTTCTAGGAATACTGGGGACAGAGTTTGTTTGTTTGTTTGTTTGTTTCTGACATAATTTCTAAAACACTGGAAGCTACAAATATGATCTTATAAATTTTAAATTCAAGTAATTTCTTCACTGTATAAACCAAAACCTCCCTAAAGAGAAAGAATGCCAATCTCAGGATTAAATCAAGGTTTCTGTTTTCTTCATATGAACTCATATGAAATGTTAAATGTATCTGCCCCAATTCCTCAATGCTAAATGGCTTAACTGAACTGAACTGAACTGAAAAGACTTAAATATATTCAATTAACTCAAAAATTTTTCAAATAAATTGGCATAAGAGCTTAAAACGTTTTCTACCATATTTTTAATGGTTTCAAACTATTATAATGTTTAGATAATAGAATCTTTTTAAAACGTTCTTATTGGAGTATAACTAATTTACAATGTTGTACTGCAAAAAGAATTCATTTTACATATAGATATCTACGCTTTTTAAGATTTCCTTCCCAATTCCATCTCCACAGAGCATTGATAGTGTTCACACCGTACTTTGAAAGTCTCATTTCTGAATTTCTCAAGAATTGCTTCTTTATTAATGAATCTTGTTATCAACTTCCACAGACTTTGTCCTACGTGTCCTCGCTCTCTGATTAGACCTATGTCAGTATCATTTATGATTTTTATATTGAAACATCATATAGAACGTGCTAAAATAAAAAGTGGATAAAAGAATTAGAGGCATCTAGTGGCATCAGCATTTAAGATGACTGAAGTGGAAGAGTAATCATTAGACTGCCTGTCTCTTCTTCATTTAGTGGTTCTTGTAGCTTTTTGTCTTGCTCCTTCCTCTACACCATACTTCTTTGTCGTCCCATTTTGTCAAATTTTCTGGGTTTGTGGTCTGTTCTGCAGGCTGCAGGATCCTAGCTCCTCTTGCTCTGTTGTCTTCCCCCTAGGGGGTGAGGTTGGTCCACAGGCTTGTACCCTTATCCCCTTGATCTGGGCTTTGATTGCTGTTATTGTGACCCGTGCCTCCCCAAAATATTGAGGGGAGCTTCCCCTTGGCTCTGTGGTTTTCACTGGTCTCTCGGGGTGGGGTCTGCTTCTTGGTTTTTGGAGAAGAGCCCCAGATGTGTTTCTTCCCTCTGATTCTGATCTGTAGTCAAGGCAGGTAGGATTGGAGAACACCTACTGGGAGAGAAGCCACTAAGGATTGCTCCTCTGGGATTGTTCACCTTGGGGTGTGCTCATGCACTGTGTGAGTCTCATGTGACCGCATGTTGGCACTGCATTGGCCCTCCTTCAACCATGGGCATGCTGGCACTTTGCTCTGGTGCCAGCAGCTTTCACTTTTAGGGATTTACATAAACTGTTTGTGAAGGCAGAGAGATGTGCCTCCTCAGATGTTGTTTTCACTGGAACACCAGCAGAGATCCAGTGAACTCAGGTCCCAGAATTGCATTCATGGAGCTGGACATGCTGTGGTGCTCTGGGGGCAGCTCAGACTCTAGCCTGGCCATTCCCCCTAGTATACATCCCCACAAAGTCTACAGCTGCTAAAGCTACACCTCCCATGTCTGTGGGAGCCCTGGTTATCCATTCAGATGCTCTGTAGGGGCTGAGTTGACAAAGCCAGTTGCAGGTATAAAAGCATGGTTTGTGTAACTGTGAGGAGAGACTTCAGTTTTCCTTCCTTAACCCTGGGGATCAGCTGAGCTTTCAGCTCCTTCTCTGTGTGTGGGCCACCCACAGGTGTCTGCTCCAGAAGCTGCCCCAAAGCACAGGAGTCTTCTGATTGTGGAGGAGGTGCATGGGGGGAGGCTGTGGCTGGAGCTCAATAGAGCCCACCTGGGTGGTGGCCCTTCCTAGTGCTGGGAGAGGAGGGGCCAGCACAGGGGGAGAGGGGCTGCAATGGTGGGTCTTCCCTTTGGGCATCAGTCAACAAAGGCGCTCTGCTCTCTGGTGGTCAGGCTTCCTCCATAAGCATTCTAGTTATAGAGCTCCTCCCTCACCCCCGGCCCCTCAGGATGTCTCCACACAGCCCACAGCAGTCCTCTGCCTGGCTATGCTCTCCAGACCCCACATTTCAGCACCCAGCCTTTGTCTGCAGCAACAGATACCCTTTCAGGCTGGGTGGGCAGGGCTGGCATCAGTACCCTGTGTACAGGTCTCACTCTGTCCTGCTTCCACAGACTGTTGCCGTGTTCTCTTCCCACAGAGAATGAGGCTCCCCTTCTGTCCCAGCTGAGCTCACATCAGCCCCAATAGATAGGAATAGTAGATAAGAAAACTTTCATTTGATATCTTTCAGCTGTGTCCTCTCACAACACCCGTGGTTTGATGTCAAAGAATCCAAGATTAGAAAACTTAATCCAAAAAGCAAACCTAGGAATATATGAAAGAGCTTACCTTGGAAACGAACACTTAATGAAAGTCCGGGAATATATGGGGGTATGTGAAAGACCGAGAAGATGTTTATATGGACAGAAAGAAACCAAGACAGTTTCACACAATGGGGAAATTACTGCCATAAGAAATGAGCAATATGAGTCAAACTGTGGAAAACACCCATTTCAGTTATCAACAGCTGCAGAGAAGTGTATCTGTTCAACCAAAGGCTTAAAGCAGTTTTTGAAACATACACATTCTCTGAAGGGAAATGTGGAAAATCTGGAAAGTCATCCAGTCTCTACTGCAAATACTCATGCAAACCACTCTGAACACAGGCTTCAATTACACATACATTCAAGCACGTCTGAAAACCAGAAATTGAAAAACGATGGGGAAAACTCACAATATAGCCAGTTTGAGGGATCTGTGAACAAGGGGTCATTATTCTTCCACCAACAGACAGTTTCTCTCCATTCCAAAATGTGTAATGTTGATATTAATGGAAGAGAGTTAATCCCACCACCATTGTTGAATACACATCATGATATGGTTAATATGGAACAACTTCTCACGTGTAATAACACGAAACAGGCCTTAAGTAAGAGCTCTACCCCTAATAATTACAAGAATATTTATGATGGAGTGAGAAGCCATTCATGCAATGAAACTGGGTGTACAACTGAACAAGACTCTTACCCTATGAAACATCAGGGACCTCAATCTTCAGACAAAGATTCTAACAATAGTACATGGAGGAATATTTTTTACCAAACATCAAGTCCTCCACTAAATGAGAGTACACATACTGGAGAGAAGACTTACAATTGTGAATATGGTGATGTCTCTAATCAGTCTTCAAATCTCACTCAACAGCAGAGTATTCAGAATCCGCAGAAAAGTTACAAGTGTACGAAATGTGAGAAAGCCTTTACTAACTCATCCAGTCTAAGTAGACACAGGAAAATGCATTCAGGATGGAAACCTTCCAAATATACAGTGTGTGGCAACACCTCTAATCAGAATTCAGAGCTTAGTCAAGATCAGCAAATCCACACTGGCAAGAAACCTTATGAATGTAAAGAATGTGAAAAAGCATTTATGTGTTACTCAAACCTTAGTAGACATCAGCGCATTCACACTGGGGAGAGGCCTTATGAATGTACAGAGTGTGGCAAAGCCTTTAATCAGAAGTCATTTCTTACTGATCACCAGAGAATTCATACTGGAGAGAAACCTTATAAATGTAAAGAATGCGGAAAAGCCTTCAGTCGCTGCTCAACTCTTACTCAACACCAGCGATTTCATACTGGAGAGAAGCCTTATAAATGTATAGAATGCGGAAAAGCCTTTAGTCACTACTCAAAACTTACTCAACACCAGCGAATTCATACTGGAGAGAAGCCTTATAAATGCAAAGAATGTGGGAAAGCCTTTAGTCAGAACTCAACTCTTACTCAACACCAGCGAATTCATACTGGAGAGAAGCCTTATAAATGTAAAGAATGCAGAAAAGCCTTCCGTCACTACTCAACTCTTATTGAACACCAGAATATTCATACTGGGGAGAGGCCTTATAAATGTAAGTTTTGTGGCAAAGACTTTAGGATGCACTCACATCTTACTTGCCATCAGAGAATTCATACTGGAGAGAGGCCTTATAAATGTGAGGACTGTGGCAAAGCGTTTAGACACCACTCATGTCTTACTAAACATCAAGTAATCCATACTGGAGAGAAATCTTATAAATGTAAAGAGTGCGGAAAAACCTTCAGTTACGACTCATCTCTTACTCAACACCAGAGAATTCATACTGGAGAGAAGCCTTACAAATGTAAAGAATGTGGAAAAGCCTTCAGTTACCACTCATCTCTTACTCAACACCACCGAATTCATACTGGAGAGAAGCCTTATAAATGTATAGAATGCGGAAAAGCCTTCAATCAGTACTCAAATCTTACTCAACACCAGAAAATTCATACTGGGGAGAGGCCTTATAAATGTAAGGATTGTGGCAAAGACTTTAGCAGGCACTCAGGTCTAACTTACCATCAGAGAATTCATACTGGAGAGAAACCTTAGAAATGTAAAGAATGTGGAAAAGCCTTCAAAGCACTCATGTCTTACTCACCATCAGAGAATTCATACTGTAGAGAAACCTTAGAAATGTAAAGAATGTGGAAAAACCTTCATCAAGCACTCATGTCTTACTCACCATCAGAGAATTCATACTGTAGAGAAACCTTAGAAATGTAAAGAATGTGGAAAAACCTTCATCAAGCACTCATGTCTTACTCAACATCAGAGAATTCCTACTGGAGAAGTGGCAAAGGCTTTAATCTGAGCTCTCACCTTATTAGACAGAGAGCACGTACTGGAGAGAAACCCTACTAATAAGTGATGGAAGAAGTTTGTCCTAAACATACACTTCAGAAAATACAAGACCATTTATTTAAGGAAGATAAGGAATGACATAAAGAAAATGTAGAAAAGTATTTAATAAAAATTAAATCTAAATAAATATCAGAAATTGCACACTAGAAAAAGTGAAAGTCGCTCAGTTGCTTCCAACTCTTTGCAACTCCATGGACTGTGTCCATGGAATTTTCCAGGCCAGAATAGTGGAGTGGGAGGTGGATTTTTACCAACTGAGCTATCAGGGAAGCCCGCACATAGAAACCATTTCATCAATTCTGTTTTTTGAAGTTCCTCTTCAGGAGAAGTATTGTAGATAGTAATCCATAGTTAAAACAAATCGAAAATTGATATGTTAGTATGGATCACAAGATGAAAGTTGGTATTTAGAAATGTACAAATAGTAGCAATATATCTTTGTTTCTATTGACATGATTTGTGGTTGTTTGAAAACCAAAATCAATGTGATTCAACTCTCAAATTACTCCATGCTGCTATTCTTCATTTCTAGTGTGTAGGCTAAGTTATGTTTTTGGTGGTTAATATCTCAAAGGTGAGACAAGGCCTTCAATCCTAGGGAGAAATCATTTGTATTTATTCTGCATTAGAAGATTAAGGACCCAGGAATGTAACATGTATATCTAAATGGAGGTGTTAGTCATTCATGTCAAACATCCCTATAGGTCACCATGAGGTAAGTGTTCAGGGAGTAATTCCACATATTATAGTAAGATGTACATTTTCAATAGTTATGTCACTTGCTTTTTAAGTAAAATACAATGACAGTTCACTGAAATCTTGATGTATCTTTATAATATCAACAGAAGTCATGAATATTAGTTGACATGTTTCAAATAAAGACATCTCTGATCCCCTAGAAATGTATGGAAATCAGTCACAGAAAAGTCATGTAATTAGTGTATGTTTTATTTCATAAACAATTCACCTCCATTTTGTAACCATAGGAATCACAGTGCTCAGATCATTGTATCAGAGGAATGAATATCATAGTTTATGCTTGTAATCTGTATTTTATTCTGTTAAATAGTGGGTTGGAAAAGGTTTTATTCTGACTGTGTGATATAACATGTTAATAAAACTGGACGGTTTCTTGTGATGAAGTTGGTGTGTAATGAATTGTCAACCTACCGATTTAAGGTTGAAGGGAAAATACCTAACAATAAACTCTTTGTTAGCACAGAGGGATGATATCTGTAACAATTAGTTTCCATCCTGCCTTAAAGCCTCAAATAATTGAATAATTGGATATTTCCCATCATTTCTCCATTGTACTCCCCCCACCCCCAACTTCTCTGTAACTGCTGGGACATTGTGATGGTTCTAGGAAGGATCATAGAGAGTACTGTTGAGAGTTTACCTGAACTACTCCATGCTGTTGCTGCCTCAGCGTCTGTCTGGGGAGCAGGCAGCCTGCAGGTCCTTGAACTCACACCAGCCAGTCCTGTGAACACCTACACTAGATGACCACCCACCTTGAGACCAGCAGTCTTGCTGAACCCCAGGGTCTACTGCACAGGCCCTCCTTCAGTGACACCCTCAGAGCTCTAGATTCCTGCTCCTCTTGGATTGAATTTTTTTGTCGATTTTTGGTTAATGCTCTGACCTGGCTATTGTGAATAGTGCTGCCCTGAAAATAGAAATGTACATATTCTTTGGAATTAGGATTTTTTCCAGATCAAAGCAAGGAGTGGTATTGCTGGAAAACGGGATAACTCTCTATTTTGTGTTTCAAGGAGCCTCCAGATATTTTCCTTCGTGGCTGCACCCACCCATTTACAACCCTGCCCATGGTGTAGGAGGGTTCCCTGTTCCCCTCGCCCTCGGCAGCACTTAAGCTTCGAAGATCTTTCGAAGATGGCCGTTCTGAGCCGTGTGAGAAGATGGCTCATGGTAGTTTTAATTTGCATTTCTTTACTACTTACTGATGATGAGTATCTTTCCATGGGCTTTTTACCTTCTACGGGGGAGTACAGTTAACCTCTGGAAAGTGGCTTCTTGAAAGTCAGCCCTGTTTTGAATTCTCTTCATGGGATTTACCCTGGAAGATTTCTTTAGGGCTGGTGTCATTTTTTTTTATTTTTATTTTTTTTTACCTTCTTGTTAACATTTTTATTATAGTATTTCCTTTTAAATTCATTCAAAACAAACAAAAAAGGAAAACAAAGACAATGGTCCCAGAAGGAATGCACGATTCGTTTTAGTTATAGCACAGAGATTCTTCTCTCAGTGGGAACTGTGCTGTTGGTTTCAGCAATAAGTGAGGGGAAGGTCTTGCGCTTTTGAAGTTCTGAGGGGTGCAGGGCGTCCGCGTTAGTAGGGGTAGATGGGAAATGCTATCTGCAATGGTCCAAGGCTGGAACGGTCTTCCAGTCACTGTGGCGTCCACCTGCTGTCAGGGTTAGTTCCAGATTTTGAGGAAGCTGTCCCAGGACCCCGTCGCCACGGCCATCCCGTCATCAGTTACCCCCAGGCAGCTCACGCGGTTGTCTTGCCCGGCCAAGACCCCTGCCCCGTCGGCTTTGAGGGCGTCCCAGACGTTGCAGTTGAAGTCGTCGTACCCTGCGAGAAGGAGGCGCCCACTCTTGGAGGAGACGGAGGTGATCCCGCAGATGATGCTGTCGTGGGAGTAGGTCCTGAGCTCCTGGTCCGCACGGAGGTCGAACAGCCGGCAGGTGGCGTCGTCTGAGCCAGTGGCAAATGCGTTGCGGTTCGGGAAGAAACAGATGGCGTTGATATCGGGCTCGTGGCCGGTGAAGGTTTGCCTGCACACCCCTTCTCGCACGTCCCAGAGTTTGGCTGAAGCGTCACAAGCACCAGAGACAGTCTGGTGTCCGGAGCGAGTGAAAGGCTCATGACGTCCCCGGTGTGTCCGGTGAATGTGGTCATCTGCTGGCCAGTCTCGATGTCCCACAGGGCACAGGTGGTGTCTCCAGAGCCGGTAACGATCTGATCGTCATCCAGAAAACGGCAGCACGACAGGTAACCTGTGTCCAGCCAGCTCACGATTCACAGGACATTCCCTTCACGAGTTTTCAGATTGTAAATGGAGCAGATGTTATCCAGGCCTCCGCAGGCCACGGAGTTCCCAGAAGGGGCATAAGCGCACGTCATGACCCGCGAGGAGCGCAGAGGGATGGCATGGACCTTGTTTGTGGTGTAGCTGTCCCAGATAATAAGTTTACCATCCTGCGAGGCACTGACCAGAAGCCTGGAGTCGGTGCCGCAGTGCATGGCATAGATCTTGGCCAAGCGTCCCCTCAGCGTCCTCCTGGTGTGCGTCTGGATTCTTCCCGCAGGGTCAGTGTTTGTGATCTGAGAGAGAGTCGCGTCTGCACACGCCTTCCGAGCATCTCTAATTTGGTCTTTAAGCGGTTCGGCCTCCTGCCGTAACTGGTCAAGTTCACTCATCTTCTAATCTTAGTGCTCTTCAAAGCCACCTCAAAGAATCTGAGATCTTAATTCAGAAGTGCTGCTGGTCTGTTCTCCCAAACACGTAAAACTGTCTGCAACAGAGAAAAGGCTCGACGCCGTGTCCCGCCTGCCGCGCCCGCTCCCCGCCGCCTCAGCCGCCGCTCCGGGAGGTGGTCGTGCTCCGGCCGCTCCGCGGGCGCTGCGGGCAGGTGCGCCGGCGAAGCTCGGTCCCGTCAGTCCCACGGCGGCTGCTCCACTCCCGCGCCCGCTCCCGCTCCCGCTGCCGCCGCCGCCGCCTCCATCCGCCCCTCAGACGCCTCTAGCCATCGGGATGGGCGCGGCGGCCCCTCGGCTGGTGTCATTTAGAGCCGAGCCCAATAGCCCCGGTTTTCAAGTGCTTGTTACAGGGAATAACCACAAGGTGGCAGCATGTCTTCATGCCCGCTCTGGTTACCTGGGCAACCAGAGCCTTAGGGCAAATCTGGTTTCTGGGTTGTCAGTAAGAATGGATCCCTGGGATCTTCCCGACCCAGGGATTGAACCCGCTTCTCCTCCGTCTCCTGCATTGGCAGATGGGTTCTTTACCACTAGCGCCACCTGGGAAGCCCTAAGGCTTGTGTCTCCTTACTTCTTCCCCCTTCCCCTTCATCCCCCAGGCAGTCCCAATGATTGCAACACCACTCTGCAGAGGGACCTGTCCTCTCAGTGGAGTGACCCTAAGGAAGGAGGCTGGAGGTGGGAACCCCACCACCAGGCGACACGGGGCCCGGGGCACTTTGCAAAGCTCTTCCAGCCCAGAGACCCCACCATCCTTTGGGGGCACTAGGTTTAGTGCTGCTGCAGGAGGGTCCCACAGGATCTGGAGACCGGGCTGGGGGGCTGATTGGCTGGCATATCCTCCCCAGCGCCCTCAGCCCCAGGACAGCCCCGCCTGGGGACCTAGCCTGCTCAGGCCCCAGGGACGTGATGCCAGCTCAGGTCCCCAAGGCCCGAGGGGAACAGAGTCAGCAGCTCTTTTGTCTTTCTTTCTTGCCTGTTATGTTTATTTTGAATTTGAGTATATAGGTGATTTGCACTGTTGTGGGTTTTTTTTTTTAATGTCTAAAGCAACGTTATTCATTTATACATAGATGTATATATGCTCATTTGGGGTTCTTTTTCTCATATAGGTTATATACAGTCAAAGTAGGGTTCCCTGTGCTCTACAGTGGGTCCTTATGGATTATTTTATAACTAATAGTGTGTATATGTTATTCTCAACATATGTTTCTCCCTGCACCTGGCCTTTCCTTTTTGGTAACACGATTCTTTACTAAGTGTATGAAGCTGTTACTGTTTTGTAAAGAAGCTCATTTGTTTCCATGTTTGGATTCCGCCTAGAAGTGATAACAGGCGATACTTCGTCTCACTTAGTTCATCTAGTGTGATCGTCTCTGGCTCTTCCCTGTGACTGGAAGTGGCTTTCTTTCATCCTTTTATGTCTGGGTATATGTATATGTATCTGAGTTGACTCACTGAAAAGGGGATGACAGAGGATGAGATGGCTGGATGGCATCACTGGCCTGATGGACACGAGTCTGAGTGAACTCCGGGAGTTGGTGATGGACAGGGAGGCCTGGTATGCTGCGATTCATGGGGTCGCATAGAGTCGGACACAACTGAGCGACTGAACTGAACTGAGCTGACCTGACCCCGGCTGCTTTAACCAGTCACCTGTCCTTCTGCACTCAGGTTTCTTTCGTATCTTGGCGAGTGTATCCAGTGCTGCCATGATTGTCGGCGTGCAGTATCTTGAAAATTTCGTTTTCCCAGGATCCATGCCCAGGCATGGGATGGCTGGGTCACATGGTACTTTGTTGCTGAGTGTCTGAAAGCCCCTCTGTATTGTTCTCCAGAGTGGATGCACTGATTTACATTCCCATCTGGGGTAGGAGGGCTCCCTTCTCTCCACACACCCTTCAGCATTTATTGTTGTCGAATTTTTGAGATGGCCATGCTGACTGGTGTGAAGTGACATCTCATTGAACTTTTGATTTGCATTTCTCTAATGATTAGGGACGCTGAGCATCTTTTTGCATACTTTATGTCCACCTCGGTGCCTTCTATGGAGAAACGCCCATTTCGATCTTTGGCCCACTTTTCCATTGTTTTATTTTTTTTAATTGAGCTACCTGGACTATTTGCATGTTTTGGAGATGAATTCCTTGTATCTCCATTTGCAAACACTTTTTTCCCCACCCATTCTGAAGGTTGTCTTTTTCTTTCGTTTATAGTTTACCCTGCTGCTCAAATGCTCTTAAGGTTAATGAAGTCCCATTTGTTGATTTTATTGTATTATTCTAAGAATGAATCCAAAAAGAACTGGCTGCGATTTATATCAAGCCATGTTCTGTATATGTTCCTCAAGAGCTTTATAGTATCCACCCCTCCATTTAGATCTCTGCTTTGATGTATGTTTTTCTGCAGGGGGTTAAGCAGTGTAGTAATTTCATCGTCTTTTCACTAGTTTGCGGAACCTCCAGCCTGTTCCTCCATGCTGACGGTTAACAGCTTACCCTGCCAGCATCAGTGTAGGAGGGTTCCCGTTTTCCCACATCCTCTCCAGCATTTCTTGTTTGCAGACTTTTTACCAAGGGCCATTCTGATCGGAGTGAGGTGATACCTTCATTGTAGTTTTGATTTGAATTTCTGTAAGTTTTAGTGTGGAGAAGGCAATGGCAACCCACTCCAGTATTCTTGCCTGGAGAATCCCAGGGGCGGGGGAGCCTGGTGGGCTGCAGTCTATGGAGTCGCACAGAGTCGGACACGACTGAAGCAACTTAGCAGCAGCAGCAGGAAGTTTCAGTGATACCGAAATCTTTTCGTGTGATTATTTTGAAAGAGTGTGAGTAAAACTTACCTCCCAAGGTTGGCTTCTTGACCAATTGCCAGGTTTTGAATTCTTTTTCCAGGATCCACCTAAGGTCGTTCGTTGACGACAGGTTTTTTTTCCCCTTGCATCCCTGAAGGTCTGGGGATATTACGTTCCCATTTTCACAGGTTTTAAATTGTTGCTACCCAAAGTGGCCACAAGGTGGCAACATTTCTTCATGCCCCACTCTTTATTATTTTGGTAACTTAAATTTTTATTAGAGTAGACGTGATTTCCGATGTGGGGTTTGTTTGTTTGTTTGTTTGTTTGTTTTTTTGGTTTTCAGGAACTTCATTCAGTTATACATAGACATGTATCTATTAGACACGTGCCTTGTATTATATGGAGAAAAACTGTACTTTGGAAAAATACATGTTTTTAGAGGTTCTAAAATATGTTCCTGAGTTTGCTAATCAGACTGCGAATGCAACAAATAGTTCACAATTGCTTTCTTCTTGATTTTCACTAGGACTTAATTTTTTTTTTTTAGGGGTTAATTTTTTAAAGATTAAAAATCATGGACTCAAGATCTACTAAAGTGACAAGGAAAATGTTTCAGTGTGTATGGCAAGTGGGATATGTGTTCTCAGTGAGAGAAGATATAAAGACTGGAAATACTGTTGTAAGAAAGTAATGATTATTCTATTCTACAGTCAGTCATTTATAAATGGGGGAAAGTAGAACCAATTAATAAATCTTGGCCTTGAGAGGCCTTTTGGGGATTTAGTCTAAGACTCCTGAGGAATTACAGCAGAGTCAGTGTAGAAGAAGTCTATGTGGTCAGCACACCAAACTTATTTCTTAAAACAAATTAGTCTTGGCCAAGTTTAGTGAAAATAGAGGCAACTTTAGGAAAAAAAAAATACGTTTCACTAAATGTTAAATTCTGGTTTTGTTAATTGAGGTCTATGTTTACTAAGAAAGTCTTATGACATAGTTCCTTGCGTTTAGGTTATAATGCTGATGAGAGTGAACTGAATTAGTAAGGGACTCCCTAAGTGTATTTCTAAAACTTATCTCAGTAATCAGCCTTTGGATAAGGGTCAGGATCTCCATGGTCTGCAACCAGGAGACTAACCCCAGGCTACAGTTATTTAACAAACTAAGTCAGAGCACCTGGGACATACTGACTGCTTAAAGCAGGTCCTCAGATTCCTGCTTGTGGTCCTGCTGATACTGCTAGCTGCATTATTTCCTCTTCTGCCTGCTTTGCACAATTGTTTCTTGCGTTGCCAAATGTGTGACTGAGCCTCTGATAAAATGATGATATGCGATCCGTGAGGGTAACGGTGAAACTCTAGCTATGGGAAGAAGCAACAAGAGGGAACGTTTTCACGGACCATAGAGGCTGGTGAGACAGGTGATCCAGCGTCTCTTGGCTCCTGTTTTTTGGGGTTAGTCCCGTAACAGTGCACTGAGTGGCCTGTCAGCAGAATCTTTGCCAGATCTAGGCATGAGCATTCCTAGCACCATGGGAGAAAATGGACATGAAGCGCCCCCAAAACCATGGTCAGATTGCCACGAAGGGGCCGTGCCAGCTGAGAAGCGGCACTTGCCGTCTGCCTCTGCTAGGACTCAATCAGGACCCGCTGCAGCGGCTGCCCTTCAGCAGCCCTGGAAGGCACTGAGCGGGGAGATCGGGAACGGGGCATCCGTGCTGGGGAAGCTCACAGAACAGGCCTTCAGACAGTCAGATGCTCTCAGTAAAGGTTCTCATGAGCCCAGATTCTTGCCTCTTCTCATGCCTAGAGGAGCACTAGAGTCAGTAACAGTGACAACTGCTCTGACTAATATGTGGATTAATGTGTGAATACCACGTCAGCAGCTAGAACCTACTTAGGCAAAACTGGACAACTGGCTACCGGTCTCCTTGAAGTGCCAGGTCTGGACTGGGAACCCAGCTTATTCTCCTGGGAAAAAATTGTGGTTGATGTTTTACAGTACTGTTCAGGTTGTCACTCCTCCAACGACTTGAAACTGAGTCTGTCACACCTGCGTCAGTCACTCTGGGCTAATACAGAAGACATCCGCAGTGTGCAGGACCAGAGCACAAGGCTCCATGCCTGTGGAGAGGGTACCACCAGTGCTGACTCTATCTGGACAGGATCAAAGCTGCTAAAAAATGTAACCTGGTTCTCACTCCTGCTGTAGCTCCTGCTCACAATAATTTGTGATCATTAATCACAGATCTTTGGCCCCTGACTTTTTAAATCCACTTCTTATGTTTGTCTCTTTCAGATTACTATGGTTTCACATCAAGATAATGGTTCCAGCTACTCTTCAGAACAGATCCTGTGGGGATAACAACAGAGGTCACCCTGGGGCCCCCGAATGAGGCAGAACGAGAGCTCCATGACCCCAGCTAGGTAGGGTCTATGAGACACGTGCCAGCCTGAAGAAGCTACAGAAGACAGACCTTCACCCTTCAGCCTCCCAATAAAGATTTTTGGGGTTCATGTCTCTCAGCAGGATTTGACATAGGAGATAGAGGGGCCTCTGGGCTGGACTGCTGGTATTTGTCAAGTGGATTGAAATTGAAGCTGTGTTCTCACTCACACACTCCAAGGACAAATCTAGTGGCAGAAGCTGAAGTCTGCGAGAGTAAAGAGATAAGAGGCCCACTCCTGAAGTCAAAGAAGACTTCTCTGTACAAGGGCAGGAAGCCTCCTTGATGGCTGAAAAGGGAGAGGGCCCCATCCCATAATAAGTGTGGACATGCACCCACAGGCCTCTGTGGGGGGATCAATCTTAACAAATGTCGTGCCCACATCTTGGGGAGGGTGCAGGGACCAGTCAGGTGTGAAAAAGAGAGAAGGTAATTGGTGAAAGGTAACCAAAGACCCGGAAGGACGGTCCTCAATGCGGGATTCACGTCAGCTCTCCCTGGGCTTCTCCGCAGGACCCGCACACTTCTCTCGGTTCTTTATCTCTGAGCTGCTTCTCTCTTAAACACCCTGTGTTTCTCTGTGCTCTCTGAGATGTTACGCTGTGTCGATAATAATGGACTTCTATGTGTATTTATGCTTCTTGCCTCCTTAAAATATTCTTGGGTTCAAAGCAGGGAACGACCGAGGGTCGCTTTGCTTCTACACTCTGGCCACGGGCGGTCTCGGGGCTGGCAGTCCTGCTTTCCATCCAGGGCACCCTGGTTCAGCTCCGGGCAGGGAGCTGAGATCTCTCTCCAGGCCCGCTCACTGCTGTCTCCCCGAGATCACGGCCGTACGTTTTCTGTCACCGTGGCTGGAAAAGGCGCTATTTCATCGCATACTGTGTAGAGTAATATCGCCCTGTGTGTCTGTGCTGCGTCTCTTCTGTCTGTCATCTCTCCTTCTAAGCGAAGGTTGCTTCACCGTCTTGTTTATTGAAACTAGAGCTGCCGATATCGCTGGGGTGTGGCTGTCTTCTAAAATACTACTTTTTCTCCAGCTCTCTCTGCAGGCATGGAGCACAATGACTGAGAATTTATACACATACATGATTTTTTTATTTATTTTTTATTGCTGGATAATAGCTCTGAAATTTTCTGTCAGTTTCTGACTAAGCTCATGCCAGCTGTAATGATAACTTATTCGGGGTTGAACTGATTTATGATGTGCGGGCCTTAGTGCGCAGCAGATTCAGGCCCTAGTGTGGAACCAGGCCTTAGACTTGACTAGAGTCAGGCCTGACTGAGGACCAGACTCAGGCCTGAGTGTGGACTAGAGTCAGGCTGTGGTGGGGAGTAGTATGAGGCCTCAGTGAGAACCACAGTCAGGCCTGAGAGTGGGCCACTGTCAGGCCTAAGTGTGAACTAGAGTCAGACTTAACGTGGACCAGTCAGCCCTTAAAGTGGACAAGTGTCAGGTCTTAAGTGGTTTAGAGTCAGGCCTGAGTGTAGACCCGAGTCTGGCCTGAGTGGGTATGAGTCAGGCCTTGGTGTAGACCAGAGTGAGGCCTAAGTGAATAATAGTGATGCATCAGGAAGACTGGGTTCCACACTCAAGCCTGACTATGGTGTACACTCAGGTATGACTCTGGTGCACACTCAGACCTGACTCTGGAAACACTCAGGCGTGACTCTGGAAACACTCAGGCGTGACTCTGGAAACACTCAGGCGTGACTCTGGTGCACACTGAGGCCTGACGCTGCCTGACGCCAGTCACACTCAGGCCTGACTCTGAAAACACTCAGGCCTGACTTTGGAAACACTCAGGCCTGACTTTGGAAACACTCAGGCCTGACTCTGGTCCACACTCAGGCCTACTCTGACCCACACTCAGGCCTGACCCTGGTCCACACTCAGGCCTGACCCTGGTAGACACTCAGGCCTACTCTGACCCCTGGTCCACACTGATGCCTGACTCTGGCCACACTCAGGCCTGACTCTGATGCTCACTCAGGCCTGATCTTGGACCAGGCTAAGGCCTCACTCTGGTCCACAATCAGGACTGACTCTGGTGCACACTCAGGCAGACTCTGGGCCACATAAGGCCTGACTCTGGTACTTACTTACCCTGACTCAGGTCCATCCTGAGACCTGATTCTGGTGCATGCTAAGCCCTGACTCTGGTCCTCATTTTGGCCTGAACCTGGTCCACTCCTATGCCTGTCTGTCGTACTCACGTAGCACAGACTCTAGTCCACACTAAGGCCTGACTCTGGACCACACTAAAGGCTTAGTCCTGTCCACACTAAGGACTGACTGTGGTACTCACTTAGACCTGACTGTGGTACTCACTTCAGCCTGACCCTGGTCCACTCCTATGCCTGTCTGTCGTACTCACTTAGGCCTAACTCTGGTCCACTGTAAGGCCTGACTTGGTCCACACTGAGGCCTGACTGCAGTCCTCACTAAGGCCTGACTCTGGTCGTCATTAGGACTGACTCAGGTCCACACTCAGGCCTGACTCTACTACACAGTAAGGCCAGACTCTGGTACTCACTGAGGCCTGGCTGTGGTACTTCCTTAGGCCTGACTCTGTCCACACTAAGGCCTGGATCTGGTTCTCACTATGGCCTGGCCTGGTCCTGAGTTAGTCCTGACTCTGCTACTGACTCAGGCCTGACTCTGGTCACACTCAGGCCTGACAGTGGTACGTACTTAGGCCTCACTCTGGTATGACTCTGGTTCTGACTTAATCCTGACCCTGGTAAAAGCAACTGTAAACATCTGCTGGGAAGCTAATACCCACCAACCCTCACGCGTGCTCAGTCACTTCAGTCGTGTCCAGCTCTTTGCGACACGACAGACTGTGGCCTGCTAGTCTCCTCTGTCCATTGGATTCTCCAGATAGGAATTCTGGAATGGGTCGCCAGGCCCTCCTCAAGGTATCTTCCTGAGCCAGGTAACCAATCAGTGATGTCTGCTGCGTTTTCTGCATCTCAGGCAGATTCTTTACTGCTGAGCCACCCAGGAAGGCCCTCACCAAGCCTGGGGACCTGCTAAACAAACAAGCGAACAAAAGCCTACACCCGACAACTGTTCTCTGAAAGGTAGTGGACAAAGAGCCTAGGACCCAAATCACTAAGGCCCCACCTCGCAGCCCCTCCCCTGGTTCAGTCTTCGCAGGAGCAGACGGCGGAGCCCGTCTCCTATCAGCGTGGCCCCTCATGGCCGTCAGTGTGACCACGGTTTTGGTGGCATCTCACATCCGTTTTGAGCCATGGTGCTAGGCACGCTCGTTCCCGGGTCTGGCAAAGATTCCGCTGACAGGCCACTCAGTGTGGCGTTACTGGACAAGGCCATAGACCAGCAGCCAGGAGCCGCTGGACCTCCTGTCTCTCCAGCCTCTGTGGTCCATGAAAATATTCCCATTTGGAGCTTCTTCCCATATTTAGAGTTAAACCACTACCATCACTGAGCTCATGAGGAGTTATATAATATCATTGTGTTATCAGAGGCTCAGTCGTATATTTAGTAATGCAAGAAGCAACTCGAAAGCAGGCAGAAAAAGAAATACAGCTCACAGTACTAGTCGGGTCACAAGCAAGAATCTGAGAACCTGTACGAAGTGTAGCCAGTGTAATCCAGGTCCTACATCTACTAAGACGAAAAAGTCTTAGTAAACACAGACCTTCAAAACTAGAATTTAATATTTAATGAAACAAGTTTTTTCTAAAATTACCCCCATTTTTATTAAACTAGGCCAAGACTAAGTTGTTTTAAAAGTAAGTTTGGTGTACTGACCACACAGCTTCTTTACACGGTCTCTGCTGTAATTCCTCAGGAGTCTTGGGCTAAAATTCCCCAAAGGCCTCTCAAGGCCAAGAAAGTCATGCCAAAGGCCTGCCATCAGATTCTGCCTAAGTGGACTTTTCTCTCTTCTAAAGGTCCCCCAAATCTCAAAAATCTTTGACATTCCTGTACGTGTCAGGAGACGGTCTTTTCATTTACCTGATAAGGCTGCTCAGAACCCAAGTGTCTCTAATTTCTGGAAGGACAAGGCAGAGAGAAAAGAAAAAAGGTTTGAATTTTACCCAGAGGTGTAAATTACCAAACTGTTGTAAGTCTTAAGCAGCTTGATGAGAAGAGCTTCTCTATACCTGAAACAGTGGAAGCCAGTAATACGTCACCCCAAAGGTCATGAACATTATAATCACGTTTAGCAGTTTATTTAACCCCACGTAGTTCATCTTTGTTCTGCTGTCCTTGACTGATGATTGAGTATGATGATGACGGTGACAGCTGTAAGAAGTTTGTGACGTTTTTGTTAAGGCTTGCATGGTTTGTCCAGTGAAGTGGGTGCCATGATCACTGGAGACTGTGGTAAATGTACCCCAAGTGGAAAACACATTTTAAACTATGTTTTTCCATTGTGAGGCCATCAGACCTGTAACATGTACCCAGGAAAGGCTGTAAGCCATCAAATGTAAATGAGGTCTGTCCAGGAGCTGGGAAGAGCTGAGTGGCCGTCTTGGATTTCCCGTGGCCCTGACTGAGTTACAGCTAGTGTTTACCACTGTAAATTCCTTGCTTTAGGAGACTATTGCCAACTCCTAAGGACATCAGGAAAACAAAAGTCTGACAATGAGGGGTTAATTCTTTGTAGAAGCAGAATTGGCTTTACCTACATGTACCACAATCTTCATAGGTCACTGTGAAATAATATTTACTGCACCAAAGTAACCAGAGATTTTAAAAACAAATATAAATCACTTTAAGGCAAAGAAATTCACATAGACTGTTATCAAAAGCCACATTCCAAGAAAACTTCAGTCTCTTAACAGGGAGAGAAACCAAATTCCAGTCTGGTCACAGCTTACTGTTAATCACAAAATTTATTGACCTAATCAAATCTAGTGTAGTCTTAGAGAGTCCTGACCACATATAACATTATCTTCCCTATCTCAGTTCAGTTCAGTGGCTCAGTGGTGTCCGACTCTTTGCGACCCCATGGACTGCAGGTCGCCCGGCCTCCCTGTCCATCACCAGCTGCCAGAGTTACTCAAACTCATGTCCATCGACACTCCTTTCGATCATGTCCTTCCCAATGTTGTTTTAATGCAAACCTTGACCTCCCGGATTTCTGGTTTCAGCACCAAGTGTTCTCGCTGGCAGCAGTGAGCCGTCCTGAACTGAACGTGTGGAGCCTGGATGAGAACCAGGAGTCCCCGCTGCCAGACCAGCAGGGGCCAGAGGCGAGAAGCAAAGTGACCCTGGGTCTTTCCTCTGCTTGAAAGCAAGAATGTCTCAAAGAGGCACACCCCATAGAAACAGATACAAAGGTCACTATTAGAGACACACAGAATGTCTGGGCAAGCACACAGAAGCAGTTTATTTATTTAAGACCGAGACTAGGTAGGGCACACCGGGTGAGGAGTGCTGGAGTCCTGGGTGAGAGCCCAGTGAGAGGGGACTCACATCACTCACACAGGACGCCCTTCTGGGCCTTTGTTTACATTTGGAAAAAACATATATCCTATAAGACCACTTCTAGGTAGAACCTAAACACGGATACAAGTGAACTTCTTTACAAAACAGAAACAGCATCACAGGCTTAGAAAATAAATTCATGGTTCCCCAAAGTGAAATGTGTGGGGCAGGGAGAAATTAGCAGGTTGAGAAGAACATAAACACACTACTATTTATACTTCTAAAATAATCCACAAGGACCCACCACAGAGCACAAGAAACCCTCTCAAAACTCTGTAATAACCTCTATGGGAAAAGAAAATGATAAAGAATATATGTACTTCTATGAATAAATGAATCAAGTATCTGTGCAAGCCACCACAATGCAAGTCACCTGTAAACTACAATTCAAAAACATTTTTTTAAAAAAGAGGAAAGAACTGCTGGTTCTGTTCCCATCTGCCCTTGGCGACCTGGGCTGGTGTCACATGCCTGGAGTCTGAGCAGGCTTGGGTCCCCAGGCGGGACTGTCCTGGGGCTGAGGGCGCTGGGGAGGGTTTGCCAGGCAAACAGCCCCCCACCCCCCCCAACCCCCCACGCCATGGACTTGGACTCCCTGTTCCCCTCTGCATGAGCCCACAGTCTCCAGATCCAGGGGACCCTCCTGCAGCAGAGCCAACCCTGGTGCCCCCAAAGGATGGTGGGGTCTCCGGGCTGGAAGAGCTTTGCAAAGTGCTCTGGGCTCCGTGTCTGCTGGTGGCAGGGTTCCCACCTCCGGCCTCCTTCCTTAGGGTCACCCCACTGAGAGGACAGCTCCTCTGCAGAGTGGTGTGGCAATCGTTGAGATCTGTCCAGGGATAAAGGCTCAGAGAGAAGGAAGGAGACACAGCCTTGGGTGTATCCATTCTAATTAACAACCCAGAACAGGACTTGCCCTGAGGCTCTGGTGGGCATGAAGAAATGCTGCCATCTTGTGGCCGCTTTTGGTAACATCAGCTGAAAAACCTGCGCTGATGGGCACTTCACATTCACAAGCTCTGCTGGGATGTAAGGGAAAAACACCTGTCCTCAGCTAATGCCCTGGAGTAGGTCCTGGAAAGAGAATTTAAAGCAGAGCAGACGGTCCAGAAGTCAACCTTGAGAGGTCAGTTTTACTCACCCTGTTTAAAAAAAAAATCACATGAACGGCCTTCACATCATGAAATCTTATAGAATCCAGATCAAAACTACAATTGGTTAAATGGCCTTCGTCAAAGTCTACCAACAGGAAGTGCCGGAGCGGTTGTCGAGAAAAGGGAACCTTCCTACACTGATGCTGGCAACATAAATTGCTAACAACCAGTGTGGAGGAGAGGGGGGAGGTTCCTTAAACAAGTGAAAAGTGAGGAAACTGACAGTCTGTAACCAATTCCAGAAAAAGACGTTTCAAATCCGTTAAAGAACTAAACTGAGGGACGATTACTCTAACCCTCTTAAGGAAAATATAGGCAGAACACGGTTTGACACAAATCGCAGCAAATTGTTTTTGGACCCACTTTTAGGATAATGAAAAATAAGACTCAACAAAAGGGACTTCGTTAACTTCAAAAGCTTTTGCACAGCAAGGGAAACCCAAAATGGAACAAAAAGACAACCCTGAACATCAGGGGGAAAATGCAACCGAATTTAAAAGCAACGTGTTCATCTCCAAAATATGCAAACATCTCCTGCAGATCAATATCAAAATACAGTCAACCCAAGAGAAAAAATTGGCCAAAGATCTGAATGGATGTATCCTCAAAGAAGGCATCGAGATGGCCATAAAGCCTATGAAAAGATGCTCAGCATCGCTGTTAGAGAAATGCCAATCAAACTGCAACAAGGTATCAGCTCACCCCCTCAGAATGACCATCCTCCAACAGATCTACAAAGATTCAATGCTTCAGAGGGCGAGGGGAACAGGGAGGCCTCCTACACTGTGGGTGGGGATGGAAATGGGTGGGTGCAGCCACAAGAAAAACAGTATGGAGATTCCTGAAAACATTAAATATAGTTGCCACCCGATGAAGCAAGCCCACTCCTTCCCTTAGGTCTGGATAAAATCATAATTTAAAGTGATACTTGCTCCTCTGTTTTCATGGCAGCACTATTCACAAATTCCAAGAGAGAGCTTCAGCCAAAATGTCCATCAATAGAGAGAAATGAAGAGCAAATGACCCATCTAAACACCGGAATACACTCAGCCATCAAAAAGAACAACAACAAAAGTAATGCCATTAACAGCAGCGTGGATGGACCAAGAGATTTATCCTCCTGAGAGAAGTCAGGGAAAGAAATATTATATCACCTACAGGTGGAATCTATAAGTTCTTTCAAGTGAACAGATTTAGAAACACAAACAGATTCAGACTAATAAAACTCACCCATGATTATTTCAAAAAAGGGAGGGGTAGGGAGACATTAAGAAGCTGGAATTAACATACATACTACTTATTATCAGATAGATAATCCAAAAAACACCTACTGAATAGCGCAGCGAAGTGTACTGAAAACACTGAAAGAACCTATGTGGGAAAAGGCCCCTAAAGATAAGAGAACAGACATACATTTATGTATAACTGAACCAAGTTCTTGTAAACCTAAAACAAGCCCAGCAGGAATCAACTCTATTCCAACAGAAAATAAACATAAATTCGAAACAAAAGCCTAGCGTGAAGAAATGCTGCCCCTCGTGGCCACATCTGGTAACAGCAACTGAAAAACCTGTGTGGATGGGTACTTCGTTGTTTACCAGGCTTGCAGGGATTTAATGAAAAACCACCTGTCCTCAATAAATGTCCTCGGGTGGGTCCTGGAAAAAGAGTTCAAAAGAGAGGGCAGACGGTCAAGCGGCCAGTCTCGATATATTAGTTTTACTCGCAATTTTTTTTAAATCCCATGAAAAGCCTCCACACCCAGCGATGTCACCAAAATGCAAATCAAAACTATGACGTATTGCCTCACACTGGTCAAAATGTTGTCAAAAAGTCTACAAACAATAAACGCTGGAAGGTTTTGGAGAAAAGGGAATTAATTCTCCTGCACGGAGGCTACCAAGTTAAATTTCTGAGTCCATACAGAGGAGAGGGTAACAAGATAACAAGATAACTGAATGAAATTGTGACATTCCCCATCCTCATACAGCGAAAGTTACTCCAAACCAATTAAAGAGCTTAATGGAGGGACAATTACTCTAAACCCCTTGAGGAAATTATAGGAAGAAGAAGCTTTGACAGAAACCATAGCAAACCCTTTTGGACCCACTTTTAGAATAATGAAAAATTAAACAAAACTCAACAAAAGACTTGAGTTTCTCTATCCTCAAAAACGTTTGCACTGCAAGGGAAACTGTAAAACAAACTAAAAGAAAAAAAAGAAACCCTCGGAATGGGAAAAAAAATGTTTGGAACTGAATTTAGAAACAAGAAATGTATCTCCAAAATATGCAAACGGCTCATGCAGCTCAATATATACCTTAAAAAAAAAAATCATCCCATTAGAAAAAATGGACCAAAGGTCTAAATGGACATTTGTCCAAAGAAGACATCCCGGTGGCCATATAAAGCACCTGCAAAGATGCTCAGCATCACTAACTATTGGAGAAATGCAAATCAAAACTGGGCCATGGTATCACCTCCCACCCCTCAGAACAGCCATCCTCCAAAAGATCTACAGGGATTAAATGCTGCCGAGGGCGAGGGGAACAGGGACTCCTCCTACACTGTGGGCAGGAATGGAAATGGGCAGGGGCAGCCACGAAGGAAAACAGTATGGGCATTCCTTAAAACACTAACTATAGACTTAGTACATGATCCAGCAAGCCCACTCCTTGGGTTAGATCCGGAAAGAACATTAATTTAAAATGATACATGCACCCCTCTCTTCAGGGCAGCACTATGGACAATATCCAAGACACAGCATCAACCACAATGTCCATCAATAGAGAAATGAAGAGAAAATGGTTCGTTTGTACACCGAATACACTCAGCCATCAACAGAATGAAAATATGCCACCGGCAGCAGCATGGATGGACCGAGAGATTTATTATACGGAGTAAAGTCAACTAGAGAAGGAAAGAGAAATATATCACTTACAGGTGGAATCTATAAATTCATCAAAATGAACTAATTTATAAACAGTCTCACAGACTTAGAAAACTCACTTATGATTATTTTTTTTTAAGGTAGGGGAAGGAAGACATTAAGAGGTTGGGATTAACATACTCACTGCTTCTTATCAGATAGATAATCCAAAATAACGCAATAGCACAGGTAGGTCTACTGAACACACCGAGAGAACCAATATAGGAAAAGAACCCGAAAGGGAATAGAGATCCGTTCATGCATAACTAAACCAAGTTCCTGTACACTTAAGACAAACACATCGGAAATCAACTCTACTCGAACAGAAAATAAACACTAAAAAACAAAGAACAGAAAACGCGAGTGGTACAGGAAGAGATGCTGCCACCTTGTGGCCACGTTTGGTAACGACGGAAAAACCTGTGCTCACGGGCACTTCATATTCACCAGGTCAAGGGGCTTAGGGAGAAGGAAATGGCAACCCACTCCAGTGTTCGGAGGAGCCTGGTGGGCTGCTGTCCATGGGGTCGCAGAGTCGGACACGAATGAAGCAACTTAGCATGCATGTATGCATGCATGGGGCTTAGAATTCTGTAGCTCAGACGGTAAAGCGTCTGCCTACAATGCGGGAGACCGAGGTTTAATCCCTGGGTCGGGAAGATCCCCTTTCGGAGAAGGAAATGGCAAACCAGTCCAGTATTCCTGCCTGGAAAGTCCCATGGACGGAGGAGCCTGGTAGGCTACAGTTCATGGGGTCGCAAAGAGTCAGACACGACTGAGGGACTTCGCTTTCATGGGGCTGAAAGGAAAAAAACATCTATTCTCAACATATGTCCTTGGGTAGATCCTAAAGAGAGAATTTAAAACAGGGCTGTCAGTCAAGGGGACAGAAGTCAGTTTTATTCACACTGTTTTTCAAAAATCATATGAAAATATTTCAACGTGGCGAACTCTTAAGAGAAACGCCAATCAAAACACACACAGGTCAGAATGGACATTGGCAAGAAGTCTAAAACCAATAAATGCTAGAAAGGGTTGTAGAGAGAAGCGAGCCCTCCTACATGTTGGATGCTGGCAATGTCAATTGTTAACAGCCAGACGGTAGGATAGCGCGGAGGTCTGTCAAGTGAAAAGAGAATGAGATTACCACACTGCCTGAACCCAGACAGAAAAAGAAACTCCAAATTGATGAAAGAGCTCAAAGAAGGGCTGATAGTCTCAACCTCTTGAGGGAAATATAGGTAGGACAGACAGACAGAACATGCTATGCTATAAACCGCAACTCTGTTTGGATCCACCTCTTAGAGTAATGAAATAAAAACAAAATAAACTTTTTGGGGCTCCAGAATCACTGCAGATGGTGACTGCAGCCATGAAATTAAAAGACACTTGTTCCTTGGAAGAAAAGTTATGACCAACCTAGACAACATATTAAAAAGCAGAGACATTACTTTGCCAACAAAGGTCTGTCTAGCCAAAGTCTTGGTTTTTCCAGTAGTCGTGTATGGATGTGAGGGTTTGACTATAAAGAAAGGTGAGTGCCAAAGAACTGATGCTTTTGAACTGTAGTGTTGGAGAAGACTCTTGAGAGTCCCTTGGACTGCAAGGAGATCCAACCAGTCCATCCGAAAGGAGATCAGTGCCAAATATTCACTGGACAGACTAATGCTGAAGCTGAAACTCCAATACTTTGGCCACCTGATGTGAAGAGCTGGCTCATTGGAAAAGACTCTGATGCTGGGAAAGACTGAAGGCAGGAGGAGAAGGGGACAAAAGAGAACAGGATAATGGATAGCATCACCAACTCAACGGACATGTTTGAGCAAGCTCCAGAGTTGGTGATGGACAGGGAAGCCTGGTGTGGTACAATCCATGGGGTTGCAAAGTCAGACACGGCTGAGCGACTGAACAACAGCAACATGATTATACAGTGGAAGTGACAAGTAGATTCAAGGGATTCGATCTGATAGACAGACTGCCTGAAGAACTATGGACAGAGGTTTGTAACCTTGTACAGGAGGCAGTGACCAAAACCATCCTCAAGAAAAAGAAATGCAAAAAGGCAAAATGGTTGTCTGAGGAAGCCTTACAAAGAGCTGAGGAAAGAAGAGAGGCAAAAGGCAAAGGAGAAAAGGAAAGTTATACCCATCTGAATGCAGAGTTCCAAAGACTAGCAAGGAGAGATAAGAAAGCCTTCTTAAGTGAACAATGCAAAGAAATAGAAGAAAACAATAGAATGGGAAAGACTAGAGGTCTCTTCAAGCAAATTAGAGATACCAAGGGAACATTTCATGCAAAGATGGGCTCGATAAAGGACAGAAATGCCATGGATCTAACAGAAGCAGAAGAGATTAAGAAGAGGTGGCCAGAATACACAGGACTGTACAAAAAAGGTCTTAATGACCTGGACAACCACAGTGGTGTTGTCACTCACCTAGAGCCAGACATCCTGGAGTGTGAAGTCAGTGGGCCTTAGGAAGAATCACTACCAACAAAGCTCGTGGAGGTGATGGAATTCCAGCTGAGCTATTTCAAATCCTGAAAGACAATGCTGTGAAAGTGCTGTGCTAGGTATGCCAGCAAATTTGGAAAACTCAGCAGTGGCCACAGGACTGGAAAGGGGCAGTGTTCATTCGAGTCCCAAAGAAGGGCAATGCCAAAGAATGTTCGAACTGCTGCACAATAGAGCTCATTTCACATGCTAGCAAGGTAATGCTCAAACTCCTTCAAGCCAGCCTTCTAATGTACATGAACTGTGAACTGCAGATGTACAAGCTGGATTTAGCAAATGCAGAGGAATCAGAGATTAAATTGCCAACATTCATTGGATCATAGGAAAAGGGAATTCCAGAAGAACACCCACTTCTGCTTTATTGAGCACACTAAAGCCTTTGACTGTGTGGATCACAACAAACTGTGGAAAATTCTTAAACAGATGAGAGTACCAGACCACCTTAGCTGCCCCCTGAGAAACCTGTATTCAGGTCAAGAAGCAACAGTTAGAACCGGACATGGAACAACAGACTGGTTCCAGATCGGGAAAGGAGTATGTCAAGGCTGTATATATCATCACCCTGATTATTTAATGTATATGCAGAGTACATACTGGAGAGAAATTCTAGGAATGTCATAAGTGATGAAAGAGATTAGTCCTAAATGTACACTTTAGATAACCCGAGAGCATTTCTGCAGGAAAGATATATGATGATGTGAAAAAAAGATAAAAGTAGGAAAGTTGTAACAAAAATCAACTCTAAATAAATATCAGAGAATTCATCCTAGGAAGCATTTCATCAATTCCTCTTTCCTGAATTTCCTCTGAAGTAGAATTACTATAGATAGCAATCCATACTTAAAACACAGAGAAAAGTGTATGTTAGAATGGATCCCAGGATGAAGGGTTGTGTGTGGAGTGGTACAAGTATTAGCAATGTATTCTTGCTTGTTTTGACATATTTGAGATTTTTGAAAACCAAACGAAAGTAACTCAACTCTCAAAATACTACATGCTATGGTTTGTTTCTACTGTGTATGTGAACTCAAGTTTTTGATGGTTGCTGACTCAGTGATAAGATAATCCCTTCTATCTGAGGTAGGAACCATTGGAATTTATTCTCCTTTAAGGACGTTACGGACATAGTAATATAACGTGTACACTGAACATCTAAATGGAGGTGTTTGTCATTGGTGTCAAACAACCCTGTAGGTCACCATGATGTAAGTGTTCAGGGACTAAGGCCACATATTAAAGCCAGACAGAGGTTTGTTCTAAATTTTCAATGTCACTGGCTTTTTAAGGATAATACAATGACAGTTCACTGAAAGTTTGATGTTTTTTTATAATATCAAGAGAAGTCATGAATATTAATTGACATGTTTGAAATAAAGACTTCTCTGATACCCTGGAAAAGTATGGGAAACCCTTCCCAGAAAAATGATGTAATTAGTCTATGCCTTCTTGATTAAATGATTAGCCTTCCTTTTGTAACCATAGAAAGTGAAACTCTGAGACCATTGTATCAGAAAAATGAATATCGTTGTCTATGCTTGTAATCTGTATTCTAATCAAGGGTCACACAGTGGATTGTAAAAGGTTTTGTTCTGACTACGTGTGATATTCATACATGTTGATCAATAAAACTGGGTGGTTTCTGGTGATGCAGTTGCTGTGTAATGAATGAAGTGTTTACCTACCACCGACATTAACCTCTCCACCTTACTTAAGGTTGCAGGGAAGAATGCATAACAGTGAACTATTAGGTAGCACAGTGGGATGACATCCGTTACTGCCCTTAAGCCTCATATAATTTGATCATGTATTTCCCATCATTTATCCATTGTACTTTTCCTTCCTCTCTGTAACAGCAGGGACATTGTGATGGTTCTAATAAGAAGGATCAGACAGAGTTCTGTTGAGAGCTTCCCTGACTGCTCCGTGCTCTTGCTGCCTCAGCGGCTGTCTGGGGAGCAGGCAGCCTGCAGGTCCTTGAACTCACACCAGCCAATCCTGTGAGCACCTCCACTAGACGACCCCCTTCCTGGAGACCAGCTGTCTTGCTGAACCCCTGGGTCTACTGCACAGGCCCCCCTTCAATGACACCCTCAGAGCGCACCAGATTCCTGCTCCTCTGGTTTGAATGGACCCATCCACGCTCAGCCTGGGGAGCCCTCAGCACTTCACCCAGGGCCCCTTAGAAAGGCCTGAACCCCAAGTACTGGAGCTTTCTCTGCCTGGTTCTAGCCTTGACCTTCCTCAGGGGCCCTCAAGGCTTCCCATGAATTCTCTCAGGACCTAGAGTTATTAACTCATCTACTTCAATTGTCCTTGGTTCTTCTGTTAGCTAAAACTTTCCAGGGGCTCATTTAAGCAAATGTCAATTTAACAAAGTCACAAAAAGCATAATTAAAAGCCATGATGGGAAAGTTCTGAACCAAGATGTATAAAATCTTCCGCTGTATAATTCTTAGCACAAGTTTCTTGTCTAGGCTTAAAGGAACTGTTTTCTCATGGCTTTGGCATACTTTGAATGCAATATATAAATATCTGAAGATATATACATCATATAATTTATATAACACACATCGAATACAATATATAAATATCTGAAGGTATACACGTTAGCAGTGAGAAAACCAAGAAGGAATATGTGAGTGTATGTGTATTCGTACACATTTAACGTAGAGAATTTAGAAATGCTCGATCAAAACTGGTCATTTTAGAATTGCAGATGATTGACTAAAAACTGCAAAACTTGTCAATTTGTCAATTAATCTCTTTTGTCTATTTTTCATGGAATTCGTTTCCTTAAATGTTAGGCTGTTACATTTTTTAAGGAACTTCCACACTGTCCTCCCCCTGTGACTGCCCCAGTTTACATTCCCTCCAGCCGTGTAGGAGGTTCCCTGATCTCCAAGCCTCTTCAGCATTTATGATATTATTATGGGCTCTTTGGTAATTGTTATTCTGACTGGCATGAGGTGAGGCATCATTGTAGCTTTGTTTTGCATTTCTTATTGTTTAGCGCTGGTGAGCATCTTTCATTTCCCTCTTGCCCATCTAAAAGAGCAAGTTGCCCCACCCAGGTTCAGCAGTTGTGGCACACAGGCTTAGCTGCCCCAATGCATGTGGAGTATTCCTGGACCAGGGATCAAGCCCACGTCCCCCGAACTGTCAGATGGATTCTCCACCGCTGGGTGACCCGTCTGTTTAGCTTTTTTCCTGTTGAGATGCATGTGTATTTTGTATTGGAATATAATTGCTTTACAATGTTCTGTTAGTTTCTGCTGTACGACATCGTCAATCAGCCATAAGTATACATGAATCTGCTCCCTCTTGAACCTCCCTCCCGTGATCTCCATTTCACCCCTCTGGTCAGCACAGAGCACCAAGCTGAGCTCCCCGTGCTATCCAGCAGCTTCCCACTAGCCCCCTGTTTTAACCAACAGTTCAGTTCCGTTCAGTTCACTTGCTCAGTCATGTCCAAGTCTTTGCAACCCCATGGACTGCAGCACACCAGGCCTCCCTGTCCATCATGAACTCGCAGAGTTTACTCAAACACATGTCCATTGAGTCGGTGATGCCATCCAACCCTCTCATCTTCTGTCGTCCCCTTCTCCTCCCCACTTCAATCGTTCCCAGCATCAGGGGCTTTTCAAATGAGTCAGCTTTTCGCATGAGGTGGCCAATGTACTGGAGTTTCAGCTTCAGCTTCAGTCCTTCCAATGAACACCCAGGAGCAAAAGATTCTAGGAGACATTCTAGAAATGCAGGAACCAAAACCCAGTGGGTAGAGAAAGGATTCCAGAAGGCAGTTATCCTCACCCAAGGAGGCCAGGTTCCTGTAGTTCTCTAACATCACGTCCCTGTACAATTCTCGCTGACCGAGGTCCAGGCATTCCCACTCTTTTTGAGTGAAGTCTAGGGTCACATCCTGAAATGTCAGCCGTCCCTGAAATACAAAGTACAGGTTCCATGTCGCCATGGGAAGACTTCCTAATGTGACCCAAGAGGAAACCAGCAAGAGAAATGGTTTTGATTTAGGAGAATGTCTGGTGTTACACAAGAATATAATTTTTACACAGTAATAATTTCTACCACATTTTTAACCCCAAGAAAAGAGGATGAGATATGATCCATCAACCACTACAGCAATTATTCTGATTTCGAAGAGAAATTATATAATCAGATCAACATTGGCATATTTATTTTTGAGTGTTGTACTCAGTTGACAGAGAATGAACTGTCTATCAAAAGACACAGGAAATATTTTTTCAAAGCACTTCGTGATCCAAATGTTCTGGAGTGGGCTCAGTGTGCCACATTTTTCACAAGCTTCTTTGAACTAGTAATGTTGAAAATTCTGCTCCATGAGTGACAATGTGTGAACAGCAGTGAAGTACAATAGTAAGGAAAGAATTCACATTTAACTTTGAACTTTAAGTGCTTTACAGATTTTGCAGGTCTGATAGCACAGTAACCTCGGCAACAAGAATCATTTTAATGATCTGGTAAATACTACTTTCTGACAGTTTTCAGAGACTTGAATATACATTCAAACAGAAATAATTTAAAATCAATAATGTTGTTGTAGCATCTTTTGGCAAATATTTTAACAACCATTCTTTAAATGACTGCTAAAGGGACGGGGTAGCCTCTTGGTTTGCCATCTATGGGGTTGCACAGAGTCGGACACGACTGGAGCAACTTAGCAGCAGCAACTTTTACTTCAGTTTGTGACTCTAGACTTTAAGAAAACACAGACAAATGCACAGAGCTAACTCTCATGAAAGTTTATAGAAATTTCTGTATTTGTAAATAATGCTAAAAACAAGAAAAGTGTTAGTCACTCAGTCGTGTCCTACTCTTTGCAACCCCAGGGACTGTCGCCTGCCAGGTTCCTTTTCCATGGGATTCTCCAGGCACGAATACTGGAGTGGCTAGCTATTCCATGCTTCAGGGAATCTTCAAAAAAGAAAAAGAAAAAAATCAATCCAATGATGTTAACATGTTCATGCATACTGACATACACTAAAATGGGACTGGATACTTACTAAGAGAAAAATTGTCATGTCAATAAATTCAGGAAAATTTTTAACTGATTGAAAATGTACATAAATATTTGAGGATGATATTGTTAGGTAGGTAGAATAGGGAAAAGGAGTCCAAAATGGCGGTAGAGACAAGGCTAAGAGACAAGGAAGGTCCGAGGACCAGAGTGAAGACTTCACGCAGAACAAACAGCCCTCCTGGCTAAGCCCAGTTTGCACGGGGCAGGCCCGGGCCCAGGAGAAAGGGTCGGTCCATTCAAACCAGAGGAGTAGGAATCTGGTGAGCTCTGAGGGTGTCATTGAAGGGGGGCCTGTGCAGTAGACCCTGGGGTTTGGCAAGGCTGCTGGTCTCCAGAAAGCGGGTCATCTAGTGGAGGTGCTCACAGGACTGGCTGGTGGGAGTTCAAGGACTTGCAGGCTGCCTGCTGCCTAGACGGACCCTGAGGCAGCAACAGCACGGAGCCCTCAGGGACGCTCTCAACAGTACTCTGTATGATCCTTCTTAGAACCATCACAATGTCTGAGTAGTTTCAAAATGGGAGAGGAGATACAACATAGAAATTGTGGGAAATATATGAATTTATGAGAGTTTAACACCAGTAAGGAACTAATTTCTACCGATGCCACCCCCTGTGCCACAAATAGTTTCTTATGACGTTATCTTTCCTGCAACCTTAAACAGGTGGGAGACGTTAATGCTGGTGGTGCGTTCACCCTTCCTTCATTCCACATCAACTGTAACACGAAAAAACCATCCACTTTTATTAATGAACATACATTAATTTTACACAGAGGGAATAAAACTTTTTACAACTGTTGTTTGATCCTTGATTAAAATACAGATTACAAGCTTCTAAAAACTTTCCTGTTTCTCTGATGAAATGATCTGTGAATGTGATTCATGTGGTTTACAAAATGGAGGCTAATGTAGTAAACATGGATGGACATTAATTATATTAAATTGACTTTTCCAGAAAGAGTTTTCTATACTTACATCAGGTGGAAGAGAAGGTGTCCTTACTTCAAGCCTGCCAGGTAATATGAATGATTTCTCAATGTTGATGTTATAAAAAGACCTTCGATTTTCATGAACAATCCTTGTTTTATGCTTAAAAAGCAACTGACATAATTATTGAAAACTTAGAGCAAACTTCCGTCTTACTTTGAATTATTCCCTGAACACTTACATCATGCTGACAACACAGATGTTTGACATCAGTGACAAATACCTCCATTTAGAGGTTTAGTGTGCATATAACATTACTGTGTACTTAAGCTTATAAATTGGAGAATAAATATAAATGATTCCCACCTAGTATAGAAGGGCTTCTCTTACAACGGAGGGAACAACATCAAAAACAGACGTTCATATATATAGTGGAAACAAAGCACAGCATAGTAACTTGAGAGCTGAATGACATGCGTTTTGGTTCCTTAATGATCTCAAATAACGTTAATATAAACAAGGATACATGACTAATAATTATACTTCTGCAAATATCCACCCCTTCATCTTGTGATCCATATGAACATATCAACTTAGTGCATGTTTTAAATATGGGACACTTGCTACAGTGTTTCTGTTTAGAGTAATTCAACAAAAGTGGTACGAATGAAATGCTTCCTAGTATGAATTCTCTGGCATTGATTTACTTGTGATGTTTGATTAAACACTTGTCTACATTTTTGTATTTCATTCATGTATCTTTCCAAAGTAAACAGTCGTTGCTTCAAAATTGTATATTTAGGACCAACCTTTTTTATCACTGACTCATTTCTAGGGTTTCTCTGCAGTATGTATTCTCTGATGGGGAGTGAGGTGATGGCTGTGGTGATATCCTTTGCCACATTCCTTACATGGCTAACATTTCTCTGCAGTATGAATTCTCTGATGTTGAGAAAGACCTGAACTCTGGGGAAAGGCTTTGCCACATTCTGTACATTTACAAGGTCTCTCCCCAGTGTGGATTCGTTGATGTTGAGTAAGAAGTGAATAACGGGTAAAGGATTTGCCACATTCTGTACATTTATAAGGTCTCTCCCCAGTATGAATTCACTGATGTTCAGTTAAAGTTGAACTCTGCTAAAAAGCCTTGCCACATGCTGTACATTTATATTTTGGCCATCTGATGCGAAAAGCTGACTCATTTGAAAAGACCCTGATGTTGGGAAAGATTGAAGGCAGGAGAAGAAGGGGATGACAGAGTATGAGATAGTTGGATGGCATGACCAACTCAAAGGACATGCGTTTGGGTAAACTGCAGGAGTTGGTAATGAACAGGGAGACCTGGCATGCTGTGGTTCGTGGGGTCCCAAAGAGTTGGACACGACTGAGCGACTGAGCTGAACTGATTCATGTCAATAAAATCAAGATGATTTTTAATGGGTTAAAATATATACATCTACTTGTGAATGATATTCTTTCTATATTTTAAATACACTAGGGTGCAAACATATTCAATGGTATAAGATAAATTAGAGTTCTTGGTTCTGCAACTTTAATTTCTTGACAAACTGTATCATTTGGTTGAGCTGTATCTTAGAAATTCAACACAGGTGAAAACAGATTATCACCAATATGATTATTGCAAATATTTTGAAAAAAAAAGTGAATAAGAAGACTATGTGTGATATGAGCGTGGTGTGTACTGGAAACATCACACCTGGGCTTGAGTGATGAAAATGCCCACTCCCAAAACCCAGTGTCTATCATCAACACAGTGAGAGTTCATTTTCCATGAAAAACCAAAAAGACGCAGAATTTCTCCATTAACTATGAGGGTTTTCACACGTTCCCCACTCCATTTTTCCAAAGCCTTGTTTAAAGACAGAGGATAAAAATGAACTTCCTAGCCTGATAATCTCAGAGAAATCACCAGAGCCAATGGACATCATCTGTCATGGTGTAAATGGATCACACGGAAGATGCACTATCACAGCCTGGGCATTTAGGAAAAAATAAGGAAATTATAACTTGAACCTAACAAAAAGATATCAGTTTTATGCAAATTCATTTTATATATGCTTCCTCTGTTTTGTATCCTAACAGTGTGTTTAACTAGTAAGCCTTAGCATCACAGAGGACAGTGTCTCCTAGTTTTCTTTTCATTTCTGCGCATTTTCTGAAAAATTCTGGATCACTGAGTTGATTCAATATATAAGGGCATTTTCTAACTCCTAAAGAGCTGAATTGTATCCACGTCTGAACTCATCATGGCATTTCCCCTACTTCCCGAAGATCCCAACACTGAACCACATCCCAGTGGGAATCTCGGATACCAGTGCCTCTCCGTGTTGATCTCTCACAAAGGGAATATGTTCACCAGCTGGAAGTCACTCATTCAGGTTGGGAATTCATCATGTTCTATAGAAAGCCAGGATAGAGACAATGGAGAACAGGATCTGGGACCCAAGGGAGAGGTGGTCTAAAGAGCCGGTCTTCACTATGATAAGAAGAAAAGGAAAAAATAAGAAGTGGATAACAAACACCCCAGGCAGAAAAATCAGAAGCAGAGAACTAAAGGTCTGTTGATTCTCAGTCTAGGCATTTCAGGAGGAAAACCAGACACAGCCCCAGGCCTGGAACAGAACATGTACCTGAGAAGCTGCCATTTCCTCCTCTTCTTCCTCCTGCTCTGTCTTCTCTGGGGATGTTATGTAGCAAACACACCTCTGCATCTTGAGGAAATACCTTCAAAGGCATCCGCAGAGCTCTTTAACCTGCAACTACTTCACCTACAGACAGAAGGACTTGAAAAGCTGAAAAGACCCACCTCTCCTGTCCTGTCTCAGGAGAGATTCGGGAACAATCACCTCCTACCTGGAGACCAGCCTTTGAACTTATTTCTTGATTGTTCTCTCCCCATAGGGAGCTCCTAACCCTCTGCTCACACAGATGAGGTGACCTGACTGACTTCCCTGGTCCAAATCCAGCTAGACCAACCTTTCAGCCTCTCCTCAGACTGAAGCTAGGCCTCAGCTCTCACAGATGAACCAGGAGCCACGTCCTTAACCCAGGCCTCCCGTTAGCGTCCCCTGGAGCACTTCCTACACACCACACTGATGCCCTCACAGGACCAAGAGAGAACTCTGTGGGGAAGGCACCAGGGAGGTCCTTTTCTAACACTGGTCACGTGACCCTGATAAGAAACGGGTGGAAATCACTTGGCCAATGGTTCAGATTCTTTCTGAACCATTTCAGTGATTATGAACCCCTCAAGGTCAGGTCCCACCTCTAAGAAGTTATGAATCTGCAGGTCTGAGATGGGGTCATTAAATACATCTTTAGCAAGTTCTCTGTTCTGCTTCTTCTTCCCCAAGACCCACACTCAGGAGCCCTGAGCTTGAGCCTTCTCACTCAGCACAGCTGAGACATCTCAGGAGGGGAGGGTTTAGGGTGGGAATTTCTGAGGGAGATTAGGCTAGAACCAGGCAGAAAAAGCTCCAGTTCTTGGGGTTCAGGCCTTTCTAAGGGACCCTGGGTGAAGTGCTGTGGGCTCCCCAGGCTGAGCGTGGATGGGTCCATTCAAACCAGAGGAGCAGGAATCTGGTGAGCTCTGAGGGTGTCATTGAAGGGGGGCCTGTGCAGTAGACCCAGGGGTTCGGCAAGACTGCTGATCTCAAGGAAGGGGGTCATCTAGTGGAGGTGCTCACAGGACTGGCTGCTGTGAGTTCAAGGACCTGCAGGCTGCCTGCTCCCCAGACAGACGCTGAGGCAGCAACAGCACAGAGCAGCCAGGGAAGCTCCCAACATTACTCTGTCTGATCCTTCTTATTAGAACCATCACAATGTCCCTGCAGTTACGAGAGGGTAACAGGCAGGAAGGCCAGGGGTCTCCAAATAGAGGAAATAGCCTGCAAGTGTCAGACATTTTTATCTCTCTCAAGTGGCAGGAGGAAACAAAGTAGCGATATTTTTTCCTTCCCTATACATATTTAAAAGGTTTCTCTTAAAATTCTGTGTTGCCATGACACCTGGTTTCACCTGAAGTTAAGCAATGCCTTTTTCTTATGGAAATGTTTATCTTAGGCTATGCTAATGTACTATGTATTTGACTGTCTTCAAGTCAGTTCCCCTTTATGCTCAGAACCTACTTGATAAACCAGTATGTTATACTCTGATATTGTTCCTCTAATCTATGTAAATAACACTATTTGTATGGTGCTCTGCCCTTCTTTAAGGTTCAAGCTAATCCTTTTATGGCCCAAGATGAACCATTTGGTGCCAAGATTATCGCAAAATACCTCTTATGGGTGAGGGGCCTGGTGCCATTCTGAGTTTTGAGACATTCCTTTCTTTCATTAACAGGCTGCTGATGACTATATAACATCCAGCTAAAGACTAGCAGGGGGGCACTCTTTCTGCCCCCTTCTGATGCCTATGTCAGAAGCTTTCTCTATCTCCTTTATACTTTAATAAAACTTTGTTACACAAAAGCTCTGAGCGATCAAGCCTCGTCTCTGGCCCCAGATTGAATTCTCCTCCAGGGGCCAAGGATCCTGGCGTCGTAATTCAACAACAACCTTTCACTGGTCCTGGCACCCTCCCCAAGATGTGGGCACGACATTTGCTAAGATCAATCCCCGCACAGAGGCCTGTGGGGGCATGTCCACACTTATTATGGGATGGGGCCCCCTCCCTTTTCAGCCATCAAGGAGGCTTCCTGCCCTTGTACAGAGAAGTCTTCTTTGACCTCAGGAGTGGGCCTCTTATCTCTTTACTCTTGCAGACTTCAGCTTCTACCATTAGATTTGTCCTTGGAGTGTGTGAGTGAGAACACAGCTTCAGTTTCACTCCACTTGACAAATACCAGCTGTCCAGCCCAGAGGCCCTTCTATCTCCTATGTCAAATCCTACTGAGAGACATGAACCCCAAAAATCTTTATTGGGAGGCTATAGGGTGAAGGTCTGTCTTCTGTAGCTTCTTCAGGCTGGCACGGGGCTCATAGACCCTACCTAGCTGGGGTCATGGAGCTCTCATCCTGTCTCATTCAGGGGCCCCAGAGTCTGTTCCGAAGAGTAGCTGGAACCATTATATTGATGTGAAACCATCATAATCTGAAAAAGTCAAACATAACAAGTGGATTTAAAAAGTCAGGGGCCAAATATCTGTGATTAATGATCACAAATTATTGTGAGCAGGAGCTACAGCAGGAGTAAGAACCAGGTTACATTTTTTAGCAGTTTTGATCCTGTCCAGATAGAGTCAGCACTGGAGGTACCCTCACCACAGGCATGGAGCCTTTTGCTCTGGTCTTACACACTTTGGATGTCTTCTGTATTAGCCCAGAGTGACTGACGCAGGTGTGACAGACTCAGTTTCAAGTCGTTGGAGGAGTGACAACCTGAACAGTACTGTAAAATATCAACCACAATTTTTTCCCAGGAGAATAAGCTGGATTCCCAGGCCAGACCTGGCACTTCAAGAAGACCTGTTGCCCGGTAGCCAGTTGTCCAGTTTTGTCTAAGTAGGTTCAGGCCACTGACGTGGTATTCACATATTAATTCACATATTAGTTAGAGCAGTTGTCACTGTTACTGACTCTAGTGCTCCTCTAGGCATGAGAAGAGGCAAGAATCTGGGCTCATGAGAACCTTTACTGAGAGCATCTGACTGTCTGAAGGCCTGTTCTGCCAGCTTCCGCAGAGCGCCATTCCTGATCTCCCTACTCAGTGCCTTTGAGGGCTGCTGAAGGGCAGCCGCTGCTGCGGATCCTGATTGAGTCCTAGCAAAGGCAGAAGTGCCACTTTTCAGCTAGCACGGCCCCTTCATGGCAATCTGACCATGGTTTTGGGGGCACTTCATGTCCATTTCCTCGCATGGTGCTAGGAATGCTCATGCCTAGATCTGGCAAAGATTCTGCTGACGGGCCACTCAGTGTGCTGTTACAGGACTAACAAAAAACAGGAGCCAAGAGACGCTGGATCACCTGTCTCACCAGCCTCTATGGTCCGTGAGAACATTCCCTCTTGTTGCTTCTTCCCATAGCTAGAGTTTCACCGTTACCCTCACGGATCGCATATCATCATTTTATCAGAGGCTCAGTCACACATTTGGCAACGCAAGAAACAATTGTGCAAAGCAGGCAGAAGAGGAAATAATGCAGCTAGCAGTATCAGCAGGACCACAAGCAGGAATCTGAGGACCTGCTTTAAGCACAGTCAGTATGTCCCAGGTGCTCTGACTTAGTTTGTTAAATAACTGTAGCCTGGGGTTAGTCTCCTGGTTGCAGACCATGGAGATCCTGACCCTTATCCAAAGACTGATTACTGAGATAAGTTTTAGAAATAAACTTAGAGAGTCCCTTACTAATTCAGTTAACTCTCATCAGCATTATAACATAAACGCAAGGAACTAAGTCATAAGACTTTCTTAGTAAACATAGATCTTAATTAACAAAATCGGAATTTAATATTTTGTGAAACTTTTTTTTTTTTTTGGTAAAGTTGCCTCTATTTTCACTAAACTCGGCCAAGACTAATTTGTTTCAAAAATAAGTTTGGTGTGCTGACCACAAAGACTTCTTCTACACTGACTCTGCTGTAATTCCTCAAGAGTCTTAGACTAAATTCTCAAAAGGCCTCTCGATGCCAAGAATTTATTAATTGGTTCTACTTTCCCCCATTTATGAATGACTCACTAGAGAATAGAATTATCATTACTTTTTTACAACACAAATATTTCCAGTCTTTATATCTTCTCTCACTGACAACACATATCCGACTTGCCATACACACTGAAACATTTTCCTTGTCACTTTAGTAGATCCTGAGTCCATAATTTTTAATCTTTAAAAAATTAACCCATAGTGAAAATCAAGAAGAAAGCAAATGTGAACTATTTGCTGCATTGGCAGTCTCTGATTAGCAAACTCAAGAACATATTTTAGAACCTCTAAAAACATGTATTTTTCCAAAGCACAGTTTTTCTCAATGTAACACAAGGCACGTGTCTAATAGATATACGTCTATGTATAACTGAATGAACTTCCTGGAAACCAAAAAAAAAAAAAAAAAACCACACACACACACATCGGAAATCACGTCTACTCTAATAGAACATAAAAATTCAAATTATCAAAATAATAAAAAGAGTGGGGCATGAAGAAATCTTACCTCCTTGTGGCCACTTTGGGCAGCAACAATTTAAAACTTGTGAAGATGGGCCTGCAATATCCCCAGGCCTTCAGGGATGCAAGGGAAAAAAGCCTGTGGTCAACGAACGACCTTAGGTAGATCCTGAAAAAAGAATGCAGAACCTGGCAATTGGTCAAGAAGCCAATCTTGGGAGGTAAGTTTTACTCACACTCTTTCAAAATAATCACATGGAAAGATTTCTGTATCACTGAAACTTCCTGCTGCTGCTGCTAAGTCGCTTCAGTCGTGTCCAACTCTGGGTGATCCCATAGACTGCAGCCCACCAGGCTCCCCCGTCCCTGGGATTTTCCAGGCAAGAATACTGGAGTGGGTTGCCATTGCCTTCTCCACACTAAAACTTACAGAAATTAAAATCAAAACTACAATGAAGGTATCACCTCACTCCGATCAGAGTGGCCATTGGTAAAAAGTCTGCAAACAAGAAATGCTGGAAAGGATGTGGGAAAACGGGAACCCTCGCACACTGATGCTGGCAGGGTAAGCTGTTAACCGTCAGCATGGAGGAACAGGCTGGAGGTTCCTCAAACAAGTGAAAAGACGATGAAGTCACTACACTGCTTAATCCCATGCAGAAAAACATAAGCCAAAGCAGAGATCTAAATGGACGGATGGATACTATAAAGCTCTTGAGGAAAATATACAGAACATGCCTTGATATAAATCGCACCCAGTTCTTTTTGGATTCATTCTTAGAATAATACAATGAAAATCAACAAATGGGACTTCATTAACCTTAAAAGCATTTGAGCAGCAGGGTAAACTATAAATGAAAGAAAAAGACAACCCTCAGAACGGGTGGGGGAAAAAAGTGTTTGCAAATGGAGATACAAGGAATTCATCTCCAAAACATGCAAACAGTCCATGCAGCTCAATTTAAAAAAAAAAAAAAAAAAAGGAAAAGTGGGCCAAAGATCGAAATGGGCGTTTCTCCATAGAAGGCACCGAGGTGGACATAAAGTATGCAAAAAGATGCTCAGTTTCCCTAATCATTAAAGAAATGTAAATCAAAAGATCAATGAGATATCACTTCACACCAGTCAGCATGGCCATCTCAAAAATTCGACAACAATAAATGCTGGAGGGAGTCTGGAGAGAAGGGAACCCTCCTACTGCGGGTGGGAATGTAAGTCAGTGCATCCATTCTGGAGAACAGTATGGAGGTGATTTCAGACACTCAGCAACAAAGTACCATGTGACCCAGCCATCCCATGCCTGGGCATGGATCCTGGGAAAACCAAAATTTCAAGATACTGCACGCCGACCATCATGGCAGCACTGGATACACTCGCCAAGATACGAAAGAAACCTGAGTGCAGAAGGACAGGTGAACGGTTAAAGAAGCCGGGGTCAGGTCAGCTCAGTTCAGTTCAGTCGCTCAGTCGTGTCCGACTCTATGCGACCCCATGAATCGCAGCATACCAGGCCTCCCTGTCCATCACCAACTCCCAGAGTTCACTCAGACTCGTGTCCATCGGGCCAGTGATGCCATCCAGCCATCTCATCCTCTGTCATCCCCTTTTCAGTGAGTCAACTCAGATACACAAACCCAGACATAGAAGGATGAAAGGAAGCCACTTCCAGTCACAGGGAAGAGCCAGAGACGATTACACTAGATGAACTAAGTGAGACAAAGTATCGCCTGTTATCACTTCTAGGTGGAATCCAAACATGGAAACAAATGAGCTTCTTTACAAAGCAGTAACAGCTTCATATACTTAGTAAGGAAACGTGTTACCAAAAAGGAAAGTCCGGGTGCGGGAGAAATATATGTTGAGAATGACATATACACACTGCTAGTCATAAAATAACCCATAGGGACCCACTGCAGAGCACAAGGAACCATACTTTGACTGTAAATAACCTATATGAGAAAAAGAACCTCAAAAGAACATATATACATCTATGTATAAATGAATAACGTTGCTTTACACATTAAAAAAAGAAACCCCACAACAGTGCAAATCACCTATATACTGAAATTCAAAATAAACATAACAGGAAAGAAAGAAAGACAAAAGAACTGCTGACTCTGTTCCCCTCGGGCCTTGGGGACCTGGGCTGGCATCACGTCCCTGGGGCTTGAGCAGGCTGGGTCCCCATGTGGGGCTCTCCTGGGGCTGAGGGCGCTGGGGAGGATATGCCAGCCAATCAGCCCCCCAGCCCAGTGGACATGGACTTCCTGTTCCCCTCTGCATGAGTCCACAATCTCCAGATCCTGTGGGACCCTCCTGCAGCAGCACTAAATCTACTGCCCCCAAAGGATGGTGGGGTCTCTGGGCTGGAAGAGCTTTGCAAAGTGTCCCGGGCCCCGTGTCTCCTGGTGGTGGGGTTCACACCTCCAGCCTCCTTCCTTAGGGTCATCCCACTGAGAGGAGAGGTCCCTCTGCAGAGTGGTGTTGCAATCATTGGGACCGCCTGGGGGATGAAGGGGAAGGGGGAAGAAGTAAGGAGACACAAGCCTTAGGGCTTCCCAGGTGGCGCTAGTGGTAAAGAATCCATCTGCCAATGCAGGAGACGTAGGAGATTCGGGTTCAATCCCTGCATCTGGAAGATCCCCGGGAGGCATTCTTATTGACAACCCAGAAACCAGATTTGTCCTAAGGCTCTGGTTGCCCAGGTAACCAGAGCGGGCCTGAAGAAATGCTGCCACCTTGTGGTCATTCCCTGTAACAAGTACTTGAAAACCGGGGCTATTGGGCTCGACTCTAAATGACACCAGCCGGGCCGCCGCGCCCATCCCGATGGCTGGAGGCGTCTGAGGGGCGGACGGAGGCGGCGGCGGCAGCGGGAGCGGGAGCGGGCGCGGGAGTGGAGCAGCCGCCGCGGGACCGACAGGACCGAGCTTCGCTGGCGCACCTGCCCGCAGCGCCCGCGGAGCGGCCGGAGCACGACCACCTCCTGGAGCGGCGGCTGAGGTGGCGGGGAGCGGGCGCGGCAGGCGGGACACGGCGTCGAGCCTTTTCTCTGTTGCAGACAATTTTACATGTTTGGGAGAACAGACCAGCAGCACTTCTGAATTAAGATCTCAGATTTTTTGAGGTGGCTTTGAAGAGCACTAAGATTAGAAGATGAGTGAACTTGACCAGTTACGGCAGGAGGCCGAACAGCTTAAAGACCAAATTAGAGATGCTCGGAAGGCGTGTGCAGACGCGACTCTCTCTCAGATCACAAAAACTGACCCAGTGGGAAGAGTCCAGACGCGCACCAGGAGGACGCTGAGGGGACGCTTGGCCAAGATCTATGCCATGCACTGGGGCACTGACTCCAGGCTTCTGGTCAGTGCCTCGCAGGACGGTAAACTTATTATCTGGGACAGCTACACCACAAACAAGGTCCATGCCATCCCTCTGCGCTCCTCGCGGGTCATGACGTGCGCTTATGCCCCTTCTGGGAACTCCGTGGCCTGCGGAGGCCTGGATAACATCTGCTCCATTTACAGTCTGAAAACTCGTGAAGGGAATGCACGTGTGAATCGTGAGCTGGCTGGACACACACGTTACCTGTCGTGCTGCCATTTTCTGGATGACAATCAGATCGTTACCGGCTCTGGAGATACCACCTGTGCCCTGTGGGACATTGAGACTGGCCAGCAGACGACCACATTCACCGGACACACCGGGGATGTCATGAGCCTTTCACTCGCTCCGGACACCAGACTGTCTCTGGTGCTTGTGACGCTTCAGCCAAACTCTGGGACGTGCGAGAAGGGGTGTGCCGGCAAACCTTCACCGGCCACGAGCCCGGTATCAACGCCATCTGTTTCTTCCCACATGGCAACGCATTTGCCACTGGCTCAGACGATGCCACCTGCCGGCTATTCGACCTCCATGCGGACCAGGAGCTCAGGACCTACTCCCACAACAACATCATCTGCGGGATCACTTCCGTCTCCTTCTCCAAGAGTGGGCGCCTCCTTCTCGCAGGGTACGACGACTTCAACTGCAATGTCTGGGACGCCCTCAAAGCCGACGGGGCAGGGGTCTTGGCTGGGCATGACAACCGCGTGAGCTGCCTGGGGGTAACTGATGACAGGATGGCCGTGGCGACGAGGTCCTGGAACAGCTTCCTCAAAATCTGGAACTAACCCTGACAGCAGGTGGACGCCACAGTGACTGGAAGACCGTTCCAGCCTTGGGCCGTTGCAGATAGCATTTCCCATCTACCCCTACTAACGCAGACGCCCTGCACCCCTCAGAACTTCAAAAGCGCAAGACCTTCCCCTCACTTATTGCTGAAACCAAGAGCACAGTTCCCACTGAGAGAAGAATCTCTGTGCTGTAACTAAAATGAATCGTGCATTCCTTCTGGGACCATTGTCTTTGTTTTACTTTTTTGTTTGTTTTGAATGAATTTAAAAGGAAATACTATAATAAAAAAGTTAACAAGAAGGTAAAAAAATAAATATATTAAAAATAAATAAATAAATGACACCAGCCCTAAAGAAATCTTCCAGGGTAAATCCCATGAAGAGAATTCAAAACAGGGCTGACTTTCAAGAAGCCACTTTCCGGAGGTTAACTGTACTCCCCCATAGAAGGTAAAAAGCCCGTGGAAAGATACTCATCATCAGTAAGTAGTAAAGAAATGCAAATTAAAACTACCATGAGCCATCTTCTCACACGGCTCAGAACGGCCATCCTCAAAAGATCTTCGAAGCTTAAGTGTTGCCGAGGGCAAGGCGAACAGGGAACCCTCCTACACTGTGGGCAGGGTTGTAAATGGGTGGGTGCAGCCACGAAGGAAAATATCTGGAGGCTCCTTGAAACATGAAATAGAGAGTTACCATGTTTTCCAGCAATACCACTCCTTGCTTTGATCTGGAAAAAATCCTAATTCCAAAGAAGATGTACATTTCTATTTTCAGGGCAGCACTATTCACAATAGCCAAGTCAGAGCATTAACCAAAATATCCATCAACAGAAAAATGAAGACTAACTGGCCCATCTGTACAGTGGAATACACTCAGGAAAAAAAAAAAAAAAAAAAAACACTACCATGAGCAGCAGCATGGATGCACTGAGAGATTATCACTGAGGTATGAGACCAAAGGCAAACATCCTAAAATAGTACTGAAAGGTGGAAGCCAGAAATTCATGCAAATGAAATAATTTGCGAATAGAAAGAGACTCAGAGTTAAAAAACCAGTTCATGATTATTTTTTTTTAAACATTGCAGGAGGGATACACTAAGAGGGATTAAAATGCTCACTTTTACAACCTCACCAGAGCCATGACAGGCTCAGAGAGGTGCACTAGGCCAAAAATAATCCCTGAGTCAGGCTTCCCCCGCTTCCGGGGATGGTAACTCTGGCCAATCAGAGAGATGGTAACTCTGGCCAATCAGAGAGATGATAACTCTGGCCAATCAGAGGGATAATGACTGGCCAATCAGTAAATACCAGGAAACCCCTGCAGCCAATCAACCCTTGCCAACTCCCTGTCTTTGTTCTAAACTTATAAATACTGCTGTAAATCTGGGCTCCGGGCTCTCATCAAGACTCCACTGCGCTGGATGAGACGGGAGCCCTGGCTCGAGCTGGCAATAAAACCCCTTTATGCTTTTGCATTGTTGTGGACGTCTTATTCTCTCAGTTTTTGGGACTTGGACTCTGGGCATAACATTTGGGGGCTCGTCCGGGATCCCTTTAACTGGGAAGAATAACATTCTCCTGGTAGAAGGGGTTTCCTCACTAGGAGAAGAGATATCTGAACACTGGTGTTAGTTTTGGATTGAGTTCAGTGTAAGGCCGAGGCGCGGGTTCGTGCTAGGGAGGTGGCTGGCTCTGGTTACTGGATTAAGTCCAGCGTAAGGCCGGGGCCCGGTTTTGTGCTGGGGACCTGATAAAAAAACCCCTGGCCTGGCTAAAACCTTTTGTTTTTCAGCCCCTCATTTCCCTTCCCTCTTCCCTGCCCTCAGCTTCATTATGTCCACAGGTACTAGTCATGGAATCATCCAAAGAAAAAGAAAACAAAAAGCGCAGCAACCGGGTGAAACCGGTATTCCAGAAATCCTCACTATACCCCAATTTACTTGACCTGGAGACTGAACTCTCCTCGCCCCCCCATGCGGATCCACTTCTGCCCCCGCAGGTTCCTCGGGTCTCTTCTGGAGGGACACAAAGGGACACAGAGCCTTCGGGCCCAGCCCGGGAAGGAGGCCCCACCCAAGGGACTCGGGGAAGAACCAGGGGCATCACCAATATGGCGAAAAAAGACAAACCAGAGGCCCCCTCCTCCACAGTCCAGGCATTTCCAGTTCGGGCGGGGCCTGCCCGAGCAGACGGAGAACAGACATACCAGTACTGGCCCTTTTCCACCAGTGATCTTTACAACTGAAAAACTCAGACCCCTTCATTCTCTGAAAAACCTCAGGGCCTCACTGACCTTTTAAAATCTATCCTTTTCACCCATAACCCCACCTGGGATGACTGTCAACAGTTGTTACCAGTGCTCTTTACTACAGAAGAATGCGAACGGATCTTGTCAAAAGCACAAAAGAATGTGCTGGGGGTAGATGGGAGACCCACTACACAGCCTAACCTGATTGATGAGAGATTTCCCCTGACACGGCCCTGCTGGGACTTCGAGCGGGCTAAAGGTAGGGAGCGTCTCCGAGTGTACCGCCAGACTCTCATGGCAAGCCTCCAAGCAGCCGCCAGGAGGCCAACAAGTTTGGCTAAAGTAAATCGGGTTAGACAAGAGCCAAATGAGAGCCCGGCAGCTTTCCTTGAGAGATTAATGAAAGCTTTTAGGCAGTACACCCCCCATGGACCCACAAGCCGATGAGTCGCACGCAGCCGTCATGCTAGCATTCGTGAATCAGGCAGCCCCAGATATCAGGAAAAAACTACAAAAATAGAGAGGTTGGGAGAGCAATCCCTGCAAGACCTGGTGAGGGCAACAGAGAGGGGTTTTAATCATAGAGAGACTCCAGAGGAAAGGGAGGAACGTGTTAGGCGAGAGAAAAAAAAATTCAGGGCCCGGCACCCCTCCCCGAGTCCTGGATAACTATACATGTGGAGGGGAAACCGGTTGGCTTCATGGTAGACACGAGAGCTCAATACTCGGTTCTTAATCAAAAAGACAGACCAATGTCTAAAAAGACCAGCTGGGTACAAGGGGCCACCAGGACTAAACGATATAGATGGACTACTAAACGTCAAGTGAGCTTGGGGGCCCAGCCGGTGACCCACTCTTTTCTTGTGATACCAGAATGCCCAGCACCCTTGTTAAAAAGAGACTTACTATTTAAAGTCAATGCCCAAATTCACTTTGACCACGGAGAGATATCAGTTCTAGATGGGACCGGACATCCCATACAAGTTTTGTCTCTGGCATTGAGGGACGAATACAGACTGTATCAGCCAAAGCTGCTCATGGCCATTGACCCCAATGTACAACCTTGGGTCCAAAAATACCCTCTAGCCTGGGCAAAAACTGCGGGGGTAAGACTAGCCAAGCAGAGGCCTCCCATCATTGTCGAACTTAAATCGGACGCCACCCCTATCCGGGTAAAACAATACCCTTTGGGCCTAGAAGCCCAGCGAGGAATCGCACCACATATACAACGGCTTCTGGAGGCAAAAATTCTTAAAAGGTGCCGGTCTCCATGGAATACTCCTTTGTTACCTGTGAAAAAGCCAGGGGGAACGGACTTTAGGCCTGTGCAAGATCTTCGTGAAATCAACAAATGGGTGAGTGATATACATCCAACTGTCCATAACCCGTACACCCTTTTGAGTGGCCTCCCGCCAGACTATGTCTGGTATACTGTCCTGGACTTAAAAGATGCCTTTTTCAGTTTACCCTTGGCCCCCTTGGGCCAAGAGATCTTCACATTCAAATGGAGAAAAAAAGGCAGCCAGACCTCAGGACAGCTAACTTGGACTCGACTTCCGCAAGGCTTCAAGAATTCACCAACACTATTCAGTGAGGCTCTGGGTGAGGACCTCCATGAGTACAGGGTTGATCACCCCAACATTGTTCTATTGCAGTATGTGGATGATCTTATGCTAGCCGCAACCACTGAGGAGGCATGCCAAGAAGCAACAGGCAACCTCCTTCAAACTTTAGGGACCTTGGGGTACTGGGCTAGTGCAAAGAAGGCCCAAATTGCTAAGCAAAAAGTCATATACCTAGGGTATAAAGTAAAATAAGGATGGAAATGGCTGACGCAAGCCATAAAAGAGGCCATATTGCAGATCCCTGAGCCGGCAACTCCTCAACAAGTGAGAAAATTTCTTGGGACTATTGGGTATTGCCGGCTATGGATCTTGGAATTTGCTAAAAAGGCCCGGCCACTATATAAAAAAAAAGTAAAAAACAAAAACAAAAAAAAAAAACCACTGGACTTGGATGAGCCAATAAAACGGGCTTTTCAAGAACTCAGACAGGCTCTGCTAGAAGCCCCAGCCCTTGTTCTCCCTGACCTGTCCAAGCCCTTCCAATTATTCATAGATTAAAAACGGGGAATGGAAAAAGGAGCCTTGATGCAGCAATGGGGGCCTTGGAGGTGACCAGTGGCCTACCTATCCAAACGACTGGACCCAGTGGCTGTGGGGTGGCCACCTTGCCTCCGAATCATTGCTGCTACTGCCCTCCTGGTCCATGATGCTGACAAGCTGACTTATGGACAGCGACTCCTGGTCTACACTCCCCATGCCATCGAAGAGATTCTGAAGCAGCCACCAAATAAATGGATCTCTAATGCCCGTGTGACCCATTATCAGGCTTTGCTGCTGGACACCCCATGGATACACTTCCAGATGCCCTGCTTCCTGAACCCGGCCACTCTCTTACCCAACCCAGAGGATGACAGCCCCCTCCACGATTGTAGTGAGATATTGGCTGAGACGACGGCAATACAAAAAGACCTAACAAATGTGCCTTTAAATAACAGTGAGCTGATATGGTTTACAGATAAAAGCAGTTTTATAAAAGATGGACAGAGAAAGGCTGGAGCTGCAATAGTTGATGACTCTGAAAAGATAATATGGGCTGAAGCCCTTCCCCCAGGTACCTCTGCCCAAAAAGCAGAACTAATAGCCTTAATACAGGCTCTGTAGAGGGCAAAAGAAAAAGAGTCACTATTTATACCGACAGTCGGTATGCATTCGGCACCATACACATCCAGGGCCCAATATATAAAGAGCGGGGGTTTTTGACAGCCGAAAAAAAAAAAGTTAAAAACCTGCCTAAAATCCACAGACTCTTAACAGCCGTCCAACAGCCTGGAACAATGTCAATAGTACATGTCCCTGGACATCGAAAGAGAAGAGACATTAAGGCTCAAGGCAACCGAGCCACTGATATGGCGGCTCATGAGGTGGCTAACAGGGACTGCACAGCCCCTATACTAAACTGTGGGGCTGCTACCCCCAGGTATGGAAACCTTGCCCCCAACCCCCAAGTATTCCTCTTCTGATCTCAATTAGATTCAAAAAAATGCCAGCCCTCAGGAGGGCAAAGACGGATGGTATCAAGACCAAGATGACAACTTGATACTTCCCACCAACTTGGGTCAACACCTCTGTACGCACCTACATCTGACCACCCATCTAAAAACAAAAAGACTCTAACCCTCTTACAGACAGCACGTTTGCGGTTTCCCCAACAACAGGTGACTGTACGAGACAGTCCAGGCCTGCACAGCGTGCCAGATGATGAAGCTGGAAAAAGGACAGCATACGGGAATGAGGTACCGGGGAGAGAGGCCAGGGCAACACTGGGAGATAGATTTTACAGAAGTAAGACCAGGCAAGTATGGGTACCGTTATCTGTTAGTTTTGGTGGATACTTTTTCTGGGTGGGTAAAAGTATTCCCTACTAAGAAAAAAACAGCAATGATAGTAGCTAAAAAGATCCTTAAAAAAATAGTACCTAGGTTTGGGCTGCCAGTGACTATTGGCTCTGATAACGGGCCTGCCTTTGTGAGTCAGATTGTACAGGGACTGGCCCTAGCTCTGGGGACCAAATAGAAGCTACGTTGTAAATACAATCTCCAGAGCTCAGGACAGGTTGAGAGGATAAATCAGACTCTAAAAAAGACTTTGGCAAAATTGGCAGTAGAGACTGGCGGGGACTGGGTGACTCTCCTTCCCTTTGCCCTCTTCCATGCGCGTAATACCCCCTACAAGCTGGACTTAACCCCTTTCAAAGTTATGTATGAGAGGCCCCCTCCCATATGCCCTATCTTTAAAAGTAAAAAGCCCCACTATGTGCCCAGGTGGCCAATATTACAAGACTAAATAAGACAAATTAGATTGTGTCTGAGACAAAAGATGGTGGGTTTGTTCACACGTCGGGCTAACTCCATGTCTACATGCATCAGCTTTTAAGCAAAACAGAGAGTTCTGTATAATAGTGACTGTAATGCCCCAAATCCTGTACCACCCTGAAAAGATAATGTACGACTACTGGGCCCCAAAACAAACACCCGGCTCATTACATTTATAAAAAAACATATTAATACAGTTCAACTATTTGTGCTTAGACAGCAATATCAAACTGTACCCCAAAACAAAGAGGAAGATTCCTCTATATGATCTAAAGACAGGGGGAAATGTTACAACCTCACCAGAGCCATGACAGGCTCAGAGAGGTGCACTAGGCCAAAAATAATCCCTGAGTCAGGCTTCCGGGATGGTAACTCTGGCCAATCAGAGAGATGGTAACTCTGGCCAATCAGAGAGATGATAACTCTGGCCAATCAGAGGGATAATGACTGGCCAATCAGTAAATACCAGGAAACCCCTGCAGCCAATCAACCCTTGCCAACTCCTTGTCTTTGTTCTAAACTTATAAATACTGCTGTAAATCTGGGCTCAGGGCTCTCATCAAGACTCCACTGCACTGGATGAGATGGGAGCCCTGGCTCGAGCTGGCAATAAAACATGCTTTTGCATTGCTGTGGACGTCTTATTCTCTCAGTTTTTGGGACTTAGACTCTGGGCATAACACTCACATCACTACATATCAAACAGGTCATCTAAAAGGACCAACTGAACAGCACAGCAAGTTGAAGGAAACACACTGTGATAACCTTCATGGGAAAAAAATCCCCCAAAAGAACAGTGGTACATCTATTTATGACTGAATCAAGTTCCTGTACACCTAAAACAGTCGGAAATCAACTCTATTAGAAAACAATAAATTACCCAAAAAGTGGAGGATGAAAAATGATGCCGCCTTGTGGCTGCTTTTGGTAACAACAACTGAAAAACCTGTGCTGACCAAAATACACCTGTTCTCAACAAATGTCCTGGGATAGGTCCTGGAAAAAGAATTCAAAACAGGGCAGATAGTCAAGAGGCCAACGTAACTTGTTAATAGCCAGGACAGAGGACAGGGAGGAGGGTCCTTAAACAAGCAAAAAGACAATGAAATTACAACACTCCTTACCCATTTAAAGAAAAACTCCAAATTAGTTAAAGAACTAAATGGAAAGACAATTACTCCTTACCATTAGAGGAAAGCATAGGAAAAACAGGCTTTGACATAAATCACAGCAAATTCCCTCTGGATCCACATCTTAGAATAATGAAAAATAAGAAAAACTCAGCAAGGGACCTCATTAACCTTAGAAGCACTTACACAGCAAGGGAAACCATAACGAAAGAAAATGACAACCCTCAGAGTGGAAAAAAAGTTGGCAAGAAAATATATCAACAAGTAATTCATCTGCAAAACAAGCAAACGGCGCATGCAGCTCAACACACACACACACACACTCACACACTCACACACCAGAAATGGGCCAAAGATCTAAATGGATATTTTTTCAAAGAATGTATCCAGATCGCTATAGTTCAGTTCAGTTCAGTTTAGTCGCTCAGTCGTGTCCGACTCTGTGCGACCCCATAGATGGCAGCACACCAGGCTCCGCCGTCCCTGGGATTCTCCAGGCAATACTGGAGTGGGTTGCCATTTCCTTCTCCAATGCATTAAAGTAAAAAGTCAAAGTGAAGTCGCTTAGTCGTCTCCAACTCTTAGCGACCCCATGGACTGTAGCCCACCAGGCTCCTCTGTCCTTGGGATTTCCCAGACCATAAAGCTCATGAAACAATGATTCGCATCACTGTTAGAGAAATGCCCATCAAAACTGCAACGTGGTATCAACGCACACCCCTCAGAACCGCCATCTTCCAAAAGCTCTACGAAGTTTAAATGATGCGGAAGGCGAGGCAAACAAGAAGTCTTCCTACACTGTGGGCGGGGATGTAAATGGGCGGAGGCGGCAATGAAAGAAAGCAGTGTGAAGACTGCTGAAACACATTAAACAGAGTTACTGCATGATCCGGCAAGCCCACCCACTGCCTTAGGTCCGCAGAAAACCTAATTTAAAATGATACTTGCAACCCTATTTTCAAGGCAGCAATATTGACAATATTTAATAGAAAGCTTCCCCAGTGGCTCAGCTGGTAAAGAATCCTCCTGCAATGCGGGAGACCTGGGTTCAATCCGTAGATTGGGAAGATCCCCTGGAGGTGGGCGTGGGAACCCACTGCAGTATTTCTGCCTGGAGAATCCCCAAGAACAGCAGAGCCTGGCGGGTTACAGTCCATGGGGTCGCAGAGAGTCAGACACGACTGAGCGACTAAGCCCGGCACAATAAAGAGCATCAGTCGAAATGTCCATCGATAGAGAAATAAAGTCACTGACCCATCTACACACGGGAATCACTCAGCTGTCAGAAAGAGCGAAAAAATATCATTGTCAGCAGCATGGATGGACAGAGATTTATCATAGTGAGTGAAGTCAGGAAGGGAAAGAAATATATCACGGGTGGAATGTATAAATTCATATGAATGAAAGAATTTATAAAGACAAACAGACTCTCAGAAAACCAACTTATGATTATTAAAAAAAAAAAAAAAAAGAAAAACAGGTACAGAGAGGGAGACATTAACAGCTTTGGGTTAACATATACTTATAACCTATTATCAGGTAGATAATCCAAAAGGACCTCCTGAATAACACAGAGAAGTCTACCGAACACACTGAAAGAACCGACCTAGGACAAACCAGAAAAAGAATAGATACAGTTCTCTATATAATTGAATCAAGTTCCTGTAAACCTGAAACAAGCACAACAGCGGAAATCCACTCTACTCCAAGAGAAAATAAATATTAATTTAGCCCACAAAACAAAACAGCGGAGCGTGATGTGCTGCCCCCATGTGGCCGCTTTTGGTAACAGTGGGAAAACTGCAGACCGGCACTTAACAGGCATCAGGACCGAGGGCTGTAGGAAGACGCACCCGTCCTCAGCCGAGGCCCTCGGTGGGCTGGGGGAAGATTCAGAACAGGGCCAGTGACCACACGGCCCATCTCAAAAGATCAGCTTTACTCACACTGTTTTTAAAAATATCACATGAAAAGCTTTCAGCATCGTGAAATGTTACAGAAATGTAACTCAAAAAAGTACAAGGAGGTATCAGCTCATACAGGTCAGAACAGCCTTTGTCAAAAAGCCTTAAAAACGATAAAGGCTGGAGAGGTTGTGGAGGAAAGGGGGCCCTCCTACACTGATGCTGGGGCTGAAAGTTGCTAACAGCCACGACAGAGGACGGAGTGGAGGGTCCTTCAACTTGTGATCAGCGAAAGAATTTACATCTCTCCCTAACCGCCGACAGATGAAGGACTTTCAAATCGATTCAAGAGTTTTATGTAGGGATGATTCCGCTAAATCTCCTGAGGAAAATATATGCACAACACACTTTGACATAAATCACAGCAAGCTCTTTTTGGGTCTCTTAGGTAGAATAGGGAAAAGGAGTCCAAAATGGCGGTGGCTACAAGACAAGGAAGGGAAAAGCCTGCGAAAATGAAACAAAAGAAGGTCCGAGGACCGGAGTGAAGACCTCAGGGAAACCAAACAACACTCCTGGCTGGCCCAATTTACATAGGACAGGCCCAGGGAGAGAGAAACATATAAACAGAGGGGCCAAAGCCAGCTCTCTCTCTCTCTCTCTCTCTCTCTCTCTCTCTCTCTCTCCCGCACCCTGGCGTGCTCTTCTCCTCCGGTCTTTAGATCAACGTGCCCTCACGCCTTGAAGATGGATTTTCCTCCTCTCTTCTAAATAAAATAGAGCTGTAACACTGATTTGTCTAAGAGCTATAACATGGTCCATTCGGGAACTGAGAGCTATAACACGGTCTATCCAAGACCTGAGAGCTGTGACACGCCGAGTGGGTTTTAATGTCCGTCACTCCAAATCTTTGTTGTGATGAGATAAAAAATCGAGAAACATACACTCGCATGACAGATCTATACTCAGAATTATTAAAAACAAAACTAAACTAAAAAAAAAAAAAAGGCACCTCATTAACCTAAAAAGGTTTTGCACAGGAAGGGTAACCCTAAAGGAAAGAAAAAGACAACCCTCAGAATAGGAAAATAAATGTTTGCAACCGAACTTAAAAATAAGGAATTGGTCTTCAAAGATGCAAAATGCTCACACAGCTCAAGATTTAAAAAAAAAAAAAAAAAAAAGAATGCAGCAGGAATACAGGCAAAGATCTAAACGGACATTTTAAAGAAGTCATCCAGATGGCAACAGAGCGCATGAAAAGATGCTCAGGACCACACTTACAGAAATGTCAATTGAAAACTCGATGAGGTATCACCTCACGCCCCTCATACAGCCCCCCAAAGACCTACAAAGGTTACATGCTGCGAGAGCCAGGGGAACAGGGAATTCTCCTACACTGTGGGCAGGGAAGGAAATGTGTGGGGGCGGCCACAAGAAAACAGCATGGACATTCCCTACAACACGAAACATAGACTTACTACCTGATCTGGCAAGGTCACTCCTTGCTTTATATCCAGAGAAAAGCATAATTGAAGATGATAGTTGCACCCCTATTTCCAGGGCAGCACTATTGAATCTCCAAGACAGAGCATCAACCAACGTGTCCATCAATAGAGACATAAAGAGGAACCTGTCCATTGAAACACCGGAATACACTCAGCCATCGGAACAAATGGAAAAACGTCATTTTCAGGAGCATGGATGGACTGAGAGTTTACAATACTGAACGAAGTCAGTCTGAGAGAGAAAGCAAACTATCACACACATGGGGAACTGATAAATTCCTCAAATGAACCAATTCATAAACAGACACAGCCTCACAGACTTAGAAACGTAAGTTTATGATTATTTTTTAAAAAAAGGGTTGGGGAAGGGAGACAATAAAAGACAGGGATTAACAGATACACGCTACTTACTGTCAGATCATCCAAATGAAGCTACTGAATAGCACAAGAAAGTACAAAACACACTGAAGGAACCTATATGGGAAAATACTCCGGAAAAGAACAGAATAGATATACCTCTATGTATAACTGAATCAGGTTCCTGTCAACCTAAAACAAACACAGCAGAAACAACTCTACTTCGATAGAAAATAAAAATTAACAGCAGTAAATAAATTCACTGAAATGAATAATTGTGCAGCATAAGCAAATGCTGCCCCCTTGTGGCCGCTTTTGGTACAACAATGGAAAATCCTGGGCTGAGGGTACTTGCTATTCACGAGGACTGAGGGGCTCTAAGGAAGAAACACCTGCCTGGAGAAACGTCCTAGGTGCGTCCGGGAAATTTTTCAAAAGAGGGCAAAAGATCACGAGGTCGATCTCCGAAGCCCGTTTTACTCACACTGGCATTAAAAATATCTCAGGAGAAGCTTTCAACTTTGTGAAATGTTATCGAAATGGAAATCAAAACTAAAATGAGGTATGAGCTCGTACTGGTCAGAATGGACTCTGTCAAAAAGTCTTAGCAAAAATAAAGGCTGGAGAGGTTGTGGAGAAAAGAGAGCCCTCCTACGCTGATGCTGGGAATGTAAGTTCTTAACAGCCACGATAGAGGACGGGGTGGACGTTCCTTAAACAAGGGAAAAGTTAAAGCATTTACATCTCTGGCTAACCAATTCCACACAAACTCCAAATCGAATAAAGAGTTACCTGGAGGGACAATTACTCTAAACCTCTAGTGGAAAATATAGGCAGCACACACTTTACATAAACCACAGCAAGATTTTTTTTTTTTTTTTTTTTGGATCTACATTCAGAATATTTCAAAATAAAACTAAACTTTAAAAATGCATCTCATTAACCTGAAAAGCTTTTGCAGACGAAGGGCAACCGTGAAGGAAAGAAAAAGACAGCCCTCAGAATGGGAAAATAAACATTTGCAACTGAAGTTAGAAACAAGGAATTCATCTCCAAAGACACAGAGTGCTCACACAGTGAAAGTGAAACTCGCTCAGCTGTGTCCGACTCTCTGTGACCCATGGACTGTACAGGCCATGGACTTCTCCAGGCCGGAATACTGGAGTGAGCCGCCTTTCCTATCTCCAGGGGATCTTCCCAACCCAGGGATCCAACCCAAGTCTCCTGCATTGCAGGCGGATTCTTTACCAGCTGAGCCACCAGGGAAGCCCCCACAGCTCATGATCAAGAAAAGAATCAGCCCAGGAGAAAAACTGGCAAAAATCTAAATGGACATTTCTCCAAAGAAGGCACCCAGATGTCCACAAAGCACATGAAAAGATGCTCAGGACCACTCTTACAGAAATGCCAGTCAAACTGCAACCAGCTATCAATGACACCCCTCAGAAGAGCCATCCTCCAAAAAATCTCCAAGGATGAAATGCTGCAGAGGGCAAGGAAAACAGGGACTCCTCCTACCCTGTGGGCGGGGATGGAAACGGGTGGGTGCAGCCACAAGAGAAAGCAGTATGGAGATTCCTTAGAACACTAAACAGACTTACCGCATGGTCTGGCAAGCCCACTCCTGATCAGTAGACAATCAAAACTGAAAATGATAGTTGCACCCCTATTTTCAGGGCAGCATTATTGACAATATCCAAGACAGAGCATAAACTGAAGAATCAAAGCTACTCCATTTGTCAGGTTCCGGGAAAAGAGCCTTTGGAAATCCCCTGACCTCACCCCACCACCTGCGAACCAATCAGAACCCTTGGCCAGCCCGAGAAATTCGAGTCAAGCCCGGGAAAGGAGAACCAATCAGAACTCAACACCTACCCCTTCACCAGAAGGTGACCAATCAGACCCGGAGACTCCCGTTTTTTTAATTTTTCGCACGATAATACCCTATATAAGCAATGTAACCCAGAGCTCAGGGCTCCTCCCTATAGCTGCTGCATCGGTATCCGTGGGAGCCCCAGCTCGAGCTTGGTAATAAAAACTCTCTTGCTTTTGCATCAGATATCGGCTCCCTGGTGGTCATTGGGAGATTTCGCGACTTGGGCATAACAAAACCAAACTGTCCATCAACAGAGAAATAACGAGGAAATTGTCCATCAAAACGCAGCAATCCACTCAGCCATTGAAACGAATGAAAGAAAAAGTCATTTTCAGGAGCATGGATGGACCGAGAGATTTATCACACTGAGTGAAGCCAGTCAGAGAGGGAAAGCAAAGGATGACATACAGGGAGAATCGACAGATTCCTCAAGTGAACCAATTCATAAACTGAGACAGACTCACAGACAGAAACACGAGTTTACGATTTTTTTTTTTTAAGGTTGGGGAAAGGGAACAATAAGAGATTGGGGCTTACAGAGACACACTACTTATTGTCAAAGAGATAATTGAAATGGACCTACTGAATAGCACAGGGAAGTCTACTCAACACACTCAAAGAACCTATTTGGGAAAAGACCCCGAAAAAGAGGAGAATAGATGTACCTCTATGAATAACTGAATCAAGTTCCTGTCAACCTAAAACAAACACAACAGAAATCAACTCTGCTTCATTAGAAAATAAAAGTTAACCATAATAAACACCTAATTGTGCAGCATAAGGAAATGCTGCCGCCTTGTTGCCACTTTTGGAACAGCAATGGAAAGTCCTCTGCGGAAGGCACTTCATTTTCATCAGGGCTGAGGGGCTCTAAGGAAGAAACTTTGGCCACCTCATGCGAAGAGTTGACTCATTGGAAAAGCCTCTGATGCTGGGAGGGATTGGGGGCAAAAGGAGAAGGGGACGACAGAGGATGAGATAGCTGGATGGCATCACTGACTCGATGGACGTGAGCCTGAGTGAACTCCGGGAGTTGGTGATGGATAGGAAGGCCTGGCGTGCTGCGATTCTTGGGGTCGCAAAGAGTCAGACACGACTGAGCGAGTGAACCGAACTGAACTGAACTGAACTGAAGGAAGAAACACCTGCCTGAAGAAATGTCCTAGGTGTGTCAGGGGAAAAAGGGTCAAACCAGGGCAAAAGATCACGAGGCCAATCGCCAAACTGTTTTACTCACACTGTTCTTAAACATGTCACATGAAAAGCTTTCAACTTTGTGAAATGTTATAGAAATGTAAATCAAAACTGGAAATCAAAAATGTAACAGGAGAAGAGGAAAGATATACCTATTTGAATGCAGAGTTCCAAAGAATAGCAAGGAGAGATAAGAAAGCCTTTCTCAGTGATCAGTGCAAAGAAATAGAGGAAAACAATAGAATGGGAAAGACTAGAAATCGCTTCAGGAAAATTAGAGATACCTGGAGAATATTTCATGCAGAAATGGGCAAAATAAAGGACAGAACTGGTAAGGACCTAACAAAAGCATAAGATATTAAGAAGAGGTGGCAAGAAAACACAGAAGAACTATCCAAAAAAATCTTAATGACCAAGATAACCACCATGGTGTGATCACTCACCTAGAGCCAGACGTCCTGGAATGCAAAGTCAAGTGGGCCTTAGGAAGCATCACCATGAACAAGCTAGTGGAGGTGATGGAATTCCAGCTGAGCTATTGCAAATCCTAAAAGATAATGCTGTTAAAGTCCGGCACTCAATATGCAGGGAAATTTGGAAAACTCAGCAGTGGCCACAGGACTGGAAAAGGTCAGTTTTCCTTCCATCTGAAAGAAAGGCAATGCCAAAAGATACTTAGACTACTGCACAATTGCACTCATCTCACACACCAGTAAAGTAATGCTCAAAATTCTCCAAGCGAGGCTTTAACAGTATATGAACTGAGAACTTCCAGATGTTCAAGGTGGATTTAGAAGAAGAGGAACCAGAGATCAAAAGGAGGGGAACCCTAAAGGAAAAACAAAATAACCCTCAGGATTAAAAAATGTTACGACCAAGGTGAAAATGAGGAATTCATCCCCCAAATATGCAAACAACCCATGCTGTTCAATTAAAAAAGTGGTGGAGGGCAAAGATCTAAATGGATATTTCTCCCCAGAAGACATCCAGGTGGCTATAAAGCCCATGAAAAGGTGCTCACATTGCTAATTATTAAAGAAATTAAAATCAAAACTACAAGAACATATCACCTCACCCAGCTCAGAGTGGCCTATGTCCTGAGGTTTACTAACAAAATGGCAGAGAGGACGTGGAGACATGGGAAGTCTCATACAATGATGCTGGCAATGTAAGCTGTTAACAGTCAGGATGGACAGGGAGGAGCTTCCTTAAACAAGGGGAAAGGGAAAGAATTTCCATCTCTCCCTACTGCTTACAGAAGAAAAAAATCCAAATAGCTTGAAGAGTTAAATGGACGGAAGATTACTCTAATCCTCTTGAGGAAAATACAGGCAAACACACTTTGACATGAATCACAAGTTCTTTTTGAATCTATGCTTAGAATAATTAAAACTAAAACAAAACTTTTAAAAGGCACCTCATCACCTAAAAAGCTTTTGCACTGCAAGGGCAACCTAAAGGAAAGAAAAAGACAACCCTCAGAATGGGAAAATAAATGTTTGCAACAGATGTTTAAAATAATGAATTCATCTCCCAACATGCAAACTGCTCATGCAGCTCATGATAAAGCTGCAAAAAAAAAAAAAAAAAAAAAAAAAACCACCCTATCAATCCAATAGAAAAACCGCAAAGATCTAAATGGATGTGTCTCCAAGGAAGGCATCTAGATGGCCATAAAACACATGAAAAGATGCTCAGGATCACTTTTAGAGAAATCTAATCAAAACTGCCATGAGGTATCACCTCACACCTCACAGAATATCCATCTTCCAAAAGGTCTACAAAGGAATCCTCTGCGTCCTACAAAGGTTAATTGCTGCTGAGGGCGAGGGTCACAGAGAAACCTCCTATACTGTGGGCAGGAGTGTAATTGAGTCGGTGCAGCCACAAGGAAAAGAGTATGGAAATTCCTTAAAACACTAAATATAGACATACCACTTGAACTGGCAAGCCCACTCCTTGACTTCAGTTCAGTTGCTCAGTGGTGTCCGACTCTTTGTGACCACATGAATCACAGTGCGCCAGGCCTCCTGTCCATCATCATCTCCTGGAGTTCACTCAGACTCACGTTCATCGAGTCCGTGGTGCCATCCAGTCATCTCATCCTCTGTCGTCCCCTTCTGCTCCTGCCCCGAATCCTTCCCAGCATCAGAGTCTTTTCCAATGAGTCAAATCTTCGCATGAGGTGGCCAAAGTACTGGAGTTTCAGCTTTAGCATCATTCCTTCCAAAGAAATCCCAGGACTGCTCTCCTTCTGAATGGATTGGTTGGATCTCCTTGCAGTCCCAGGGACTCTCAAGAGTCTTCTCCAACACCACAGTTCAAAAGTATCAATTCTTCAGCGCTCAGCCTTCTTCACAGTCCAACTCTCACATCCATACATTAAAATGATAGTTGAACCTCAATTTTCAGGGCAGTGCTATTGACAATATCTAAGACAGAGCATCAACCGAAGTTCCATCTATAGAGAAGTGAAGAGTCACCTGTCCATCTAACAACTGGCATACACTCAGCCATCCAAAAGAATGAATGAATGACATTTTCAGGAGCATGGGTGGACTGAGAATTTATCATACTCAGTGAAGTCAGAGATGAAAGAAGTATCTTTTAGAGGGGGAATCTATAAATTTATACAGATTAGTTGCCTAGTTAGTTAAGTCACTCAGTCATGTCCGACTCTTTGTGATCCCATGGACTGTAGCCCATCAGGCTCCTCCATCCACGGGATTCTCCAGGCAAGAATACTGATTAACTAACTATAAACAGAAACAGACTCACAGACTTAGAAACCCAACTTATAACTTTAAAAAAAAAATGTAGTGGCAGGAAGACCTTGAGAGGTTGCAGTGAACAAAAACACACTATTTATTACCATATAGATAATGCCAGTGGACCTACCAAATAGCACAGGGAAGTCGACTGGATACACAGAATAGACATACATCTGTGTATAACTGAATCATGTTCTCGTAAACCTAAAACAAACACAACAGAAATCAACTCTACTCCGATAGAATATAAAAATTAACCAAAAAAGGGGAAAACAGAAAGAGAAATACCAAGGGAACATTTCATGCAAAGATGGGCACAAGAAAGGACAGAAACAGTATGGACCTAACAAAAGCAGAAGATAATAAGGAGAGGTGGTGAAAATACACAGACGAACTATACTGAGTTTCCCCTGTGGCTCAGCTGGTAAAGAATCCGCCTGCAATGCAGGAGACCTAGGTTCGAACCCTGGGTGGGGAAGATCCCCTGGAGAAGGGAAAGGCTACCCACTCCAGTATTCTGGCCTCGAGAATTCAACAGACTGTATAGTCCATGGGGTCACAAAGCGTTGGACATGACTATTAAGAAGAGGTGGTGAAAATACACAGATGAACTATACTAAAAAGATCTTATCACACCAGATAATCCCGATGTGACCACTGACCTAGGGCCAGAAATCCTGGAGTGAGAAATCAAGTGGGTCTTAGGAAGCATCACTATAAAAAGAGCTAGTAGAGAGGATGGAATTCCAGCTGAGCTGTTTTAAATTACGAAGGATGATGCTGTTAAAGTGCTTCATTCAATATGCCAGCAAATTTGGAAAACTCAGCAGTGGCTACAGGTTGGAAAAGGTCAGTTTTCATTCCAATCCCAAAGAAGATCAATGCGAAAGAATGTTCAAACTTCTGCACAATTGCACTCATTGTACATGCCAGCAAGGTAATGCTCAAAATCCTTCAAGCTAGGCTTCAACAGTATGTGAACTGGGAACATCAGATGTACAAGCTGGATTTAGAAAAGGCAGATGAATGAGAGATCAAATTGCCAACACCTGCTGGATCACAGAAAAAGTAAGACAGTTCCAGAAAACATCTACTTCTTCTTCATTGACTATGCTAAAGGCTTTGTGTGGATCACAACAAACTGTGGGAAATTCTTCAAGAGATGGGAATACCAGACCACCTGACCTGCCTCCTGAGAAATCTGTATGCAGGTCAGGAAGCAACAGTTAGAACTGGACATGGAACAATGAACTGGTTCCAAATTGGGAAAGGAGGACATCAAGGCTGTATATTGTCACCTGCTTATTTAACTTATATGCAGATAACATCATGCGAAATGCCAGATTGGATGAAGCTCAACCTGGAATCAAGATTGCCAGGAGAAATATCAATAATCTCAGATATGCAGATGACACCACCCTAATGGCAGAAAGCAAAGAGGAACTAAAGAGCCTCTTGATGAAAGTGAAAGAGGAGAGTGAAAAAGCTGGCTTAATACTCAAAATTCAAAAAACTAAGATCATGGCATCCAGTCCCATCTCTTCATGGCAAATGAAAGGGGAAACGATGGTAACAGGGAGAGACGTTATTTCCTTGGACTCCAAAATCAATGTACAGGGTGACTGCAGCCATGAAATTAAAAGATGCTTGCTCCTTGGAAGAAAAGCAATGATAAACCTAGACAGCATGTTAAAAAGCAGAGACATTACTTTGCCAACAAAAGTCCATCTAGTCAAATCTATGGTTGTTCCAGTAGTTATGTATGGATGTAAGAGATGGACCATAAAGAAGGCTGAGTGCCAAAGAATTGATGCTTTTGAACTGTGGTGCTGGAGAAGACTCTTGAGAGTTCCCTTGGACAGCAAGGAGATCAATCCAGTCCACCCTAAAGGAAATCAGTCCTGAATATTCACTGGGAGGACTAATGCCAAAGCTGAAACTCCAATACTTAGGCCACTTGATGGGAAGAGCCGACTCATTGGAAAAGACCCTGATGCTGGGAAAGATTGAGGAAAGGAGGAGAAGGGGGTGACAGAGGATGAGATGCTTTGTTAGCATCATCAACTCAATGGACATGAGTTTGAGCAAGCTCTGGGAGTTGGTGACGGACAGGGAAGCCTGACATGCTGCAGTCCATGGGGTCACAAAGAGTCGGACATGACTGAGCGACTGAACAACATTGTGGTCTCGGGAGAGAGGAAGGCACTGTAGAAAAAACTCTATAGAAAGCACATTCACTGTAGTAGGCAATAGTTAAAACCCAGATCCTGAGATCTCCATCAGAATAACACTCAGTCAAAAATAAGGGTGGACCTCTGTCTTTATGAGGAAGGCAGCATGATTTTATACCAGTAAACTGAGAGAGTGACCTCTAGTCTAGAGTGAAGGAGGCAGAGAGCTCAAGAAAGAGGAAGGTTAGAATCATGTGAGTCATCAGGAAGCTTTCTGTCTATTCTCACCAGCTCCCATTTATTCCTCAAGAGCAGAGATCGTAAACACTATTGTAGGACACAGACAATTCCAGGAGACATTCTACAAGTGAAGGAACCAAACTCCCGAGGGTAGATAAGGGATTCTGGAAGGCAGTTGTCCTCACCCGAGAAGGCCAGGTTCCCATATTTCTCTAACATCACGTCCCTGTACAATTCCCGCTGACCGAGGTCCAGGCGCTCCCACTCCTCTTGAAAGGTTGTTGCTGAGCCACAGAAGACACCGGGATTCTTGGCCTCTGAAGGAGAAGAATTCAATTTGTGGCCAGAGACGAGGCTTGATCACTCAGAGCTTTTGTGTAATAGAGTTTTATTAAAATATAAAAGAGATAGAGAAAGCTTCTGACATAGACATCAAAAGGGGGCAGAGAGAGTGCCCACTCACTAGTGTTAGCAAAGGAGTTATATACCTTTTAATTAGTTATCCCAATGAAACAAAAGAATGTCTGGAGGTTGTAAAGATCTTACTAGATCCACTCCCATGATTTACATTTTAAGATAACAGGATTAGCCAGAAGGTTTTCAGGAAGGAGAAACTGTCCTCAGGCAGGATATATTGTTGTAAAATCCGTAGTTACAGAGTTTAAACTGAGTTGTGTAATTGACTAAGACTAAGGACTGTAGATAAAAAAGTTTGTCCTTTCCTTCTCCTTGAGAATTTCAGACCCCTCTCTCCTTGGGGACCCCCGGACTTCTTATCAACCTGCCTAGGAATTGACTCTCTCACTCTTGAGTGACCTCTATGGGCACATCCCAGGATGTCAGCCATCCCTGAAATACAATGGACAGATGCCATGTGACTGTGGGAAGACTTCCTAATGTGACTCAAGTTGAAAACAGCAAGTACAGAGAACTAGTTTTTCAATGAGAAGTGTCTGATGGTATACAATAATATACTTTTTCACATAATATACATTTTTACATGCCTGATGAACTATGGAATGAGGTTCATGACATTGTACAGGAGACAGGGATCAAGACCATCCCCATGGAAAAGAAATGCAATAAAGCAAAATGGCTGTCTGGGGCGGTCTTACAAATAACTCTGAAAAGAAGTAGGGGAAAAGCAAAGGACAAAAGGAAAGATATAAGCGTGTGAATGCAGAGTTCCAGAGAATAGCAAGAAGAGATAAGAAAGCCTTCTTCAGCGATCAATGCAAAGAAATAGAGGAAAAGAAGAGAATGGGAAAGACTAGAGATCTCTTCAAGAAAATTAGAGATACCAAGGGAACATTTCATGCAAAGATGGGCTTGATAAAGGACAGAAATTGTCTGGACCTAACAGAAGCAGAAGATGTTAAGAAGAGGTGGCAAGAATACACAGAAGAACTGTACAAAAATGATTTTCATGACCCAGATAATCATGATGGTGTGATCACTCATCTAGAGCCAGACATCCTGGAATGTGAAGTCAAGTGGGCCTTAGAAAGCATCACTACGAACAAAGTTAGTGGAGGCGATGGAATTTCACTTGAGCTGTTTCAAATCCTGAAAGATGATGCTATGAAAGTGCTGCACTCAATATGCAAGCAAATTTGGAAATCTCAGCAGTGACCACAGGACTGGAAACGATCAGTTTTCATTCTAATTCCAAAGAAAGGCAATGCCAAACAATGCTCAAACTACCGCACAATTGCACTCATCTTAAACGTTCGTAAAGTAACACTCAAAATTCTGCAAGCCAGGCTTCAGCAATACGTGGACCGTGAACTTCCTGATGTTCAAGCTGGTTTTAGAAAAGGCAGAGGAACCAGAGATCAAATTGCCAACATCTGCTGGATCATGGAAAAAGCAAGAGAGTTCCAGAAAAATATCTATTTCTTCTTTATTGACTATGCCAAACCCTTTGACTGTGTGGATCACAATAAACTGTGGAAAAATCTGAAAGAAATGGGAATACCAGATCATCGGACCTGCCTCTTGAGAAATCTGTATGCAGGTCAGGAAGCAACAGTTAGAACTGGGCATAGAACAACAGACTGGTTCCAAATAGGAAAAGGAGTACGACAAGGCTGTATACTGTCACCCTGCTTATTTAACTTCTATGCAGAGTACATCATGAGAAACGCTGGACTGGAAGAAACACAAGCTGGAGTCAAGATTGTCGGGAGAAATATCAAGAACCTCAGATATGCAGATGACACCACCCTTATGGCAGAAAGTGAAGAGGAACTCAAAAGCCTCTTGATGAAAGTAAAAGAGGAGAGTGAAAAAGTTGGCTTAAAGCTCAACATTCAGAAAACGAAGATCATGGCATCCTGTCCCATCACTTCATGGGAAATAGATGGGGAACAGTAGAAACAGTGTCAGACTTTATTTTTCTGAGCTCCAAAATCACTGCAGATGGTGATTGCAGCCATAAAATTAAAAGACGCTTACTCTTTGGAAGGAAAGTTATGACCAACCTAGATAGTATATTCAAAAGCAGAGACATTACTTTGCTGACTAAGGTCCGTCTAGTCAAGGGTGTGGTTTTTCCTGTGGTCATGTATGGATGTGAGAGTTGGACTGTGAAGAAGGCAGAGTACTGAAGTATTGATGCGTTTGAACTGTGGTGTTGGATAAGACTCTTGAGAGTCCTTTGGACTGCATGGAGCTCCAACCAGTCCATTCTGAAGGAGATCAGCCCTGAGATTTCTTTGGAAGGAATGATTCTAAAGCTGAAACTCCAGTACTTTGGCCACCTCATGAGAAGAGTTGACTGATTGGAAAAGACTCTGATGCTGGGAGGGATTAGGGCAGGAGGAGAAAGGGACAACAGAGGATGAGATGGCTGGATGGCACCAGACTCGATGGACGTTGAGTCTTAGTGAACTCCGGGAGTTGGTGATGGAGAGGCAGGCCTGGTGTGCTGTGATTCATGGGGTCGCAAAGAGTCGGACAAGACTGAGTGACTGAACTGAACTGAACTGAAGGAATGTAGAGAAAAAAGTATGTCCTTTCCTTCTTCTTGAGAATTCCAGACCCCTCTCTCCTTGGGGACCCCTGGACTTCTTATCAACCTGCCTAGGAATTGACTCTCTAACTCTTGATTGAACTCTATAGCCACATCCCAGAATGCCAGCCGCCCCTGAAATACAACGGACAGATGCCATGTGACTGTGGGAAGACTTCCTAATGTGACCCAAGTTGAAAACAGCAAGTACAGAGAACTAGTTTTTCAATGAGTGTCTGATGGTATACAATAAGATTCTTTTTTACATAGTAATATGCTCTAGTGCATTTCTAACCTGAAGAAAACAGGATGACAGATGATCCACAAAGCCACTTGGGTTTCCCTGATAGCTCAGATGGTAAAGCATCTGTCTGTAACGTGGGTGACCTGGATTCAATCCCTAGGTAGGGAAGATACCCTGGAGAAGGGAATGGCAACCCACTCCAGTATTCTTGCCTGGGGAATCTTATGGAGAGAGGAACCTGGCAGGTTATAGTCCATGGGGTGAGAAAGAGTGGGACGTGACCTAGTGACTAGGATTCATTCATTCATCTGGGAGAAAAATTATTAACTGTGATCAACAGAGGCATATTTAGTTTTGAGGGTTTTCCTTGTGTTGCACAGAATAAATATCAGTCAAAGCAGGAATATTTTTAAACAACGCATTATGATTCAAGAGTTCTAGGGTGGGCCCACAGTTTTTCATCTTGAACAAGCTTAGTTTTAACTAAATCTCTGGTTGATAAATGGCCATTGTGAATAGCACGGAAGTAAAAGAGCCATGGCAAACAGCCACGGCATCCAGTCCCATCACTTCAGGGCAAATAGATGGGGGAACAATGGAAACAGTGAGAGACTTTGTTGTTTTTGGCTCCAAAATCACTGCAGATGGTGACTGCAGCCATGAAATTAAAAGACGCTTGCTCCTTGGAAGAAAAACTATGACCAACTTAGAGAGCATAATAAAAGGCACAGACATTATTTTGCCGACAAAGTTCCATCTAGTCAAAGCTATGGTTTTTCCATAGCTTTGGATGTGAGAGCTGGAGTATAGAGAAAACTGAGCACCAAAGAATTGATGGTTTTGAACTGTGGTGTTGGAGAAGACTCTTGAGAGTCCCTTGAACTGAAAGAAGATCTAACTAGTCCACCCTAAAGGAAATCAGTCCTGAATATTCAATGGAAGGACTGATGCTGAAGCTGAAACTCCAATACTTTGGCCACCTGATGCAAAGAACTGACTCACTGGAAAAGAGCTTCATGCTGGGAAAGATTGAAGGCGGGAGGAGAAGGGGACAACAAAGGTTGAGATATGTCACAGACTCAATGCATACATGGTTGAGTAAGCTCTGGGAGTTGGTGATTGTCAGATGTGCTGCAGTCCATGGGGTCACAAAGAGTTGGACACAACTGAGTGACTGAACTGAACTGTAAAGAGCCAGGTATGAATTCATAGTTATTATTGAACTTTATGTGCTTTACAGATTTTACAGGTTTAATCGATTAGTAAGCAGAGAAAACAATCCTTTTGATCATTTCTGAACTATATAACTTTCTAACAGTTTTTTACTTTGTAATCTTGAATGAGCCACATAAATAATTTTAGATTAAACAATATTGCTGTTCAAAATTGTTTGGAATATTTGATCAAATATTCAAAAAATGTAGAGCTTGGGATTTACTTCATTGGATCTGAGCTCGATTTTATAAAAAGATTTAAGGCAACACAGAGACCTGACTGAGCGACTGAGTTGAACTGAACGCAGAGACCACTCTAACGGATGTTTTACCAGTTGAGGTAACTGGCAAAAGTATCAAAAACAGAAAAGATGTCATATACTGTTAACGTTTTCATGCACACAAACATACATTAGTTGGGAGAAAAATGATTCATATTTATAAAATTAGGAATAGATTTCTGTGCTTAAATTTTATAATTTATTTGTGGCAATATTCTGTATTTTTTTAAATACACTAGGGTGCAAAAACACATAAAGACAAAAATTAGAGCTCTTGGTTCTGAATCTTTTATGCCTTTGAAAATCTCTATCATTTGTGTTGCATTCTATTTTAGATTTACCAGTTAAACATACATAAGTAATAACATTCTTGTAAATATTGTAGAAAATACAAAGATGTGATAAGAATTCTGTCTGGAAAATGAGTGCGGAGTATATTACTGACGGAAATGATCAGACCTGGGCTTGAGTGATGAAAACCTCCATTCCCAAAATGCAAGAACCATATTAAACACAGCTGAGTGTTCATTTTCCAAAGCAAAGGGAACTAAGAAGGTGAAGTTTGCTACATTAATTTTGGCAGCTTATACACATCCCTCACTAAATCTTTCAAAAATCCTTATGAAAGTCAAAGAGCAGGAACATCACAGTTCGCAGTATAACAATATCACAGACACACCTGAACCAGGAAACGTGAGGTGTAGTGGGATAAATGTTGGCAGTGATCTGAATCCTGAAAAGTATCAGTTTTATACAAAATTCACTTATATAACTCCCATGTTCTGTATCCTAAGACTACACTTAAGAGTGAGTCCTTCTTACCATATAGACAAAGGTCTCTCATACTTTTCTCCTTCTATTCCCCAAACTTCCTGTGGAATTCTGGACCACTGAGGTAATTCTACTCATTAGGACAATTTCCTAATCCTGTTCTAAATGTCTCAAGTGGCATATATATGTAAATTCATCCCTCATTTCCCCTACTTCTCTAAGGTCCCAAGACTGTATTTAGAATTTTACTTAAAAAGCATTTTAAGTATTTTACTTAAAAAGCAAATGACATAACTATTGAAAATGTACATCTTACTATAATATGTGGAATTACTCCCTGAACACTTACCTCATGGGGACCTACAGGGATGTTTGATATGAATGACTAACACCTCCATTTAGATGTACATGTTACATTACCGGGTCCTTAATCTTCTAATGGAGAATAAACGTAAATGATTTCTCTCTAGGATAGAAGGCCTTGTCTCATCTTTGAGATAGCAACCATCAAAAACATAACTTTGCGTACACACTAGAAATGAAGAATAGAAGCATGGAGTAATTTGAGAGTTGAATCACATTTATTTTGCTTTTCAAATAATCACAAATCATGTCAATATAAACCAAGACATATTGCTAATAATTGTACATTTCTAAATACCATCCTTCATCTTGTGATCCATACTAACATATCAATTTTCTGTTTTAACTATGGATTACTATCTGCAATACTTCTCCTGAAGAGGAATTTCAAAAAACAGGATTGATGAAATGCTTTCTATTGTGCGGGCTTCCTTGATAGCTCAGTTGGTAAAGAATCTGCCTCCCACTACAGTATCCCAGCCTGGAGAACTCCATGGACACAGTCCATTGGGTTGCAAAGAGCTGGACACGACTGAGCGACTTGCACTGTTTTCTAGTGTGCAACTTCTGGTATTTATTTAGATTTAAGTTTTATTAAATACTTTTCTACATTTTTTTAAATGTCATTCCTTCTCCTTATTAAATAAATGGTCTTGTATTTTCTAAAGTGTGTGTTTAGGACAAAACTCTTCTATCAGTTATTACTAGGGTTTCTCTCCAGTATGTGCTCTCTGATGTCTAATAAGGTGAGAGCTCTGATTAAAGCCTTTGCCACTTTCCTTACATTTGTAAGGTTTTTCCTCCAGTATGAATTCTCTGATGTTGAGTAAGATGTGAGTGCTTGATGAAGTCTTTTCCACATTCTTTACATTTGCAAGGTTGCTCTCCAGTATGAGTTTTCTGGTGTTGAATAAGACTTGAGTGGTGACTGAAGGCTTTTCTGCATTCTTTCCATTTATTCTCCAGTATGAATTCTCTGATGGTAAGTAAGACCTGAGTGCCTGCTAAAGTCTTTGCCACAATCCTTACATTTATAAGGCCTCTCCCCAGTATGAATTCGCTGGTGTTGAGTAAGAGTTGAGTTCTGAGTAAAGGATTTCCCACATTCTGTACATTTATAAGGCTTCTCTCCAGTATGAATTCTCTGATGGTAAGTAAGACCTGAGCACTGGTTAAATTCTTTGCCACAATCCTTACATTTATACGGTTTCTCTCCATTATGAATTCTCTGGTGGTAAGTAAGACCTGAGCAGTGGTGAAATTCTTTGCCACAATCCTTACATTTATAAGGTTTCTCTCCATTATGAATTCTCTGGTGGTAAGTAAGACCTGAGCAACGATGAAATTCTTTGCCACAGTCCTTACATTTATAAGGCTTCTCTCCAGTATGAATTCGCTGGTGTTGAGTAAGAGTTGAGTAGTGACTGAAGGCTTTTCCGCATTCTTTACATTTATGAGGCTTCTCTCCAGTATGAATTCGCTGATGTTGAGTAAGAGTTGAGTAGTAACTGAAGGCTTTTCCACATTGTTTACATTTATAAGGCTTCGTTCCAGTATGAATTTGCTGGTGTTGAGTAAGAGTTGAGTTCTGACTAAAGGATTTCCCACATTCTGTACATTTATAAGGTTTCTCTCCAGTGTGAATTCTCCGATGGTAAGTAAGACCTGAGCACTGGTGAAATTCTTTGCCACAATCCTTACATTTATAAGGCTTCTCTCCAGTATGAATTCTCTGGTGCTGAGTAAGATTTGACTTCTGATTAAAGGCTTTGCCACACTTTGTACATTTATAATGCTTCTCCCCCGTGTGAATTCGCTGATGTCGACTAAGGCTTGAGTAAAACATAAATGCTTCTCCACATTCTTTACATTCATAAGGTTTCTTACCAGTATGGATTTGCTGATCTTGACTAAGCTCTGAGTTCTGCTTATAGGTGTTGCCACACTCTGTATATTTGAAAGGTTTCCATCCTGAATGAATTTTCCTGTGTCTACTTAGACTGGATGAGGTAGTAAAGGCTTTCTGACATTTCGTACACTTGTAACTTTTCTGCAGATTCTGAATACTCTGCTGTTGAGTGAGATTTGAAGGCTGATTAGAGACATCACCATATTCACAATTGTAAGTCTTCTCTCCAATGTGTGTACTCTCATTTAGTGGAAAACCTGATGTTTGATAAAAGATATTCCTCCATGTACTATTCTTATAATCTTTGTCTGAAGATTGAGGTCCCTGATGTTTCATAGGGTGAGAGTCTTCTGCAGTTTTACATCCAGTTTCATTGCATGAATGGCTTCTCACTCCAACATAAACATTCTTGTAATTATTGGGGGTAGAGCTCTTACTTAAGGCCTGACTTGTGTTATTACCCGTGAGAAGTTGTTCCATATTAACTGTATCATGATGTGTATTGAACAATGATGGTGGGATTAACTCTATTCCATTATTATCAACATTACACATTTTGGAACAGAAAGAAACTGTCTGTTGGTGGAAGAATAATGACCCATTGCTCACAGATCTCTCAAACTGGTTATATGGTGAGTTTTCCCCATCGTTTTTAAATTTCTGGTTTTCAGACGGGCTTGATTGTATGTGTAATCGAAGCCTGTGTTCCGAGAGGTTTGCAGGAGTACTTGGAGTAGAGACTGGATGATTTTCCAGATTTTCCACATTTCTCTTCAGAGAAGATGTATGTTTCAAAAACTGATTTAAGCCTTTGCTTGAAGAGATACACTTCTCTGCAGATGTTGATAACTGGAATGGGTGTGTTCTGCAGTTTGACTCACATTGCTGATTTCTTTGGGCAGTAATGTCCCCATTGTGTGAAAGTGTCTCGGTTTCTTTCTGTCCATATAAACATCTTCTAGGTCTTTTACATACCCCCGTATATTCCTGGTCTTTCATTAAATGTTCGTTTCCAACGTGAGCTCTTTCATATATCCCTAGGTTTGCTTCTTGGATTAAATTTTCTAATCTTGGATTCTTTGACATCAAACCACGGGTGTTGTGAGAAGACACAGCTGAAAGATACCAAATGAAAGTTTTCTTATCTACTATTCTTATCTACTGGCGCTGGTGTGGGCTCAGCTGGGCCAGAAGGGGAGCCTCATTCTCTGTGGGAAGAGAACACGGCAACAGTCTGTGGCAGCAGGACAGAGTGACACCTGTACACAGGGTACTGATCCCAGCCTGGCCTACCCAGCCAGAGAGGGTGCCCACTGCTGCAGACAAAAGCTGGGTGCTGAAATGTGGGGTTTGGAGAGCAGACTCAGGCCGAGGACTGCTGTGGGCTGTGAGGAGACATCCTGAGGGGACGGGGGTGAGGGAGGGGCTCTATAAACAAGAATGATTGTGGAGGAAGTCTGAATACCAGAGAGCAGAGTGCCATTGTTGAGTGATGCCCAAAGGGAAGACCCACCATTGCAGCCCCTTTCCCCCTGCGCTGGCCCCCTCTCCCCCAGCACTAGGAAGTCCACCACATGTGTGGGCTCTTTTGAGCTCCAGCCACAGCCTGCCCCCATGCACCTTCTACACAATCAGTAGACTCCTGCGCTCTGTGGGTGGCCCACACACATAGAAGGAGCTGAAAGCTCAGCTGAGCCCCAGGTTTAAGGAAGAAAACCTGAAGTCTCTCCTCACGGTTGCACAAACCATGCTTTTATACCTGCAACTGGCTTTGTCAACTCAGCCCCTGCAGAGCATCTGAATGGACAACAGGGCTCCCCCAGCCATGGGAGGTGTAGGCTTAACAGCTGTGGACTTTGTGGAGATGTATACTAGGGGGTGGGGCCAGGCCAGAGTCTGAGCTACCCCCATAGCACCACAGCAGGTACAGCTCCATGAATGCAATTCTGGGACCTGAGTTCACTGGATCTATGCTGGTGTTCTAGTGAAAACAACATCTGAGGAGGCAGACCTCTCTGCTTTCACAAACAGTGGATGAAAAGCCCTAAAAGTGAATGCTGCTGGCACCAGAGCAATGTGCCAGCATGCCCATGGTTGAAAGGGGACCAAGAGCAGTGCCAAATGGGGTCATGTGAGACTCACACAGCGCATGAGCACACTCCAAGGTGAACAAACCCAGAGGAGCAATCCTTAGTGGCTTCTCTCCCAGGTGTCCTCCAATGCTACCTGCCTTGACCACAGATCAGAATCACAGCGAAGAAACGGATCTGGGGGCTCTTCTCCACCAACCAGGGAGCAGACCCTACCCCTGACAGGGCAGAGACAACCATAGAGCCAAGGGGAAGCTCCCCTCAATATCCAGGGGAGGCTAGGGTCACAATAACAGCAATCAAAGCCCAGATCAAGGGGATAAGGGTACAAGCCTGTGGAACAACCTCACCCCCTGGGGGAAGACAACAGAGCAAAAGGAGCTAGGATCCTGCAGCCTGCAGAACAGACCACAAACCCAGAAAATGTGACAAGATGAGAGGACAAAGAAGTATGATGTAGAGGAAGGAGCAAGACAAAAAGCTACAAGAACCATTAAATGAAGAAGATACAGGCAGTGTAATGATTACTCTCCGACTTAAGTCATCTTAAATGCAGATGCCACTAGGTACCCTCTAATTCTTTAACCCACTTTTTATTTTAGCATGTTCTACATGATGTCTCAATATAAAAATCATAAATAATACTGACATAGGTCTAATCAGAAAGCAAGGACATGTAGGACAAAGCCTGGGGAAGCTGATAACAAGATTAATTAAATAAAGAAGCAGTTCTTGAGAAATTAAGAAATGAGACTTTAAAAATATGGTGTGAACACTATCAATGCTCTGTGGAGATCTAATTGGGAAGGAAATCTTAAAAAGAGTAGATATCTACACGTAAAATGGATTCTCTTTGCTGTACAACATTGTAAACCAGTTATACTACAATAAGAATGTTTTAAAAAGATTCTATTATCTAAACATTGCAATACTTTGAAACCATTAAAAATATGGTAGAAAATGTTTTAAGCTCTTATGCCAATTTATTTGAAAATTCTTTGAGTTAATTGAATATGCTTAAGTCTTTTCGTATTGAGGAATTGGGGCAAATACCCTTAACATTTCATAAGAGTTCGTATTAAAAAAACAGAAACATTGAAGTAACCCTGAGATTGGCATACTTTCTCTTAGAGAGGTTTTAGTTTATGCAGTGAAGAAATTACTTGAATTTAAAATTTATCAGATCATATTTGAAGCTTTCAGTGTGTTAGAAATTATGTCAGAAAAAAAAAAAAATACTCTGTACCCAATATTCCTCGAACTTTGGCAGTAGGTCTACAATTCCGCTCACACACGGCCATCTAGAGGTAGAAACTTTAATAGGAGCGTCTTAGAGTTTTTTAGAAATGTGCAGTTTTCCTAGCCCCCCACCTGCCCCCCCTCCCCCCAAGAAATGGAATAGTAATCGATTCATGCAGGTTGTTACAGGCCAAGAAAAGGATTTCAGTTCTCACTGTGATTGAGAAAAGTAATCACTGGAGATGAATTCAGGAATGATTTAAAGAGACAGAATGGGGCAGGTGATATCCGCCTATGACACCAACAGAAAGAAACCCAGACTTCTCTAAAACCATTTCCATTGAAGCAGATCTTCCCAAACCACATGTCAAAGGATAAATTCCTCACTGATCCTTGGACCTGTCGTTGACTCATCGGCTCCATCCATTCACACCTACCTGTGTATATGGCTGGCGTCTCCAGTCTCCTTACATCCCAGGGATTCTTCAGTTGCTCCAGAAAGGTGATCAGGTCTGGCTTAGAGACCACAAGACCTGCTATCAGGAAAAGAATATTTGTTTTGCTAGAGATTCATCAGTTTCCAATCTAATATGTATTCAAGTGAGAAGAGAAGGCACATGTGCTAAGTCGCTCCAGTCCTGTCTGACTCTTTGCCACCCTATGGACTGTAGCCCGCCAGGCTCCTCTGTCCATGGGAGTGTCCAGGCAAAAATACTGAGTGGGTTGCCATGTCCTCCTCCAGGAGTTTGTCCCAACCCAGGGATCGTACCCACTTCTTTTACATCTCCTGCATTAGCAGGCAGGTTCTTTACCACTAGTGCCATCTGGGAAGCCCAGAGAAGGCATGGTAGAATGTTAATACAGCCTAGAAATAAAGTATTTGGGGACACAATTTCCTAAGCTGTATGAACTTTCCCTGGTGGCTCAGCTGGTAAAGAAGCCACCTGCACTGTGAGAGACCTGTGTTTGATGCCTGGGTTGGGAAGATCCTCTCGAAAGGGAATGGCAACCCACTCCAGTATTCTGCCCTGGAGAATTCCATGGACTATTCCATAGGCTCGCAAAGAGTCAGACATGACTGCAATCTTGCTCATTACATTATTACATTATTAACATTCTAGAGAAGGCATGGTTGAATGTTAATATAGCATAGAAAGTTATATCCTCAAATACTTTATCAAAGCACTTTTATAACTAACAAATACATAAAGAAAAGATCTTGAGATTCTAGTCAAGTACTACTAAGGCCAAAGTAAGTAGGAGAAATCTGATATATAAAGGAGAGTGGCACCCTTTTATACCACAGAACCTACAGAATTAGCACTAACCTAGAAGAAGGAGGCAGATTCCATCACGGAAAAGTTAGAATCATAATGAATCATCATGAAGTCTTCTTTCTCAACTCATAAATATCCATTTTGCCATAGAAAGCAGGGATCTGAAACTATTTCAAGGAGAAGAAGATTCTAGGAGACATTCTAGAAATGCAGGAACCAAAACCCAGTGGGTAGAGAAGGGATTCTGGAAGGCAGTTATCCTCACCCAAGGAGACCAGGTGGCTGTAGTTCTCTAACATCACGTCCCTATACAATTCTCACTGACCGAGGTCCAGGCATTCCCACTCCTCTTCAGTGAAGTCTATGGCCACATCCTGTAATGTCAGCCGTCCCTGAAATACAAAGCGCAGGTGCCATGTGGCCATGGGAAGACTTCCTAATATGACCCAAGAGGAAAACAGCAAGAGAGATGGTTTTGATTTCAGAGACTGCCTGGTGTTACACAAGAATATAATTTTTACACAGTACTATTTTCTACCACAATTTTAATCCCAAGTAAAGAGGATGACATATGATCCATCAACCACTACAGAAATTATTCTGATTTGGAAGAGAAATTATAATCAGATCAACATTGGCATATTTATTTTTGAGTGTTGTACTCAGCTGACAGATGATAAACTGTCTATCAAAAGAAACAGGAAATATTTTTAAAAAGCACTTCCTGATCCAAATGTTCTGGAGTGGGCTCAGTGTGCCATATTTTTCACAAGCTTATTTGAACTAGCAATGTTGAAAGTTCTGCTCCATGAGTGACAACGTGTGAACAGCAACGAAGTAGAATAGTGAGGAAAGAGTTCACATTTAACTTTGATCTTTAAGTGCTTTACAGATTATACAGGTCTGATAGGATAGTAACCTCAGCGACAAGAATCATTTTAACAATCTGGTATATACTACTTTCTGACAGTTTTCAGAGACTTGAGTGTATAACAGAAATAGTTTAAAATCAATAATGTTGCTGTATCATCTTTTGGCAAATATTTTAACAACCATTGTTTAAATGACAGCTTAAGGGATGGGGGACCCTGGTGGGTTGCCATCTATGGGGTCGCACAGAGTGGGACACAACTGGAGCAACTTAGTAGCAGCAGCAACGTTTACTTCAGTTTGTGACTCTAGACTTTAATAAAACACAGACAAATGCACAGAGCTAACTCTAGTTAAAGTTTATAGAAATTTCTGTATTTGTAAATAATACTAAAAACAAGAAAAGTGTTAGTCACTCAGTCGTGTGCAACCCCAGGGACTGTAGCCTGCCAGGCTTCTCTGTCCATGGGATTCTCAAGGCATGAATACTGGAATGGGTAGCTATTTCCTGCTTCAGAGAATCTTCAAAACAGAAAAAGAAAAAAAATCAATCAAATGATGTTAACATGTTCATGCATACCAACACACTAAAATGGAACTGTATACTTATTAAGAGAAAAATGGTCATGTCAATAAAATCAGGATAATTTTTAACTGACTGAAAGTGTACCTAAGTATTTGAGGATGATATTATTAGGTAGGTAGAATACGGAAAAGGAGTCCAAAATGGCGGTGGCTTAAAGACAAGGAAGGTCAAAGAAAGGTCCAAGGACAAGAGTGAAGACTTCAGGTAGAACAAACAACACTCCTGGCTAAACCCAATTTGCATAGGGCAGGCCCAGGTCAAGGAAAAATCATATAAAAGGAGGAGCCAAAGTGCATTCTCTCTCTGTCTCTTTCTCTCCCAGGTGCATGTCCTCTTTCTCTCTTTCTCCCTCCCCCACATGCTCCTCCACTCTCTTCTCTTCGAGTCCTTGGGTTGGCATGCCCTCACGCTTTGAGGATGGATTCTCCTGCTATCTTCTAAATAAAATAGAGCTCTAACATTGATTTGCTTAAGAGGTATAATATGGTTGTCCAAGACCCTAGGGCTGTGATGCGCTGAGGGCTTTAATGACCGTCGCTCCAAATCTTTGTTGTGAAGAGACAAAACACTCGTGTGACACTATTATTCTAATTTTTTTTAATAGACTAGGGTGGAGACATGCACAACGATTTAAAAAATAGACAGCCCTAGTTCTGAATTTTTTAATTTCCTGAAAAATCTACCGTTTGCATGGAACTATATTTTAAAATTTAACACCGTTGAACATAGATTAGCAGTAATATGATTCTTGTAAACATTTTGGAAAATACAGAAATGTGATGAGACTCTATCTGTGATGTGAGCATGGAGTGTACTGGAAATGATCAGACCTGGGCTTAAGTGATGAAAATCCCCACTCCCAAATCCCAGCATCTCTACTAAACACACAGGAGTGTTGTCAACTACAAATCGGCACTTGCCAAGATCATTGCCAGCGACTGAACAAGACGTTAGAACTAACACCCAAAAAAGTTGTCCTCTTCATTATAGGGGACTGGAATGCTAAAGTAGGAAGTCAAGAAACACCTGGAGTAACAGGCATTTTTCGCCTTGGAACGCGGAATGAAGCAGGGCAAAGACTAATAGAGTTCTGCCAAGAAAATGCACTGGTCATAGCAAACACCGTCTTCCAACAACACAAGAGAAGACTCCACAGATGGACATCACCAGATGGTCAACCCCAAAATCAGATTGATTATATTCTTTGCAGCCAAAGATGGAGAAGCTCTATACATTCAACAAAAAGAAGACCAGGAGCTGACTGTGGCTCAGATCATGAACTCCTTACTACCAAATTCAGACTTACATTGAAGGAAAGTAGGTAAAACCACTAGACCATTCAGGTATGACCTAAATCAAATCCTTTATGATTATACAGTGGAAGTGAGAAATAGATTAAAGGGCCTAGATGTGATAGAATGCCTGATGAACTATGGAATGAGGTTTGTGATATTGTATGGGAGACAGGGATCAAGACCATCCCCATGGAAAAGAAATGCAAACAAGCAAAATGGCTGTCTGGGGAGGCCTTACAAATAGCTATGAAAAGAAGAGAACTAAAAAGCAAAGGAGAAAAGGAAAGATATAAGCATGTGAATGCAGAGTTCCAAAGAATAGCAAGAGATTAAGAAAGCCTTCTTCAGCGATCAATGCAAAGAAATAGAGGAAAAGAAGAGAATGGGAAAGACTAGAGATCTCTTCAAGAAAAGTAAAGATACAAAGAGAATATTTCATGCAAATATGGGCTCGATAAAGGACAGAAATGGGATGTACCTAACAGAAGCAGAAGATATTAAGAAGAGGTTCCAAGAATACACGGAACAACTGTAGTAAATAGATCTTTAAGACCAGGATAATCACGATGGTGTGATCACTCACCTAGAGCCAGAAATTCTGGAATGTGAAGTCAAGTGGGCCTTAGAAAGCATCACTACGAACAAAGCTAGTGAAGATGATGGAATTCCAGTTGAGCTATTTCAAATCCTGAAAGATGATGCTGTGAAAGTGCTGCACTCAATATGCCAGCAAATTTGGAAAACTCAGCAGGGGCGACAGGACTGGAAAAGGTCCATTTTCATTCCAATCCCAAAGAATGCTCAAACTGTCACACAATTGCACTCATCTCACATGCTAGTAAAGTAATGCTCAAAATTCTCCAAGCCTGGCTTCAGCAATATGTGAACCATGAACTTCCAGATGTTCAAGCTGGTTTTGAAAAAAGGCAGAGAAATCAGAGAACAAATTGCCAACATCCGCTGGATCATGGAAAAGCAAGAGAGTTCCACAAAAACATCTATTTCTGCTTTATTGACTATGCCAAAGCCTTTGACTGTGTGGATCACAAGAAACTGTGGAAAATTCTGAAAGACATGGGAATACAAGACTACCTGACCTGCCTCTTGAGAAATCTGTATGCAGGTCAGGAAGCAACAGTTAGAACTGGACATGGAACAACAGACTGGTTCCAAATAGGAAAAGGAGTACGTCAAGGCTGTATATTGTCACCCTGCTTATTTAACTTCTATGCAGAGTACATCATGAGAAACGCTGGACTGGAAGAAACACAAGCTGGAATCAAGATTGCCAGGAGAAATATCAATAACCTCAGATATGCAGATGACCCCACCCTTATGGAAGAAAGTGAAGAGGAACCAAAAGCCTCTTGATGAAAGTGAAAGAGGAGAATGAAAAAGTTGGCTTAAAGCTCAACATTCAGAAAACAAAGATCATGGCATCCGGTCCCATCACATCATGGGAAATAGATGTGGAAACAGTGGAAACAGTGTCAGACTTTATTTTGGGGGGCTCCAAAATCACTGCAGATGGTGACTGCAGCCATGAAATTAAAAGACGCTTACTTCTTGGAAGAAAAGTTATGAGCAACCTAGATAGTATATTCAAAAGCAGAGACATTACTTTGCCGACTAACGTCAGTCTGGTCAAGGCTATGGTTTTTCCTGTGGTCACGTGTGGATTTTAAAGTTGGACTGGTAGAAGGCTGAGTACCTAAGAATTGATATTTTTGAAATGTGGTGTTGCAGAAAACTCTTGAGAGTCCCTTGAACTGCAAGGAGTTCCAACCAGTCCATTCTGAAGGAGATCAACCCTGGGATTTCTTTGGAAGGAATGATGCTAAAGCTGCAACTCCAGTACTTTGGCCACCTCATGCAAAGAGTTGACTCACTGGAAAAGACTCTGATGCTGGGAGGGATTGAGGGCAGGAAGAGAAGGGGACGACAGAGGATGAGATGGCTGGATGGCATCACTGACTTACTGACGTGAGTCTAAGTGAGCTCCAGGTGTTGGTGATGGAGAGGGAGGCCTGGCGTGCTGCGATTCATGGGGTTGCAAAGAGTCAGACACCACTGAGCAACTGAACTGAACAGAACAACAACAAGGGCGTTTGCCATCTCCCTCTGGAAAGAATGAACCCTATGGTGCTGCAACTAACTTCAATCCCCTCGAGGGAGTTCAGGGTGAATTGAGGCACTCTGCTCCAGGGAATCTGGTGGAACAGGTCTTTAGAGAGTCAGATATTTTGAGGAACTGCTTTCATGATTCCAATCCTTGAATCTCTTCATATCTAGAAAAGCACTAAACCACTAAATGATGACTTCAGTTTCTCAAGCCTGGCAGAAAACCTTTTGTAAAATAAGTGCTTGATTGCACTGAACTCCCCCTTCACCAAACTCACATACTCTGACCTTCCCCCACTGTCTCTTGGGAGCAGTTTCTCAGCGTTCTCTGAGATGCTGTCTCCTGGGCTGCTCTCCTCATTTTGCCCCAAATAAAACTTAATTCACATCTCTCAAATTGTGCATCTGTTTTAGCTGACAGTGTTCACTTTTCAAAGCACAGTAACTAAGAAGATACGGCATTTCCTCATTAACTGTGATAGGCATATCCATCACTTTCTTTCCAAGATCCTTGTTCAAGACCAAAAAAAAAAAAAAAAAATGAATTTCATAGCCTGGAGATCTCACAGAAGCACCTGAATCAGTGAACATCAGAGGTCAAGGGGTAAGAGTACATGGAAAAACGCATTACCACTGCCAGGCATTTTGGCAATATTAGGAAAACCATGATCTCAATCTATCATGAAAAATGTCAGGTTTCTGGAAATTCCACCTCCTATATACCTCCCATGATCTGTAGCTTAATAGTGCATTTAATTAGTACATTTTTCTTATCGGTATAGAGGATTGTCTCTGCTACTTTAACTTCTGAAAAATTCTGGAATGCTGAGTTCATTCTATGAACAAGGGCATTTTCTTACTCTTGATCTAGAGAACTGAATTGCACCCGCATGTTAATTCATCAAGGCATTTCCCCGACTTCCCTAAGATCCTAACACGGAACCACATCCCAATGGGAATCTCAGATACCAGTGCCTCCCTGTATTGATCTCTCACAAAGGGAATGTATTCAACATTGAAAGTCACTATTTCATGTTGAGAATTCATCATGCTCTATAGAAAGCCAGGATACAGACAAGGGAGAAAAGGCTCTGGAATATGAGGGAGATGAAACCTGAAGAGCTGGTTTTCATTATTTTTAAAAAAAGAAAAAAGAAAAAAATAAGAAGGTGATAAAAAGCACTCCGAGCAGAAAACTTAGAAGCAGAGAACTAAAGGTTTGCAGATTCTCAGTCCAGGCATTTCAGGAGGAAAAGCAGACACAGCCCCAGACCCAGGACAGGACAATTACCTGAGAAGCTGCCATTTCCTCCTCGTCTTCCTCCTGCTCTGCGTCTTCTGTGAGGATATGACGTCTCAAACTCACATCTGCATGTTGAGAAAATACCTTCAAAGGCATCCATACAGCCGCTTAACCTGCAACTGCTGCAGTGAAAAAGAAGAGGTTTTCTTGTTTCTCTCACCCTTTTCGGAGCTCTTTGCTGACTTTCTGGGTTCCTGATCTGTAGTGGGTAATCAAGACTAACCTGATATGCTAATCACATCCTGCTGCTCCACTCTATTGGCAGATCTTCCCTGCTAGTTCCTCTCCTTCCTTTTTGCACTACAGAGAGCAGGCCTCAGAACAATTCACCAGAGACAATGGACCCTACTTCTGGGCTACCTGACCCAGCCTACCAGGGTTTTGAAAAAATGCAAGAGGAAGACCTGCATTCAGGAGCCCTGAGGGAAACCTCACATTTGGCACATCTGAGACCTCAGGAAGGGAGGATTTAGGGCGGGAACTTCTAGAAGCAAAGGTCAACCTGATTCCCCAGGGAGGGGCTCTTTCTAGGATGGGTGTGGTGGTCCTCACCTGTGCCTGCGCCCTTGGGGGAGGGGAGGGGAGAGGTGAGTGTTTGGTGGGAATCAGCTGGGGGTCTTGAGTTCCTGCCAGGCTTTACTTGCAGAATTCTTCCCAAAGATCTCCCATGTCCTTAGTTTTTTTCACCCCCATCTGCAGCCTCTGGACACAGGTTTTCACAAAGTGATTTGCATTGTGACCACCTGTCTGCAGGTGTGGCACCTCCAACTTCAGAGACCTGGAGCCTGGAGGTGTTTCTATCACAGCTTTCTTTGACAATAAACCAGAGGCAGCAGGAGGCCTGGTGAGCTGCAGTCCATAGGGTCGCAAAGAGTAGGACAGGACTGAGCAGCTGAACTGAACTGAACTGAGCAGGACACCCTAGATTAACAAGTGTGTGTGGGCAGGGACAAATGCCTTTGAAAATGATGCCCTAAATGCTATCTGATGACCAACCAAGGAAATAATGATCGGTGTTGTCGTAAGTTACATTACACATGAATTAACACGTGAGAGCCTTGTTCTACTTCCTGTGTGTGTGTGTTTTTCTACGTTTCATGAATCAACTGCTACAGTTTGTTGTCTGTGCCATTTAGAGAGCGCTATTTTCTCGCATCTTTAAAGTATAATGACTAAGGAAAAATTAAAGATAGAAGCATGTCCATCTTTCTAATATTATATATTCTAAAAAATATTCCATGTATGCACCAGTACCAACTTTGTAGAAGATTTGTTTCACAGCAGAATTGAGAATAAGGTATAGACGTTTCCCATATACCTCTTGTTCCCACACGTGGACAATCTCCCTACTTACCTTTCCCCCCTAGAGCGAGCATTTGTTACCAATGATGACTCTACAAAGACAGTAAATACATAAACACTTTTGTTTACCCTTATGTTTCCCTTTTAGGGATGTGCACTCCATACCTCTGGATAAATGCATAATAACATGTGTCCATCACAACAGTTTAACACAAATTATTTCACGGTCCTGAAAGTTCTCTAGATTTAGGATATTCAGAGTCCCTCCTTTGAAACCCATGGCAACCACAGACCTTTTTAATCTCTTCTATATTTCCTACTACATTCCCAGGTGACTGAGTGGGAAGAAATCTATCACCCGATGCAGGACATCCAGGTGATGCAGGTTCGATCCTTGGGTCAGGAAGATCCCCTGGAGGAAGAAATGGAAACCCACTCCAGTATCCTTTCCTGGGAAATCTATGGAGAGAGGAGCTTGGCAGACTACAGCCCCTGGGCTCACAAAGACTCAGACACAACTGAGCACATATGAACATTTTCCTACACCAAAGTGTCATATTGTAAAATTCCTACTTTCTTTAGAATTTTTGAATGGGCTTCTTTCCCTTCGTAAAATGCATGGAATGATTGTCCATGTATTTTATGCCTTGAAAGCCTAACATCCGAAAGCTTAAGAACTACCTCTGCGCCTATATTCCTGCTCAGTATATAAGTTCATCAACACCATTTTTTTAGATTCCATATATAACTGTTAAGATAATATTTGCCCAAATATAGAGAACAGATGTGTGGCCATGGCAGGAGAAGAGGAGGGGGACAAACTGAAGAGCCCCACTGACACACACACACCACCGTGGCTGAAATGCTGGAGAAGACTCTTGCGAGGCCCTTGGACTGCATGGAGATCCAGCCAGCCCAACGTAAGGGAGATCAGTCCTGGGTATTCATTGGAAGGACTGATGCTGAAGCTGAAACTCCAGTCCTTTGGCCACCTCATGCGAAAAGCTGACTCATTTGAAAAGCCCCTGATGCTGGGAATGATTGAAGTGGGGAGGAGAAGGGGAAGACAGAGGATGAGATGGTTGGATGGCATCACTGACTCAGTGGACATGAGTTTGAGTAAACTCTGCAAGTTGGTGATGGACAGGGAGGCCTGGCCTGCTGCAGTCCATGGGGTCGCAAAAACTTGGACATGACTGAGCAAGTGAAATGAACTGAACTGATGGTTAAAACAGGGAGCTAGTGGGAAGCTGCTGGATAGCATGGGGAGCTCAGCTTGGTGCTCTGTGCTGACCAGAGGGGTGAAATGGAGATCACGGGAGGGAGGTTCAAGAGGGAGCAGATTCATGTATACTTATGGCTGATTGATGATGTCATACAGCAGAAACTAACACAATATTGTAAAGCAATTATATTCCAATACAAAATACACATGCATCTCAAAAGGAAACAAACCTAAACAGACAGGTCACCCAGTGGTGGAGAATCCATCTGACAGTGCCGAGGACACTGGCTTGATCCCTGGTCCAGGAATACTCCACATGCTTTGGGGCAACTAAGCCTGTTCGCCACAACTGCTGAGCCTGGGTGGGACAACTTGCTCTTTTAGACAAGCAAGAGGCAAATGAAAGATGCTCACCAGCGCTAAACAATAAGAAATGCAAAACAAAGCTACAATGATGCATCACCTCATGCCAGTCAGAATAACAATTAGCAAAGAACCCACTAATAATATCATAAACTGCAAAGAGGCTTGGAGATCAGGGAACCTCCTACACGGTTGGAGGGAATGTAAACTGGGACAGTCACAGTGGGAGCACAGTGTGGAAGTTCCTTAACAAGTGTAACCTCCTGACATTTAAGGAAATGAATTCCATGAAAAATAGACAAAACAGATTAATTGACAAATTGACAAGTTTTCCAGTTTTTAGTCAATCATCTGCAAGTCTAAAATGACCAGTTTTGATCTAGCCTTTCTGAATTCTCTAAGTTAAATGTGTACGAATACACATACACTCACATATTCCTTCTTGGTTTTCTCACTGATAACGTGTATACCTTCAGATATTTATATATTGTATTCAATGTGTGTTATGTAAATTATATGATGTATATATCTTCAGATATTTATATATTGCATTCAAAGTATGCCAAGGCCATGAGAAAACAGTTCCTTTAAGCCTAGACAAGAAACTTGTGCTAAGAATTATACAGGGGAAGATTTTATAAATCTTGGTTCAGAACTTTCCCATCATGGCTTTTAATTATGCTTTTTGTGACTTTGTTAAATTGACATTTGCCTAAATGAGCCCCTGAAAAGTTGTAGCTAATGGAAGAACAATGGCCAATTGAAGCACGTGAGTTTATGACTCTAGGTCCTGAGAGAATTCACAGGAAGCCTTGAGGGCCCCTGAGGAAGGTCAAGGCTAGAACCAGGCAGAGAAAGCTCCAGTACTTGAGGTTCAGACCTTTCTAAGGGGCCCTGGGTGAAGTGCTGTGGGCTCCCCAGGCTGAGTGTGGATCGGTCCATTCAAACCAGAGGAGCAGGAATCTGGTGCGCTCTGAGGGTGTCACTGAAGGGAGGCCTGTGCAGTAGACCCTGGGGTTTGGCAAGACTGCTGGTCTCCAGGAAGGGGGTCGTCTAGTGGAGGTGCTCACAGGACTGGCTGGTGTGAGTTCAAGGACCTGCAGGCTGCCTGCTCCCCAGACAGATGCTGAGGCAGCAACAGTACGGAGCAGTCAGGGAAGCTCTCAACAGTACTCTGTATGGTCCTTCTTATTCGAACCATCACAATGTCCGAGTACTTTCAAAATGGGAGAGGAGATACAACATAGAAACTGTGGGAAATATATGAATTTATGAGAGTTTAACACCAGTAAGGAACTAATTTCTACGGATGCCACCCCCTGTGCCACAAATAGTTTATTATAACGTTATCTTTCCTGCAACCTTAAACAGGTGGGAGAGGTTAAACTGGTGGTGCGTTCACCCTTCCTTCATTCCACATCAGCTGTGACACTAAAATACCATTCACCTTTATTAATGAACATACATTAATTTTACACAGATGGAATAAAACTTTTTACAACTGTTGTTTGATCCTTGATTAAAATACAAGATTACAAGCTTCTAAAAACTTTCCTGTGTCTCTGATGAAATGATCTGTGAATGTGATTTATGTGGTTTACAAAATGGAGGCTAATGTAGTAAACATGGTGGACATTAATTATATGAATATGACTTTTCCAGAAAGAGTTTTCTATACTTACATCAGGTACAAGAGAAGATGTCCTTACTCCAAGCCTGCCAGGTAATATGCATGATTTCTCGATGTTGATGTTATAAAAAGACTTTCGATTTTAATGAACAATCCTTGTTTTATGCTTAAAAAGCAACTGACATAATTATTGACAACTTAGAGCAAACTTCTGTCTTACTTTGAATTATTCCCTGAATACTTACATCATGGTGACAACACAGATGTTTGACATCAATGACAAATACCTCCATTTAGAGGTGTAGTGTGCATATAACATTACTGTGTTCTTAATCTTGTAAATTGGAGAATAAATATAAATGATTCCCACCTAACATAGAAGGGCTTCTCTTACAATTGAGGAACAACCATCAAAAACAGAGGATCGTATATACAGTGGAAACAAATCACAGCATTAACTTGAGAGTTGAATGACATTCGTTTGGCTTCCTTAATGATCTCAAATAACGTTAATATAAACAAGGATACATGACTAATAATTATACTTCTGCAAATATCCACCCTTTCACCTTGTGATCCATATGAACATATCAATTTAGTACATGTTTTAAATATGGAATACTTGCTACAGTGTTTCTGTTTAGGGTAATTCAACAAAAGTGGTACGAATGAAATGCTTTCTAGTGTGAATTCTCTGGCGTTGATTTACTTATGATGTTTGATTAAACACTTGTCTACATTTTTGTATTTCATTCATATATCTTTCCAAAGTAAACAGTCATTGCTTCAAAATTGTATATTTAGGGCCAACCTTTTTATCACTGTCTCATTTCCTGGGTTTCTCTGCAGTATGTATTCTCTGACGGGGAGTGAGGTGATGGCTGTGGTGAAATCCTTTGCCACATTCCTTACATGTCTAACATTTCTCTGCAGTATGAATCATCTGATGTCAAGAAAGACCTGAACTCTGGGGAAAGGCTTTGCCACAGTCTGTATATTGATCAAGTCTCTCCCCAGTATAGAATCGTTGATGTTGAGTAAGATGTGAACAATGGATAAAGGCTTTGCCACATTTTTTACATTTGTATGGTTTCTCCCCAGTATGAGTTCGCTGATGTACAGTAAGACTCAGGTGCCAGTTAAAGGCTTTGCCACTTTCTGTACCTTTATAAAGTGTCTCCCCAGTGTGGATTCATTGATGTTGAGTAAGAAGCGAAAAACAGGTAAAGGCTTTGCCACATTCTGTACATTTATAAGGTCTCTCCCCAGTATGGATTCGCTGATGTTCAGTTAAAGTTGAACTTTGCTTAAAAGCCTTGCCACATGCCGTACATTTATATTTTGGCCATCTGATGCAAAAAGCTGACTCATTTGAAAAGACCCTGATGTTGGGAAAGATTGAAGGCAGGAAGAGAAGGGGACGACAGAGGATGAGATGGTTGGATGGCATCACCGACTCAATGGACATGAGTTTGGGTAAACTCCAGGAGTTGGTGATGGACAGGGAGACCTGGCGTGCTGCGGTTCATGGGGTTGCAAAGAGTTGGACACGACTGAGCAACTGAACTGAACTGATTCATGTCAATAAAATCAAGATTATTTTTAATGGGTAAAATATATACATCAACTTGTGAATGATATTCTTTCTATATTTTAAATACACTAGGGTGCAAACATATACAATGGTATAAGATAAATTAGAGCTCCTGGTTCTGAAACTTTAATTTCTTCACAAACTGCATCATTTTGTTGAGCTGTATCTTAGAAACTCAACACAGGTAAAAACAGATTAGCACCACTATGATTATTGCAAACATTTTGAAAAGAAAATGTGAATAAGACTATGCGTGATATGAGTGTGGAGTGTACTGGAAACATCACACCTGGGCTTGAGTGATGAAAATGCCCACTCCCCAAACCCAGTGTCTATCATCAACAGAGTGAGCATTCATTTTCCAAAGCAAAGAGAAACGAAAACGACGTGGAATTTCACCATTAACTGTGAGGGTTTTCACACATTCCCCACTCCATTTTTCCACAGCCTTGTTTAAAGACAGAGGGGAAAAAACGAACTTCCTAGCCTGATAAATCTCAGAGAAATCACCAGAGCCAGTGGACATCATCTGTCATGGTGTAAACGGATCACTCGGAAGATGCACTATCACAGCCTGGGCATTTAGGAAAAAATCAGGAAATTATAACTTGAACCTAACAAACAGATATCAGTTTTATGCAAAATTCATTTTATATATTCTTCCTCTGTTTTGTATCCTAACAGTGTGTTTAACTAGTAAGCCTTAGCATTACAGAGGACAGTGTCTCCTAGTTTTCTTTTCATTTCTGTGCGTTTTCTGAAAAATTCTGGATCACTGAGTTGATTCAATATATAAGGGCATTTTCTAACTCCTAAAGAGCTGAATTGCATCCACGTGTGAACTCATCATGGCATTTCCCCTACTTCCCGAAGATCCCAACACTGAACCACATCCCAGTGGGAATCTCGGATACCAGTGCCTCTCCGGTTGATCTCTCACAAAGAGAATATGTTCACCAGCTGAAAGTCACTCATTCAGGTTGGGAATTCATCATGCTCTATAGAAAGCCAGAATAGAGACAATGGAGAACAGGATCTGGGACCCAAGGGAGAGGTGGTCTAAAGAGCCGGTCTTCACTATGATAAGAAGAAAAGGAAAAAATAAGAAGCGGATAACAAACACCCCAGACAGAAACATTAGAAGCAGAGAGCAAAAGGTTGGCAGATTCTTAGTCTAGGCATTTCAGGAGGAAAACCAGACACAGCCCCAGGCCCAAACAAAGCATGTACCTGAGAAGCTGCCATTTCCTCCTCTTCTTCCTCCTGTTCTGTCTTCTCTGGGGATGTTATGTAGCAAACACACCTCTGCATCTTGAGGAAATACCTTCAAAGGCATCCGCAGAGCTCTTTAACCTGCAACTACTTCACCTACAGACAGAAGGACTTGAAAAGCTGAAAAGACCCACCTCTCCTGTCCTGTCTCAGGAGAGATTCAGGAACAATTACTTCCTACCTGGAGACCAGCCTGTGAACTTATTTCTTGATTGTTCTCTCCTCAGAGAGAGCTCCTGACCCTCTGCTCACACAGATGATGTGAGCTGACTGCCTTCCCCAGTCCAAATCCTGCTAGACCAACCCTGCAGCCTCTCCTCAGACTGAAGCCAGGCCTCAGCTCTCACAGATGGACCAGGAGCCACGTCCTTAACCCAGGCCTCCCCATAGAAGCCCCTGGAGAACTTCCTACACACCACACTGATGCCCCCACAGGACCAAGAGACAACTGTGTGGGGCGGGCACCAGGAAGGTCCTTTCCTAACACTAGTCACGTGACCCTGATGGGAAACAGATGGAAATCACTTGGCCAATGGTTCCGATTCTTTCTGAACCATTTCAGTGAATATGAACCCCTCGAGGTCAGGTCCCCACTCTAAGAAGTTATGAATCTGCAGGTCTGAGGTGGGGCCATTAAATACGTCTTTAGAAAGTTCTGTTCTGATGCTTCTTCCCCAAGACCCACACTCAGGAGCCTTTGGTAACGCTGGCTCTTAGTGGACCAGAGGAGGCTCTTATACTGGCGTGGTGATGCTTGAAAAGAACATCCCAGCTTTATGTTCGTATCGGTCTTATTGTGGTCAGGAATATACTCAGGGTCATGCACAGGCACTCATGTGACCAGTGTTTCCTCCAGCGGTCTTAGCTAGGGAGGCATTCCAGAAGGTTACTCTGATTGCACCCCGGGTGGCATCAGAGGCAAGCAAGGTTAAAGGTGAAGAGCTGGACGTCAGGTAGAGATGCTATCAGGTCTACCCCTAGTACATCCCCACCCCCATCTCGGTGGTAGAACCAAGAGGGTCAAGGACAGCGCCTGCGTCGGTAAGGGACAGACTAAGTCCGACCAGGAAGGAAAAGCTTTTGGTGTAAAGTCTGTCTACACCCCCATCTAGAGCAGGGAGGGACGCCTCCGGTAGAAAAATGGCACTGGTCCCTTTTTTTCTCTCTTCCAGATGGGAGCTAACAATTCCAGCCTCACTCCTTTGAACTGTATCCTGGAAAACTGGGATAGATTCTATACCCAGGGCTTGAAGAAGACACACCTGGTCTTCCTATGCAATATTGCATGGCCACGGTATCCATCAGAGGATGGTGAACGGTGGCCGGTTGGAGGGTCTCTTAAGTATAATACTGTTTTACAATTAGACCGGTTCTATAAGGAACAAGGGAAGTGGGTAGAAGTAGCATATGTGTTGCCCTTTTTCTCTCTGCGAAATATGCCAGACTTATGTCCTAACGGTATAGATTTGGGAGTGAAGCCTTCAGCTCCCTCCTGTCCTCCTACTTTGCAGAACAGCCAGAGAGACTGAGGAACAGCCACACAAGCTGTTGCCTCTTCATGAAACACCCACGGGGAGAAATTATCAATCTATGAGAGTTAATAAGCCTTTTTCTTATCAAGAGATACAAGGAATCAAGGAGGACCTGGGAGACTATTTAGAGGACCCAGAAAAGTATATTAGAGCTTTTAAAGGTGTTACTCTGCTTTATGACCTTACTTGGAAGGATGTGATGTATATCTTGGGACAAACGCTGACTCCCGACTCAAAGACTCGGGTTTTGGGAAAAGTGGTTGCTTATGGAGATGAATGGCTTGGTAATAAATCAGTAGGGAAGAGAGAGGATGAGATAGCAGCCCTCCCTCCTGGGAATCAGGTGGTCCCAATTATAGTACCAGACTGTGACTACAACTCAGCTAAAGGAAGATGGGGTCAGTCATTTTGTCAGATGTATTCTTGAATGACTCAGTCAGGCGCGTTCTAAGCCTTTAAACTATAGCAAATTGGCAGACATAGAACAGGAGGAGAAGGAAGCTCCTGGTAAATTCCTAGATAGACTAAGAGAAGCTCTTCGCAGATTCACTGAGATTGATCCTGAAAGTGAAGACGGAAAAGTGATCTTAAAAGATAGATTTATCACTCAGTCGGCTCCAGATATCCTCCATAAGCTACAAAAACGGGCGTATGGACCAAATCAGTCTTTAGATACTCTGTTACAACTGGCTCGGATGGTCTATTACGGTAAGGAATATGAGGAAAAGAAAGAAAGCAAAGAAAGACAAAGGAAAAGGCGGAAGCTTTCGCAATGGCTATGAAAAACACTCTTAAGCAGCCAGAGAGAAATGCCCAGAGGAACCCAGGTGAAAAGGGATGGGCTTGCTATTACTGTGGAAAGGAGGGGCACCTCAAGCAGGATTGCCCTCAGGCATCTAATCCGCCCCAGGCTCCATGTCCAGTCTGCAAAGGACCACACTGGAAGAGAGACTGCCCTCAGAGGCATAGGTCTCCGGGGTCGGACTCTCAAGACAATCAGGACTGAAGGTGTCCGGGGGTCCCCACACAAGCTCCCGTCCTAATTACACCTGAGGAACCCTGGGTATTAATAATTGTGGGCGGCCAATCCATCGATTTCCTTTTAGATACTGGGGCAACATACTCTGTGCTTACTGAAGCCTCTGGCTCACTTTCTTCCCGATCCGCTTCCGTAATGGGACTGTCTGGACGAGCCAAAAAGTATTATTTCAGTTATTCTTTATTTTGCAACTGGGATTCTGTGCTATTTTCACACGAGTTTCTGATCGTGCCAGAATCTCCCTCACCCCTTTTGGGGAGGGATATACTGAGCAAGGTCCATGCCTCTGTTTTTATGAATATGGAGCCCTCCCTTTCTCTTCCTCTAGTTGAACAAAATGTAAATCCTAGAGTATGGGCTGATGGAAAATCTGTGGGTCGAGCACAAAATGCTATTCCTGTAGTTGCCAAGCTCAAAGACCCACTTATTTCCACATAAGAAGCAGTATTCTCTGAAACCTGAGGTTAAGGAAGGGTTAAAACCCATCATTGAAAATTTAAAGGAACAGGGACTATTAATTCCTTGGAACAGTCCTTGCAACACTCCTATTTTGGGTATAAAGAAATCAAATGGTAAATGGAGACTAGTTCAAGATTTACCTATAATAAATGAGGCTGTAGTTCCTTTACCCCCCGTGGTGCCTAATCCTTATACTCTATTGTCTGAAATTCCTGAACGAGCCAAATATTTCTCAGTAATTGATTTAAAAGATGCCTTCTATTCAGTGCCTTTGACAGAGGAAAGTCAATTTTTATTTGCCTTTGAAGACCCTACGCAGCCAGCTTCTCTGTTAACCTGGACAGTTTTGCCCCAGGGATTTCGTGACAGTCCTCACTTATTTGGACAAAGTTTGTCACGGGATCTACAAAACTTTAATAGCTCTGAAGCGGTGGTGTTACAATATGTAGAGGATATTTTGCTCTGTGCTGAGACACAGGAAGCTTGTTCGCGAGCCTCAGAAGATTTCTTAAACTTTCTGGCAGGCTGTGGTTACAAGGCATCAAGAGAAAAGGCTCAACTTTGTCAACAATCAGTTAGATATCTGTGCCTAATCATTAAGCCTATACTAAATCATCCCCTACCTATGACTTTAAGACAATTGAGAGGATTTTGGGGAATCACAGGTTATTGTTGCATTTGGATTCCGGGTTATGGGGAACTTGCCCGGCCTTTATATAAACTTATACCTGAAACTCAGCAGGCCCAAACTGACAAACTGGTTTGGTCACCAGAAACTCAAAAGGCTTTTAAGGTTCTTCAAACTGCTCTCCTGCAAGCTCCAGCTCTGAGCTTGCCCACAGGGTCAGAATTTAATTTCTTTATCACCGAAAGGATAGGTATAGGCTTGGGAGTTTTGACACAACCCCGAGGGCCTCACCAGCAACCTATTGCTTTTCTAAGCAGAGAATTAGATGTAATTTCACGTGGGTGGCCCTACTGCCTAAGAGTGATTGGGGCAATGGCTTTATTAGCACCTGAAGCTTTAAAAATAATTAATGGACGAAACCTTGCTATACGGACTTCTCATGATGTGAGTGGAATCTTAAATTCTAAGGTTAATATTTGGATGACAGACAGTAGGCTTCTTTAATATCAGTCAATGTTGTTAGAAGGACCAGTAACTAAGCTTAAAGTGTGTGGACATTTAAATCCTCCCACTTTCCTTCCTGAGAAGGAAAATGAAACACCTGATCACGATTGTTCTCAATTCCTAACTTCAAACTATGCAGCTCGGGAAGATCTAATGGATACCCCATTAGACAATCCTGACATGGAAATATTTACAGATGGCAGTTCTCTTGTTCCGGATGGAAAGCGTAAAGCAGGTAATGCCCTGGTGACTGCTGAACAGGTTTTGGAAGCAAAATCTCTCCCCCAGGGAATCAGTGCTCAGTTAGCAGAGCTTGTGGCTCTGACCCGAGCTCTAGAGTTAAGCAAAGGGCAGCGGGTAAATATCTACACGGATTCTAAATCTGCTTATTTGACTTTACATGCTCATGCTGCAATATGGAAAGAAAGACAGTTTAAAACAGCAACAGGAGAACCTATTAAGCATTTCAGAGGGATCGAGAGACCTTTAAATGCTATATATTGTCCTAAAGAAGTAGCTGTTATGCATTGCAAAGGACACACAGCAGGGATGGGAGTAAAGTAGCCAAAGGTAATCAGTTGGCTGACTGTCAAGCCAGAAAAGCGGCACTTTAGGAAACTCCTTCACTGCACATGCCTTTGATCTGGACAGGTCCTGTGGAACAGGAAAACCCACAATATACGAGGAAGAATTAGAAAGATATGAAAAAAAGAGGAGCACAGATTACTGATAAAGGATGGTTACAGTCTGAGGATGGACGATTAATAATTCCTGAAAATGCTCAATGGAAAATTCTTAAGGGTTTACATCAGAGTTTTCATTTGGGTGCAGAGAGTACTTACAAAATGGCTTCTCATTTGTTTGAAGGTAAAAATGTAATGAAAACTTTAAAGAACATTATCAAAAGGTGTGAGGTTTGTCAGAAAAATAACCCAAAGACTGAAAAGCTAGCAAAATCTGGATTACAAAGAAGTGGGAAGTATCCTGGAGAGGACTGGGAAATTGATTTTACTCATATGCCAAAAGCTAATGGATATTCTTGCTTACAAGTTTGGGTAGATACTTTTACTGGATGGATTGAGGCTTTTCCCTGTCATAGTGAACAGGCTAAGGAGGTTATAAAGATTTTAATCCATGAAACTATCCCCAGGTTTGGGCTGCCACGAAGCCTTCAGAGTGACAATGGCTCCGCCTTTAAAGCTGCTGTAACTCAGGAAGTATCTGAAGCTCTAGGAATAGAATATCACTTACACTGTTCCTGGAGACCCCAATCCTCAGGAAAGGTTGAAAAAGCTAATGATATTATCAAAGGACATCTGCGCAAATTAAGGCAAGAGACGCAGGACAATTGGATTAAAATCCTACCCATAGCTTTCATGAGCACTCGAACTGCCCCCAGAAAGGAGGGACTGTCCCCCTTGAATGTATTTATGGAAGCCTTTCTTACGCACAGACATTGTTATAGACCCTGAAGCCTTGGAATTAGCTAGTTATGTAACTCAGCTCTCAGCTTTTCAACAGGCAATAACAGAACTCCAAGAGATGACTCCTGACCCCGCCTCTGAGTCAAGCAAGCCTCTATTTGAGCCAGGAACTGAGGTCTTCATAAAAACTTTGGGATCTGGGGGCCCATCTCTCGAGCCCCTCTGGAAAGGCCCTTACCAGGTTATTCCTTCTTCTCCCACAGCTGTCAAAGTACTTTGATTCGTGGTGCATCACACTCGAGTTAAGAGGTGGCACCCTGACCAAAAGTAAGTGACAACTTTTTATGTCTTTACTTTCTAATCTCTGACTTTGTACTTTTCAGATGGGCCTGATAACCTATGTGAGCTCACTTCTGCTGACTCCAGATATCCTGAGTCTGCTGTTTGATCCTCAAGACAATGCCTTCCTGTCCTGGGCTCACTCCTACACTGCATTCCACAATGGGTCTAACTGCTGGGTCTGTGAAACACTCCCCTCTTCATCAGTAAAAGGCTTCCCGTGGTGGACATCTCCACTTCAAGGAAAAGACTTTCGCCAAGTGTGTAAATACCTTCAACAACAATTACATGCGGTACCTCTCCTTCCTCTGATGACATCTACCAACCCTAAAATGGACTGGTGCAGCACTTTGTACTTTACCTATGGACATAATGTGACTTCTAATTTTGATTATACATTGTCTCGGTTCAATGACTATTTTGCTACACATAAGGCAAGTAGGTCTGGATCTAATGGTTTTTTACCTGACATTTATCAAATATGGGATGAGGTTATGCGGCTAACTCCTGAAAAAGGACGTTTAATATCTACTGGCCCTATATGCTGGGAACAAATAGAACCATCCCCAAAGTTAGCCAAGAACTTAATTACAATGATTGGAAACAATTGAGATTTTTGCCTCAGGAAATACGCAACGTAATCATTCCCGTGTTTTCCAACCCCAGTTCAGGTCCTCCCTTTGTCTGGCCAGGCACTAATTGGGACTGGATATCTCAGTCAGCTGGCTTGCTCCAAACGGGACTTATTGGATATGTGGCTTTAACCTATGGGCATGGCTTCCCCCTGGTTGGATAGGGAGATGCACCAGAGCTCCCAGAAAAGCCTGCTAATTTACGTCACCTTAAAACTCGGTGGGCAAGGTCCGTATTTCACTGGTATGATTATTTGGCTGCAGTCTTTGTTCCCTCTTTGGGAACTACAGATGTTATGCTACGAGTGGATGCTTTGACTAATTTGACTCAACAGGCATTACAAGATTCTCAAAAGGCTATTTCAGCTCTTAATGCTGAACAAGCACAAATTAGAAAGGTGGTTTTACAAAACAGACTGGCTTTAGATATTCTGACAGCTGCGCAAGGAGGAACGTGTGCTATTATTCATACCCAATGCTGTCCATATATACCTGATATAAGCATGAATGTTACTCATTTTACTAAACCCATGAACAGGATGATTGAGGCCATGGATACTCCTGAAGCCTCAATTGCCTCACTTTGGGAGACGTTAACTCGTTCCCCATGGTGGACAACTATGTTAATTACAATAATTTGATTGTTTTGTTTTTACTGTTTGCTCCCTGCATCTGTAACTGTGTAACTGGATTTGTTTCTAGCCGCATGAAAGCTTTCAAGTTACAAATGTTTGCTCAAACTCCTGCTACTGTTGCAGCTGCCTCCAGCTACTATTTGGGGACCCTGGATCAGATATCCTCAATATGAGGATTAGGAGAAGATGTTGCCTCGTCGATTTAGGGACAACACCCCTCCTCAGCTCGGAAGCAGTTATGGAACGAAAACGACGCCTGTTTTCCCTAGGCAACATAATTCTCCTAAGAGTAAAGAGGGGAATGAGAGGGTAACAGGCAGGAAGGCCAGGGGTCTCCAAATGGAGGAAATAGCCTGCAGGTGTCAGACATTTTATCTCCCTTAAGCGGCAGGAGGAAACAATCTAGCCATATTTTTTCCTTCTCTATACAAATTTAAAAGGAGGTTTCTCTTAAAATTCTGTGTTGCCATGACACCTGGTTTCACCTGAAGTTAAGCAATGCCTTTTTCTTATGGAAATGTTTATCTTCGGCTATGCTAATGTCCTATGCATTTACCCCAAACTCTGTCTTCAAGGCGGTTCCCCCTTTTGGGCTCAGAACTTACTTGATAAACCAGTATGTTATACTCTGATATTGTTCCTCTAATCTATGTAAATAACACTATTTGTATGGTGCTCTGCCCTTCTTTAATATTCAAGTTAATCCTTTTATGGCCCAAGATAAACCATTTGGTGCCAAGATTATCCCAAAATACATCCTATGGGCGAGGGGCCTGGTGCCATTCTAAATTTTGAGACATTCCTTTCTTTCATTAACAGGCTGCTGGTGACTGTATAACATCCAGCTAAAGACTAGCAGGGGGGCACTCTTTCTGCCCCCTTCTGATGCCTATGTCAGAAGCTTTCTCTATCTCCTTTATACTTTAATAAAACTTTGTTACACAAAAGCTCTGAGCGATCAAGCCTCATCTCTGGCCCCGGATTGAATTGTTCTCCTCCGGGGGCCAAGAATCCTGGCATCGTAATTCAAAAACAACTTTTCACTGGTCCCTGCACCATCCCCAGGATGTGGGCATGACATTTGCTAAGATCGATCCCCCCACAGAGGCCTGTGGGGGCATGTCCACACTTATTACGGGATGGGGCCCCCTCCCTTTTCGGCCATCAAGGAGGCTTCCTTCCCTTGTACAGAGAAGTCTTCTTTGACCTCAGGAGTGGGCCTCTTATCTCTTTACTCTCGCAGACCTCAGCTTCTGCCACTAGATTTGTCCTTGGAGTGTGTGAGTGAGAACAAAGCTTCAGTTTCACTCCACTTGACAAATACCAGCTGTCCAGCCCAGAGACCCCTCTATCTCCTATGTCAAATCCTGCTGAGAGACATGAACCCCAAAAATCTTTATTGGGAGGCTGAAGGGTGAAGGTCTGTCTTCTGTAGCTTCTGCAGGCTGGCACGGGGCTCATAGACCCTATCTAGCTGCATTATTTCCTCTTCTGCCTGCTTTGCACAATTGTCTCTTGTGTTGCCAAATGTGTGACTGAATCTCTGATAAAATGATGATATGCGATCAGTGAGGGTAATGGTAAAACTCTAGCTATGGGAAAACAACTTTTTAAATCCTAACAAGTGGATTTAAAAAGTCAGGGGCCAAAGATCTGTGATTAATGATCACAAATTATTGTGAGCAGGAGCTATAGCAGGAGTGAGAACCAGGTTACATTTTTTAGCAGTTTTGATCCTGTCCAGATAGAGTCAGCACTGGTGGTACCCTCTCCACAGGCATGGAGCCTTGTGCTCTGGTCCTGCACACTGCGGATGTCTTCTGTATTAGCCCAGAGTGACTGACGCAGGTGTGACAGACTCAGTTTCAAGTCGTTGGAGGAGTGACAACCTGAACAGTACTGTAAAACATCAACCACAATTTTTTCCCAGGAGAATAAGCTGGGTTCCCAGTCCAGACCTGGCACTTCAAGGAGACCGAGAGCCAGTTGTCCAGTTTTGTCTAAGTAGGTTCAGGCCGCTGACGTGGTATTCACATATTAATTCACATATTAGTCAGAGCAGTTGTCACTGTTGCTGACTCTAGTGCTCCTCTAGGCACGAGAAGAGGCAAGAATCTGGGCTCATGAGAACCTTTACTGAGAGCATCTGACTGTCTGAAGGCCTGTTCTGCCAGCTTCCCCAGAGCACGGATGCCCCTTTCCTGACCTCCCCGCTCAGTGCCTTCCAGGGCTGCTGAAGGGCAGCCGCTGCAGCGGGTCCTGACTGAGTCCTAGCAGAGGCAGATGGCAAGTGCCGCTTTTTAGCTGGCACGGCCCCTTCGTGGCAATCTGACCATGGTTTCGGGGGCACTTCATGTCCATTTTCTCCCATGGTGCTAGGAATGCTCATGCCTAGCTCTGGCAAAGAGTCTGCTGACAGGCCACTCAGTGCGCTGTTACGGGACTAACCCCAAAAAACAGGAGCCAAGAGACGCTGGATCACCTGTCTCACCAGCCTCTATGGTCCGTGAAAACGTTCCCTCTTGTTGCTTCTTCCCATAGCTAGAGTTTTACCATTACCCTCACTGTTCGCATATCATCATTTTATCAGAGACTCAGTCACACATTTGGCAACGCAAGAAACAATTGTGCAAAGCAGGCAGAAGAGGAAACAATGCAGCTAGCAGTATCAGTAGGACCATAAGCAGGAATCTGAGGACCTGCTTTAAGCACAGTCAGTATGTCCCAGGTGCTCTGACTTAGTTTGTTAAATAACTGTAGCCTGGGGTTAGTCTCCTGGTTGCAGACCATGGAGATCCTGACCCTTATCCAAAGGCTGATTACTGAGATAAGTTTTAGGAATAAACTTAGAGAGCTCCTTACAATTCACTTAACTCTCATCCGCATTATAACCTAAACGCAAGGAACTATGTCATAAGACTTTCTTAGTAAACATAGACCTTAATTAACAAAACCAGAATTTAATATTTAGTGAAACATATTTTTTTTCCTAAAGTTGCCTCTATTTTCACTAAACTCGGCCAAGACTAATTTGTTTTAAGAAATAAGTTTGGTGTGCTGACCACATAGACTTCTTCTACACTGACTCTGCTGTAATTCCTCAGGAGTCTTAGACTAAATTCCCAAAAGGCTGCTCAAGGCCAAGATTTATTAATTTGTTCTACTTTCCTCCATTTGTAAATGACTGACTAGAGAATAGAATTATCATTACTTTTTTACAACAAAAATATTTCCAGTCTTTATATCTTCTCTCACTGACAACGCATATCTGACTTGCCATACACACTGAAACATTTTCCTTGTCACTTTAGTAGATCTTGAGTCCATGATTTTTATTCTTTAAAAAATTAACCTCTAGTGAAAATCAAGAAGAAAAGCGATTGTGAACTATTTGTTGCATTGGCAGTCTCTGATTAGCAAACTCAAGAACATATTTTAGAACCTCTAAAAACATGTGTTTTTCGAAAGTACAGTTTTTCTCCAGGTAATACAAGGCACGCGTCTAATAGATATACGTCTATGTATAACTGAATGAAGTTCCTGAAAACAACAACAACAAAAAAACACCACACATGGGAAATCACGTCTACTCTAATAGAATATAAAAATTTAAATTACCAAAATAATAGAGTGGGGCATGAAGAAATGTTGCCACCTTGTGGCCACTTTGGGTAGCAACAATTTAAAACCTGTGAAGATGGGCACGTATATCCCCAGGCCTTCAGGGATGCAAGGGGGAAAAACCTGTTGTCAACGAACCACCTTAGTTAGATCCTGGAAAAAGAATTCAAAACCTGGCAATTGGTCAAGAAGCCAACCTTGGGAGGTAAGTTTTACTCACACTCTTTCAAAATAATCACACGAAAAGATTTCGGTATCACTGAAACTTCCTGCTGCTGCTGCTAAGTTGCTTCAGTCGTGTCCGACTCTGTGCAACCCCATAGACGGCAGCCCACCAGGCTCCCCCGCCCCTGGGATTCTCCAGGCAAGAATACCGGAGTGGGTTGCCATTGCCTTCTCTACACTAAAACTCACAGAAATTCAGATCAAAACTACAATGAAGGTATCACCTCACTCCGATCAGAATGGCCATTGGTAAAAAGTCTGCAAACAAGAAATGCTGGAGAGGATGTGGGAAAACGGGAACCCTCCTACACCGATGCTGGCAGGGTAAGCTGTTAACTGTCAGCATGGAGGAACAGGCTGGAGGTTCCGCAAACTAGTGAAAAGACGATGAAATTACTACACTGCTTAATCCCATGCAAAAAAAAAACATACGCCAAAGCAGAGATCTAAATGGACGGATGGATACTATAAAGCTCTTGAGGAAAATATAAAGAACATGCCTTGATATAAATCGCAGCCAGTTCTTTTTGGATTCATTCTTAGAATAATACAATAAAATCAACAAATGGGACTTCATTAATCTTAAGAGCATTTGAACAGCAGGGTAAACTATAAATGAAAGAAAAAGACAATCCTCAGAATGGGTGGGGAAAAAAGTGTTTGCAAATGGAGATACAAGGAATTCATCTCCAAAACATGCAAACAGTCCATGCAGCTCAATTTATTTAAAAAAAAAAAAAAAAGGAAAAGTGGGCCAAAGATCGAAATGGGTGTTTCTCCATAGAAGGCATCCAGGTGGACATAAAGTACGCAAAAAATGCTCAGCGTCCCTAATCATTAGAGAAATGCAAATCAAAAGTTCAATGAGATATCACTTCACACCAGTCAGCATGGCCATCTCAAAAATTTGACAATAAATGCTGGAGGGAGTCTGGAGAGAAGGGAACCCTCCTACTGCGGGTGGGAATGTAAGTCAGTGCATCCACTCTGGAGAACAGTACGGAGGTGATTTCAGACACTCAGCAACAAAGTACCATGTGACCCAGCCATCCCATGCCTGGGCATGGATCCTGGGAAAACCAAAATTTCAAGATACTGCACGCCGACCATCATGGCAGCACTGGATACACTCGCCAAGATACGAAAGAAACCTGAGTGCAGAAGGACAGGTGAACGGTTAAAGCAGCCGGGGTCAGACACACAAACCCAGACATAGAAGGATGAAAGGAAGCCACTTCCAGCCACAGGGAAGAGCCAGAGATGATCACACTAGATGAACCAAGTGAGACAAAGTATCACCTGTTATCACTTCTAGGCGGAATCCAAACATGGAAACAAGTGAGCTTCTTTACAAAACAGTAACAGCTTCATACACTTAGTAAAGAAACGTGTTACCAAAAAGGAAAGGCCAGGTGTAGGGAGAAATATATGTTGAGAATAACATATACAAACTGCTAGTTTTAAAATATACATAAGGACCCACTGTAGGGCACAAGGAACCCTACTTTGACTGTAAATAACCTATATGAGAAAAAGAACCCGAAAAGAACATATATACATCTATGTATAAATGAATAATGTTGCCTTACACATTAAAAAACAAAAAACCCGCAACAGTGCAAATCACCTATATACTCAATTCGAAATAAACGGAACAGGAAAGACAGACAAAAAAAGTGCTGACTCTGTTCCCCTCGGGCCTTGGGGACCTGGGTTGGCGTTACGTCTCTGGGGCCTGAGCAGGCTGGGTCCCCAGGCAGAGCTGTCCTGGGGCTGAGGGCGCTGGGGAGGATATGCCAGCCAATCAGCCCCCAGCCCAGCGGACATGGACTTCCTGTTCCCCTCTTCATGAGTCCACAATCTCCAGATCCTGTGGGACCCTCCTGCAGCAGCACTAAATCTAGTGCCCCCAAAGGATGGTGGGGTCTCTGCGCTGGAAGAGCTTTGCAAAGTGCCCCGGGCCCCGTGTCTCCTGGTGGTGGGGTTCACACCTCCAGCCGCCTTCCTTAGGGTCATCCCACTGAGAGGACAGGTCCCTCTGCAGAGTGGTGTTGCAATCATTGGGACCGCCTGGGGGATGAAGGGTAAAGGGGAAGAAGTAAGGAGACACAAGCCTTAGGGCTTCCCAGGTGGCGCTAGTGGTAAAGAATCCATCTGCCAATGCAGGAGATGTAGGAGAAGCGGGTTCAATCCCTGGGTGGGGAAGATCCCCGGGATGCATTCTTACTGACAACCCAGAAACCAGATTTGCCCTAAGGCTCTGGTTGCCCAGGTAACCAGAGCGGGCATGAAGAAATGCTGCCACCTTGTGGTTATTCCCCATAAGAAGCACTTGAAAACCGGGGCTATTGGGCTCGGCTCTAAATGACACCAGCCCTAAAGAAATCTTCCGGGGTAAATCACATGAAGAGAATTCAAAACAGGGCTGACTTTCAAGAAACCACTTTCCGGAGGTTAACTGTACTCCCCCGTAGAAGGTAAAAAGCCCGTGGAAAGATACTCATCATCAGTAAGTAGAAAAGAAATGCAAATTAAAACTACCATGAGCCATCTTGTCACACGTCTCAGAACAGCCATCCTCAAAAGATCTTCGAAGCTTAAGTGCTGCTGAAGGCAAGGGGTACAGGGAATCCTCCTACGCCGTGGGCAGGGCTGTAAATGGGTGGGTGCAGCCACGAAGGAAAATATCTGGAGGCTCCTTGAAACACGAAATAGAAAGTTACCACGTTTCCAGCAATACTTCGCCTTGCTTTGATCTGGAAAAAATCCTAATTCAAAAGAATGTGTACATTTCTATTTTCAGGGCAGCACTGTTCACAATAGCCAAGTCAGAGCATTAACCAAAAATCGACAGAAAAATGAAGACTAACTGGCCCATCTAGACAGTGGAATACACACAGGAAAAAAAAAAAAAAAAAAAAACCACCATGAGCAGCAGCATGGATGTACTGAGAGATTATCACTGAGGTATGAGACCAAAGGCAAACATCCAAAATAGTACTGAAAGGTGGAAGCCAGAAATTCATGCAAATGAAATAATTTGCAAATAGAAACACAGAGTTAGAAAACCAACTCATGACTATTTTTTTAAAACGTTGCAGGAGGGATACACTAAGAGGGATTAAAATGCTCACATCACTACATATCAAACAGGTCATCTAAAAGGACCAAATGAACAGCACAGCAAGTTGAAGGAAACACACTGTGATAACCTTCATGGGAAAAGATCCCCCAAAAGGGGTTCATCTATTTATGACTGAATCAAGTTCCTGTACACCTAAAACGTAGTCGGAAATCAACTCTGCTGACCAAAATACACCTGTTCTCAACAAATGTCCTGGGATAGGTCCTGGAAAAAGAATTCAAAATAGGGCACATGGTCAAGAGGCCAACATAACTTGTTAATAGCCAGGACAGAGGACAGGGAGGAGGGTCCTTAAACAAGCAAAAAGAGAATGAAATTACAACACTCCTTACCCATTTAAAGAAAAACTCCAAATTAGTTAAAGAACTAAGTGGAGAGACAATTACTCCCTACCATTAGAGGAAAGCATAGGAAAAACAGGCTTTGACATAAATCACAGCAAATTCCCTCTGGATCCACCTCTTAGAATAATGAAAAATAGAAATAAGAAAAACTCAGCAAGGGACTTCATTAACCTTAGAAGCACTTACACAGCAAGGGAAACCATAACGAAAGAAAATGACAACCCTCAGAGTGGAAAAAAAGTTTGCAAGAAAATATATCAACAAGTAATTCATCTGCAAAACAAGCAAATGGCGCATGTGAAAGGTTCAGGGCGAGGTCACGATGAACGGTCAGGGCAAGGTCAGGCATGTCGGGACATGTCCCGGCAGAGGGCGCTGCAGACAAGCCCCGGAGACGGGCCGGCAACCAAGCCGACCAATCAGGAGCCGACACGAAGCCCTCGCAGTCCAATCAGGAAACGACACGGAGCCCTTAGACACCAATCACCGCTGAGGCCGCATTTTCTTCCTTATATGGGAGGCCCGGCCTGGGCTATAAAACCCTTCCCAACCCTCGCAGACTCCGCAGACTCCTTTTCCCCCCCGCAGACTCCCTTTACCCCGCAGACTCCCTTTGCTTCACTCTCCTCTTTCACTTTCATCAAGAGGCTTTAGCTCCTCTTCACTTTCTGCCATAAGGGCGGTGTCATCTACATATCTGAGGTTATTGATATTTCTCCCGGCAATCTTGATTCCAGCTTGTGTTTCTTCCAGTCCAGCGTTTCTCATGATGTACACTGCATAGAAGATAAATAAGCAGGGTGACAATATACAGCCTTGATGTACTCCTTTTCCTATTTGGAACCAGTCTGTTGTTCCATGTCCAGTTCTAACTGTTTCTTCCTGACCTGCATACAGATTTCTCAAGAGGCAGGGCAGGTGGTCTGCTATTCCCATGTCTTTCAGAATTTTCCACAGTTTCTTGTGATCCACACAGTCAAAGGCTTTGGCATACTCAATAAAGCAGAAATAGATGTTTTTCTGGAACTCTCTTGCTCTTTCCATGATCCAGCGAATGTTGGCAATTTGATCTCTGGTTCCTCTGCCTTTTCTAAAACCAGCTTGAACATCAGGGAGTTCACAGTTCACGTATTGCTGAAGCCTGGCTTGGAGAATTTTGAGCATTACTGTACTAGCATGTGAGATGAGTGCAATTGTGTGACAGTTTGAGCATTCTTTGGCATTGCCTTTGTTTGGGATTGGAATGAAAACTGACCTTTTCCAGTCCTGCGGCCACTGCTGAGTTTTCCAAATTTGCTGGCATATTGAGTGCAGCACTTTCACAGCATCATCTTTCAGGATTTGAAACAGCTCCACTGGAATTCCATCACCTCCACTAGCTTTGTTCGTAGTGATGCTTTCTAAGGCCCGCTTGACTCCACATTCCAAGATGTCTGGCTCTAGATTAGTGATCACATCATGATTATCTGGGTCATGAGGATCTTTTTTGTACAGTTCTTCTGTGTATTCTTGCCACCTCTTCTTAATATCTTCTGCTTCTGTTAGGTCCAGACCATTTCACAAGAGAGTTCCAGAAAAACACCTATTTCTGCTTTACTGACTATGCCAAAGGCTTTGACTGTGTGGATCACAAGAAACTGTGGAAAATTCTTAGAGAGATGGGAATACCATACCACCTGACCTGCCTCTTGAGAAATCTGTATGCAGGTCAGGACGCAACAGTTAGAACTGGACATGGAACAAAAGACTGTTTCCAAATGGGAAAAGGAGTACATCAAGGCTGTATATTGTCACCCTGCTTATTTAATGTATATGCAGAATACATCATGAGAAACGCTGGACTGGAAGAAACACAAGCTGGAATCAAGATTGCCGGGAGAAATATCAATAACCTCAGATATGCAGACGACACCACCCTTATAGCAGAAAGTGAAGAGGAACTAAAAGCCTCTTGCTGAAAGTGAAAGAGGAGAGTGAAAAGTTGGCTTAAAGCTCAACATTCAGAAAACGAAGATCATGGTATCCAGTCCCATCACTTCATGGGAAATAGATGGGGAAACAGTGGAAACAGTGTCAGACTTTATTTTTCTAGGCTCCAAAATCACTGCAGATGGTGACTGCAGCCATGAAATTAAAAGACGCATACTCCTTGGAAGAAAAGTTATGAGCAACCTAGATAGCATATTCAAAAGCAGAGACATTACTTTGCCAACTACGGTCCATCTAGTCAAGGCTATGGTTTTCCTATGGTCATGTATGGATGTGAGAGATGGACTGTGAAGAAGGCTGAGCGCCGAAGAATTGATGCTTTTGAACTGTGGTGTTGGAGAAGACTCTTGACAGTCCCTTAGACTGCAAGGAGATCCAACCAGTCCATTCTGAAAGAGATCAGCCCTGGGATTTCTTTGGAAGGAATGATGCTAAAGCTGAAACTCCAGTATTTTGGCCTCCTCATGGGAAGAGCTGACTCCTTGGAAAAGACTCTGATGCTGGGAGGAATTGGGGACAGGAGGGAAAGGGGACGACCGAGGATGAGATGGCTGGATGGCATCACTGACTCGATGGGCGTGAGTCTGAGTGAACTCCAGGAGTTGGTGATGGACGGGGAGGCCTGGCGTGCTGTGATTCATGGGGTCGCAAAGAGTCGGATACGACTGAGTGTCTGAACTGAACTAAACTGATGCTCTAGCGCATTTCTAACCTGAAGAAAACAGGATGACATATGATCCACAAAGCCACTTGGGCTTCCCTGGTGGCTCAGATGGTAAAGCATCTGTCTGCAATGCAGGTGACCTGGATTCAATCCCTAGGTTGGGAAGATCCCCTGGAGAAGGGAATGGCAACCTACTCCAGTATTCTTGCCTGGGGAATCTTATGGAGAGAGGAACCTGGCAGGCTATAGTCCATGGGGTGACAAAGAGTGGGATGTGACTGAGTGACTATGATTCATTCATTTATCTCGGAGAAAAATTATTAAATGTTATCAACAGAGGCTATTTATTTTTGAGGGTTTTCCCTGTGTTGCACAGGATAAATATCAGTCAAAGCAGGAATATTTTTAAACAACGCATTATGATTCAAGAGTTCTATGGTGGGGCCACAGTTTTTCATCTTGAACAAGCTTAGTTTTAACTAAATCTCTGGTTGATAAATGGCCATTGTGGATAGCACGGAGGTAAAAGAGCCATGGCATCCAGTCCCATCACTTCAGGGCAAATAGATGGGGGAACAATGGAAACAGTGAGAGTCTTTATTGTTTTGGGCTCCAAAGTCATTACAGATGGTACTGCAGCCATGAAATTAAAAGATGCCTCTCCTTGAAGAAAAACTATGACCAACTTAGACAGCATATTAAAAAGCAGAGACATTATTTTGCCGACAAAGTTCCATCTAGTCAAAGCTATGGTTTTTCCACTAGTCGTGTATGGATGTGAGAGTTGGAGTATAAAGAAAACTGAGCGCCATAGAATTGATGGTTTTGAACTGTGGTGTTGGAGAAGACCCTTGAGAGTCCCTTGAACTGCAAGAAGATCCAACCAGTCCATCCTAAAGGAAATCAGTCCTGAATATTCATTGGAAGGACTGATGCTGAAGCTGAAACTCCAATACTTTGGCCACCTGATGCAAGGAACTGACTCATTGGAAAAGAGCCTGATGCTGGGAAAGGTCAAAGGCAGGAGGAGAAGGGGACAACAAAGGTTGAGATGGTGGGATGGTGTCACAGACTCAATGGATACATGGTTGAGTAAGCTCTGGGAGTTGGTGATTGTCAGATGTGCTGCAGTCCATGGGGTCACAAAGAGTTGGACACAACCAAGCGACTGAACTGAACTGAGAAGAGCCAGGTATGAATTCATAGTTATTATTGAACTTTATGTGCTTCACAGATTTTACAGGTTTAATCGATTAGTAAGCAGAGAAAACAATCCTTTTGACCATTTCTGAACTATATAACTTTCTAACAGTGTTTTACTTTGTAATCTTGAATGAGCCACATAAATAATTTTAGATTAAACAATATTGCCGTTCCAAATTGTTTGGAATATTCTATCAAATATTCAGAAATGTAGAGGTTGGGATTTACCTCAATGGATCTGAGCTCAATTTTATGTAAAAAGAATTAAGTCAACACAGAGACCTGACTGAGCGACTGAGTTGAACTGAACGCAGAGACCACTCTAATGGATGTTTTACCAGTTGAGGGAACTGGCAAAAATATCAAAAAAGGGAAAAAATGTCATATACTGTTAATATTTTCATGCACATAAACATATACTAGTTGTGAGAAAAATTATTCATGTTTATAATCAGGAATACATTTCTGTGCTTAAATCTTATAATTTATTTGTGGCAATATTCTGTACTTTTTGAATACACTAGGGTGCAAAAACACATAAAGACAAAAATTAGAGCTCTTGGTTCTGAATCTTTTCTTCCTTTGAAGATCTCTCTCATTTGTGTTGCATTATATTTTAGATATAACAGCTAAAGATTCATAAGTAATAGGATTCTTATAAATATTGTAGAAAATACAAAGATGTGATAAGAATTCTGTCTGGAAAATGAGTGCGGTGTATACTACCAATGGAAATGATCAGACCTGGGCTTGAGTGATGAAAACCTTCATGCCCAAAATGCAAGAACCTTACTAATCACAGATGAGTGTTCATTTTCCAAAGCAAAGGGAACTAAGAAGGGGCAGTTTGCTACATTAATTTTGGCAGCTTATACACATCCCTCACTAAATCTTTCAAAAATCCTTATGAAAGTCAAAAAGCAGGAACATCACAGTTCACAATATCACAATATCGCAGAAGCACCTGAACCAGGGAACATGAGGTGTAGTGGGATAAATGTTAGCAGTGATCTGAATCTTGAAAAATATCAGTTTTATACAAAATTCACTTCTTATACAACTTCCATGTTCTGTATCCTAAGACTACACTTAAGAGTGAGTCCTTCCTACCGATATAGAGAAAGGTCTCTCATACTTTTCTCTTTCTATTCCCCAAACTTTCTGTGGAATTCTGGACCACTGAGTAATTCTATTCATGAGGACAATTTCTCAATCCTGTTCTAAATGTCTCAAGTTGCATACATATGTAAATTGATCCCTAATTTCCCCTACTTCTCTAAGGTCCCAAGACTGAACCACATGCCAATGAGAATCTCAGAACCTATGCCTCCCCATGCTGATCTCTCACAAAGGGAATATTTTCACCAGTTGAATGTCACTCATTCAGGTTGAGAACTCATCATGCTCTATAGAAAGCCAGGACACAGACAAGGGAGACAAGGTTCTGGGACACAAGGGAGAAGTGATCTAAAGAGCCGGTCCTCACTATGGTAAGAAAAGGAAAAAATAAGAAGTGGATAACCAACTCCCCAGGCAGAAAAATTAGAAGCAGAGAACTAAAGCTTTGCAGGTTCCCTCCGTTCAAGCATTTTAGGGGGAAAAGCAGACGCAGCCCCAAACCCAGGACAGAACTGTCACTTCCTCCTCTTCTTCCTCCTGCTCTGTCTTCTCTGAGGATGTGATGTAGCAAACACATCTCTGCATATTGAAAATATACCTTCAAAGGCATCTGCACAGCTCTTTAACCTGCAACTACTTCACCTACAGACAGAAGAACCTTGAAAAGCTGAAAAGACCCACCTCTCCTGTCCTGTCTCAGGAGAGATTCAGGAACAATTATTTCCTACCTGGAGACCAGCCTTTCAACTTATTTCTTGATTGTTCTCTCCTCAGAGAGAGCTCCTAACCCTCTGCTCACACAGATATGAGCTGACTGACTTCCCTGGTCCAAATCCAGCTAGACCATCCCTGCAGCCTCTCCTCCGACTGAAGCCAGGCCTCAATTCTCACAGATGGACCAGGAGCCACATCCTTAACCCAGGCCTCCCCTTAGAGTCCCCTGGAGCACTTCCTACACACCACACTGATGCTCCCACAGGACCAAGGGAGAACTCGGTTGGGGGGGTTATCGCTTAACACTGGTCAGGTGATCTTGATTGGAAACCAGGTTGAAACCACTTACAAGGTTCTTTCTGAACCATTTCAGTGAATATGAACCCCTTGAGGTCAGGTCCCCACTCTAAGAAGTTATAAATCTGCAGGTCTAAAGAGGGGACATGAAATGAGTCTTCAGAAAGCTCCCTGTTTATTTTGATGCTTCTCCCCCATGACCCACACTCAGGGGCCCTGAGCTTCAGCCCTCACACTCAGCACACCTGAGACCTCTCAGGAGAGGAGGTTCTAGGGCAGGAATTTCTTAGGTCAAGGTTAGGACCAAGCAGAGAAAGCTCCAGTACTTGGGGTTCAGGCCTTTCTAAGAGACCTTGGGTGAAGTGCTGTGGGCTCCGCAGGCTGAGTGTGGATCGGCCCATTCAAGCCAAGAGGAGCAGGAATCTGGTGAGCTCTGAGGGTGTCACTGAAGGGAGGCCTGTGCAGTAGACCCTGGGCTTCAGCGAGACTGCTGGTCTCAAGGTGGGTGGTCATCTAGTGCAGGTGTTCCTAGGACTGGCTGGTGTGAGTTCAAGGACCTGCAGGCTGCCTGCTCCCCAGACAGATGCTGAGGCAGCAATAGCATCGAGTAGTTCAGGTAAACTCTCAAGAATACTCTGTATGATCCTTCTTAGAACCATCACAGTGTCCCAGCAGTTACAGAGAGGGGTAAAAGTACAATGGAGAAATGATGGGAAATATCCAATTAGTTGAGGCTTAAAGGCAGGATGGAAACTAATTGTTACAGATATCATCCCTCTGTGCTAACAAAGAGTTTATTGTTAGGTATTTTCCCTTCAACCTTAAATCAGTAGGTTGACACTTCATTACACACCAACTTCATCACAAGAAACCATCCACTTTTATTAACATGTCATATCACACAGTCAGAATAAAACCTTTTCCAACCCACTGTGTAACTGAATAAAATACAGATTACAAGCATAAACACCGATATTCATTCCTCTGATACAATGATCTGAGAACTGTGATTCCTATGGTTACAAAATGGAGGTTAATTGTTTACGAAACAAAACATACACTAATTACATGACTTTTCTGGGAGGAGTTTCCATACATTTCTAGGGGATCAGAGGTGTCTTTATTTGAAACATGTCAACTAATATTCATGACTTCTGTTGATAGTATAAAGATACATCAAGATTTCAGTGAACTGTCATTGTATTTTACTTAAAAAGCAAGTGACATAACTATTGAAAATGTACATCCTACTTTAATATGTGGAATTACTCCCTGAACACTTACCTCATGGTGAACTATAGGGATGTTTGACATGAATGGCTAACACCTCCATTTAGATGTACAGGTTACATTACTGGGTCCTTAATCTTCTAATGGAGAATAAATATAAATGTTTTCTCCCTAGGATAGGAGGCCTTGTCTCATCTTTGAGACAGCATCTATCAAAAACATAACTTTGCATACAAACTAGAAATGAAGCATAGCAGCATGGAGTAATATAAGAGTTGAATCACATTTATTTTGGTTTTCAAATAATCACAAATCATGTCAATATAAACCAAGACATATTGCTAATAATTGTACATTTCTAAATACCAACCTTCATCTTGTGATCCATACTAACATATCAATTTTCTATCTGTTTTAACTATGGATTACTATCTACAATACTTCTCCTGAAGAGGAATTTCAAAAAACAGGATTGATGAAATGCTTTCTATTGTGCAGGCTTCCCTGATAGCTCAGTTGGTAAAGAATCTGCCTCCCACCCCAGTATTCCGGCCTGGAGAATTCCATGGACACAGTCCATAGGGTTGCAAAGAGCTGGACACGACTGAGCAACTTTCACTTTTTCTAGTGTGCAACTTCTGGTATTTATTTAGATTTATTTAGATTTAATTTTTATTTAGATTTAATTTTTATTAAATACTTTTCTACATTTTCTTTATGTCATACCTTCTCTTTTTATTTAATATGGTCTTGTATTTTCTGAAGTGTATGTTTAGGACAAACCTCTTCCATCACTAATTACGAGGGTTTCTCTCCAGTACGTGCTCTCTGGTGTCTAATAAGGTGAGAGCTCTGATTTAAAGCCTTTGCCACTTTCCTTACATTTGTAAGGTTTTTCCTCCAGTATGAATTCTCTGATGTTGAGTAAGATGTGAGTGCTTGAAAAAGGCTTTTCCACATTCTTTACATTTGTAAGGTTTCTCTCCAGTATGAATTCGCTGGTGTTGAGTAAGAGTTGACTGGTCCCTGAAGGCTTTTCCACATTCTTTACATTTATAAGGTTTTTCTCCAGTATGAATTCTCTGATGGTAAGTAAGACCTGAGTTCTTAACAAAGTCTTTGCCACAATCCTTACATTTATAAGGCTTCTCCCCAGTATGAATTCGCTGGTGTTCTGTAAGAGTTGAGTTCTGTCTAAAGGAGTTCCCACATTCTGTACATTTATAAGGTTTCTCTCCAGTATGAATTCTCTGATGGTAAGTAAGACTTGAGCACTGGTTAAATTCTTTGCCACAATCCTTACATTTATAAGGCTTCTCCCCAGTATGAATTCTCTGGTGTTGAGTAAGATGTGACTTCTGAGTAAAGGCTCTGCCACACTTTGTACATTTATAATGCTTCTCCCCAGTGTGAATTCGCTGGTGTTGAATAAGACTTGAGTGGTGACTGAAGGCTTTTCCGCATTTTTTACATTTATAAGGCTTCTCTCCAGTGTGAATTCTCTGATGGCAAGTAAGCCCGGAGCACCGGTTAAATTCTTTGCCACAATCCTTACATTTATAAGGCTTCTCCCCAGTATGAATTCTCTGGTGTTGAGTAAGATGTGCCTTCTGATTAAAGGCTTTGCCACACTTTGTACACTTATAATGCTTCTCCCCAGTGTGAATTCGCTGATGTTGACTAAGGTTTGAGTGAGACATAAATGCTTTTCCACATACTTTACATTCATAAAGTTTCTTGCCAGTGTGGATTTGCTGATCTTGACTAAGCTCTGAATTCTGATTAAAGGTGTTGCCACACTCCGTACATTTGAAAGGTTTCCATCCTGAATGAATTTTCCTGTGTCTACTTAGACTGGATGAGTTAGTAAAGGCTTTCTCACATTGCTTACACTTGTAACTTTTCTGCGGATTCTGAATACTCTGCTGTTGAGTGAGATTTGAAGGCTGATTAGAGACATGACCATATTCACAATTGTAAGTCTTCTCTCCAGTATGTGTGTTCTCATTTAGTGGAAAACCTGATGCTTGATAAAAGATGTTCCTCCATGTACTATTTTCAGAATCTTTGTCTGAAGATTGAGGTCCCTGATGTTTCATAGGGTGAGAGTCTTCTGCAGTTTTACACCCAGTTTCATTGCATGAATGGCTTCTCACTCCATCATAAATATGCTTGTAATTATTGGGTGTAGAGCTCTTACTTAAGGCCTGACTCGTGTAATTACACGTGAGAAGTTGTTCTGTATTAACCGTATCATGATGTGTATTGAACAATGATGGTGGGATTAACTCTCTTCCATTATTATCAACATTACACATTTTGGAACAGAGAGAAACTGTCTGTTGGTGGAAGAATAATGACCCCTTGCTCACAGATCCCTCAAACTGATTATATTGTGAGTTTTCCCCATCATTTTTAACTTTCTGGTTTTCAGACGTGCTTGAATGTATGTGTAATCGAAGCCTGTGTTCAGAGCGGTTTGCATGAGTATTTGCAGTAGAGACTGGATGACTTTCCCGATTTTCCACATTTCCCTTCAGAGAACGTGTATGTTTCAAAAAATGATTTAAGCCTTTGCTTGAAGAGATACACTTCTCTGCAGATGTTGATAACTGAAATGGGTGTTTTCTGCAGTTTGACTCACATTGCTCACTTCTTTGGGCAGTAATGTCCACATTGTGTGAAACTGTCTCGGTTTCTTTCTGTCCATATAAACACCTTCTAGGTCTTTCACATACCCCTGTATGTTCCTGGTCTTTCATTAAATGTTCGTTTCCAACGTGAGCTCTTTCATATATTCCTAGGTTTGCTTTTTGGATTAAATTTTCTAATCTTGGATTCTTTGACATCAAACCACAGGTGTTGTGAGAAGACACAGCTGAAAGATACCAAATGAAAGTTTTCTTATCTACTATTCTTATCTACTGGGGCTGGTGTGAGCTCAGCTGGGACAGAAAGGGAGCCTCATTCTCTGTGGGAAGAGAACACGGCAACAGTCTGTGGCAGCAGGACAGAGTGAGACCTGTGCACAGGGTACTGATCCCAACCCTGCCCGCCCAGCCTGAGAGGGTGTCCACTGCTGTGGACAAAGGCTGGGTGCTGAAATGTGGGGTCTGGAGAGCAGACCCAGGCAGAGGACTGCTGTGGGCTGTGAGGAGACATCCTGAGGGGACAGGGGTGAGGGAGGAGCTCTATAAACAAGAATGCTTGTGGAGGAAGCCTGAACCACCAGAGCAGAGTGCCATTGTTGAGTGATGCCCAAAGGGAAGACCCACCATTGCAGCCCCTCTCCCCCTGTGCTGGCCCCTCCTCACCCAGCACTAGGAAGGGCCACCACCCGGGTGGGCTCTACTGAGCTCCAGCCACAGTCTCCCGCCATGTACCTCCTCCACAATTAGCAGAGTCCTGTGCTCTGGGGCAGCCTCTGGAGCAGACACCTGTGGGTGGCCCACACACAGAGAAGGAGCTGAAAGCTCAGCTGAGCCCCAGGTTTAAGGAAGAAAACCTGAAGTCTCTCCTCACGATTGTACAAACCATGATTTTATACCTGCAACTGGCTTTTTCATCTCAGCCCCTAGAGCATCTGAATGGACAACCAGGGCTCCCCCAGTCATGGAAGGTGTAGCTTTAGCAGCTGTAGACTTTGTGGGGATGTATACTAGGGGGTGGGGCCAGGCCAGAGTCCGAGCTGCCCCCATAGTGCCGCAGCAGGTCCAGCTCCATGAATACAATTCTGGGATCTTAGTTCATTGGATCTGTGCTGGTGTTCCAGTGAAAACAACATCTGAGAGACACCAGAGCCATGTGCCAGCATGCCCATGATTGAAGGGGGGCCAAGAGCAGTGCCAACATGGGATCACATGAGACTCACACAGCACATGAGCACATCCAAGGTGAACATCCCCAGAGGAGCAATCCTTAGTGGCTTCTCTCCCAGTGGGTGTCCTCCAATCCTACGTGCCTTGACCAGAGATCAGAATCACAGTGAAGAAATGGATCTTGGGGCTCTTCTCCACCAACCAGGGAGCAGACCCTACCCCTGACAGGGCAGTGACAACCACAGAGCCAAGGGGAAGCTCCCGTCAATATCCAGGGGAGGCTCACGTCACAATAACAGCAACCAAATCCCAAACCAAGGGGATAAGGGTACAAGCCTGTGGACCAACCTCACCCTCTAGGGGGAAGACAACAGAGCAAAAGGAGCTAGGATCCTGCAGCCTACAGAACAGACCACAGACCCAGAAAATGTGACAAGATGAGAGGACAAAGAAGTATGGTGTAGAGGAAGGAGCAAGACAAAAAGCTACAACAACCACTAAATAAAGAAGAGACAGGCAGTCTAATGATTACTCTTCCACTTAAGTCATCTTAAATGCTGATGCCACCAGGTGCCCTCTAATTCTTTAACCCACTTTTTATTTTAGCACGTTCTATATGATGTTTCAATATAAAAATCATAAATGATACTGACATAGGTCTAATCAGAAAGCACGGACATGTAGGACAATGTCTGGGGAAGCTGATAACAAGATTAATTAAATAAAGAAGCAGTTCTTGAGAAATTAAGAAATGAGACTTTCAAAGTGTGGTGTGAACACTATCAATGCTCTGTGGAGATCTAATTGGGAAGGAAATCTTAAAAAGAGTAGATATCTATACGTAAGATGGATTCTCTTTGCTGTACAACATTGTAAACCAGTTATACTCCAATAAAAATGTTTTAAAAAGATTATATTATCTAAACATTGTAATAGTTTGAAACCATTAAAAATATGTTGGAAAATGTTTTAAGCTCTTATGCCAATTTATTTGAAAATTTTTTGAGTTAATTGAATATGTTCAAGTCTTTTAGCATTGAGGCATTGGGGCAAATACATTTAACATTTCATATGAGTTCATAGGAAGAAAACAGACACTTTGAAGTAACCCTGAGATTGGCATTCTTTCTCTTTGGGGAGGTTTTGGTTTATGCAGTGAAGAAATTACTTGAATTTAAAATTTACAAGATCCTATTTGAAGCTTCCAGTGTTTTAGAAATTATAACTCAGAAAAACAAAAAACCTCTGTCCCCAATATTCCCAGAACTTTGGCAGTATGTCTATAATTTCACTCACACACTGCCATCTAGAGGTAGAAATTTTAATAGGAGCGTCTTAGAGTTTTTCAGAAATGTGCAGTTTTCCTAGGACCCCCACCCCAACCCAAGAAATGGAACAGTAATCGATTCATGCAGGTTGTCACAGGCCAAGAGAAGGGTTTCAGTTCTCACTGTGTTTAAGAAAAGTAATCACTGGAGATGAATTCAGGAATGATTTAAATGACAGAATGGGGCAGGTGATATCCGCCTATGACAGCAACAGAAAGAAACCCAGACTTCTCTACAATCATTTCCATTGAAGCAGATCTTCCCAAACCACATGACAAAGGATGAATTCCTCACTAATCCTTGGACCTGTCGTTGACTCATCGGCTCCATCCATTCACACCTACCTGTGTATATGGCTGGCATCTCCAGTCTCCTTACATCCCAGGGATTCTGCATTTGCTCCAGAAAGGTGACCAGGTCTGGCTTAGAGACCACAAGACCTGCTATCAGGAAAAGGAATATTTGTTTTGCTAGAGATTCATCAGTTTCCAATCTAATATGTATTCAAGTGAGAAGAGAAGGCACATGTGCTAAGTCTCTCCAGTCCTGTCTGACTCTTTGCCACCCTGTGGACTGTAGCCCCCCCAGGCTCCTCTGTCCATGGGAGTGTCCAGGCAAAAATACTGAGTGGGTTGCCATGTTCTCCTCCAGGAGTTCTTCCCAACCCAGGGGTCAAACCCACTTCTTTTATGTCTCCTGAATTGGCAGGCAGGTTCTTTACCACTAGTGCCATCTGGGAAGCCCAGAGAAGGCATGGTAGAATGTTAATAGAGCCTAGAACTAAAATATTTGGGGACATAATTTCCTAAGCTGTATTAAAATTCCCTGGTGGCTCAGCTGGTAAAGAAGCCACCTGCACTGTGGTAGAGCTGTGTTTGATGCCTGGGTTGGGAAGATTCTCTGGAGAAGGGAACGGCTACGCACTCCAGTATTCTGCCCTGGAGAATTCCATGGACTATTCCATAGGCTCGCAAAGAGTCAGACACGACTGGAATCTTGCTCATTACATTATTAACATTCTAGAGAAGGCGTGGCTGAATGTTAATATAGCCTAGAAAATTATATCCCCAAATACTTTATAGAAGCACTTTTATAAGTAACAAATACTTAAAGAAAAAACCTGAGATTCTAGTCAAGTACTACTAGGGCCAAAGTAAGTAAGTAGGAGAAATCTGATTTATAAAGGAGAGTGGCACCCTTTTATACCACAGAACCTACAGAATTACCACTAACCTAGAAGAAAGAGGCAGATTCCATCAAGGAAAAGTGAGAATCATAATGAATCATCTTGAAGTCTTCTTTCTCAACTCATAAATATCCATTTTCCCATAGAAAGCAGGGATCTGAAACTATTATAAGGAGCAGAAGATTCTAGGAGACATTCTAGAAATACAGGAACCAAAACCCAGTGGGTACATAAAGGATTCTGGAAGGCAGTTATCCTCACCCAAGGAGGCCAGGTTCCTGTAGTTCTCTAACATCACGTCCCTGTACAATTCTCGCTGCCCGAGGTCCAGGCATTCCCACTCCTCTTGAGTGAAGTCTATGGCCACATCCTGGAATGTCAGCCGTCCCTGAAATACAAAGTACAGGTGCCATGTTGCCATGGGAAGACTTCCTAATGTGACCCAAGAGGAAACCAGCAAGAGAAATGGTTTTGACTTAGGAGAATGTCTGGTGTTACACAGGAATATAATTTTTACACAGTAGTATCTTCTACCACATTTTTAACCCCAAGAAAAGAGGATGAGATACGATCCATCAACCACTACAGAAATTATTCTGATTTGGAAGATAAATTATAATCAGATCAACATTGGCATATTTATTTTTGAGTGTTGTACTCAGTTGACAGATGATAAACTGTCTATCAAAAGAAACAGGAAATATTTTTTCAAAGCACTTCCTGATCCAAATGTTCTGGAGTGGGCTCAATGTGCCACATTTTTCACAAGCTTATTTGAACTAGTAATGTTGAAATTTCTGTTCCATGAGTGACAATGTGTGAACAGCAACGAAGTAGAATAGTAAGCAAAGAATTCATATTTAACTTTGAACTTTAAGTGCTTAACAGATTTTACAGGTCTGATAGGATAGTAGCCTCGGCGACAAGAATCATTTTAATGATCTGGTATATACTACTCTTTTTTTGACATTTTTCAGAGTCTTGAATGTATAACAGAAATAATTTAAAATCAATAATGTTGCTGTAGCATCTTTTGGCAAATATTTTTACAAACATTCTTTAAATGACAGCTTAAGGGACGGGGGAGCCTGGTGGGTTGCCGTCTATGGGTTCGCACAGAGTCAGACACAACTGGAGCGACTTAGCAGCAGCAGCAACGTTTACTTCAGTTTGTGACTCTAGACTTTAATCAAACCCAGACAAATGCACAGAGCTAACTCTAATGAAAGTTTATAGAAATTTCTGTATTTGTAAATAATACTAAAAACAAGAAAAGTGTTAGTCACTCAGTCGTGTGCAACCCCAGGGACTGTAGCCTGCCAGGCTTCTCTGTCCACAGGATTCTCAAGGCACGAATACTGGAGTGGGTAGCTATTCCCTGCTTCAGGGAATCTTCAAAAAAGAAAAAGAAAAGATCAGTCAAATGATGTTAACATGTTCATTCATACAGACATACACTAAAATAGGACTGTATACTTATTAAGAGAAAAATAGTCATGTCAATAAAATCAGGATAATTTTTAACTGACTGAAAATGTACATAAATATTTGAGGATGATATTGTTAGGTAGGTAGAATAAGGAAAAGCAGTCCAAAATGGCGGAGACTAAAAGACAAGGAAGGTCAAAGAAAGGTCCAAGGACAAGAGTGAAGACTTCAGGTAGAACAAACAGCACTCCTGGCTAAACCCAATTTGCATAAGGCAGGCCCAGGTCAAGGAGAAAACATATAAAAGGAGGAGCCAAAACCTTTCTCTTTTTCTCTCCCGCGTCTATGCTCTTTTTCTCTTTCTCCCTCCCCCATGAGCTCCTCCAATTTCCTCTCTTCAAGTCTTTGGGTTGGCATGCCCTCACACTTCGAGGATGGATTCTCCTGCTATCTTCTAAATAAAATAGAGCTGTAACACTGATTTGACTAAGAGCTATAACACAGTTTGTCCAAGACCCGAGAGCTGTGATGCACTGAGGGATTTAATGTCCATAGCTCCAAATCTTTGTTGTGACGAGACAAAGAACTGAGGAACATACACTCGTGTGACAATATTATTTTAATTTTTTAAAATAGACTAGGGTGCAGACATACATAGTGATTAAAAAAACAGACAGCTCTGGTTCTGAGTTTTTTAATTTCCTGAACAATCTACCATTTGCATGGAACTATATTTTAAAATTTAACACAGTTGAACATAGATTCGCAGTAATATGATTCTTGTAAACATTTTGGGAAATACAGAAATGTGATGAGACTCAATCTGTGATGTGAGCATGGAGTGTACTGGAAATGATCAGACCTGGGCTTGAGTGATGAAAATCCCCACTCCCAAATCCCAGCATCCCTACTAAACACACAGGAGTGTTGTCAACTACAAATCGGCACTTGCCAAGAGCATTGCCAGTGATTAAACAAGACCTTTTAGAATTAACACCCAAAAAGATGTCCTCTTCATTATAGGGGAGTGGAATGCAAAAGTAGGAAGTCAAGAAACACCTGCAGTAACAGGCAAATTTGGCCTTGGAATGCAGAATGAAGCAGGGCAAAGACTAGAGTTTTGCCAAGAAAATGCACTGGTTAGAGCAAACACCCTCTTCCAACAACACAAGAGAAGACTCTACACATGAACATCATCAGATAGTCAACACCAAAATCAGATTGATTATATTCTATGCAGCCAAAGATGGAGAAGCTCTATACAATCAATAAAAACGAGACCAGGAGCTTACTGTGCCTCAGATCATGAACTCCTTATTACCAAATTCAGACTTAAATTGAAGAAAGTAGGGAAAACCGCTAGACCATTCAGGTATGACCTAAATCAAATCCTTAATGATTTTACAGTGGAAGTGAGAAATAGATTTAAGGGCCTAGATCTGATAGATGAGTGTCTGATGAACTATGGAATGAGGTTTGTGACACTGTACAGGAGACAGGGATCAAGACCATCCCCATGCAAAAGAAATGCAAAAAAGCAAAATGGCTGTCTGGTGAGGCCTTACAAATAGCTGTGAAAAGAAGAGAAGTGAAAAGCAAAGGAGAAAAGAAAAGACATAAGCATCTGAATGCAGAGTTCCAAAGAATAGCAAGAAGAGATAAGAAAGCCTTCTTCAGCGATCAATGCAAAGAAATAGAGGGAAACAACAGAATGGGAAAGACTAGAGATCTCTTCAAGAAAAGGAGAGGTACCAAGCGAACATTTCATGCAAAGATGGGCCCGATAAAACAGAGAAATGGTATGCACCTAACAGAAGCAGAAGATATTAAGAAGAGATGACAAGAATACACAGAAGAACTGTACAAAAAAGATCTTCCCGACCAGGATAATCACGATGGTGTGATCACTAATCTAGAGCCAGACATCTTGGAATGGGAAGTCAAGTGGGCCTTAGAAAGCATCACTACAAACAAAGCTAGTGGAGGTGATGGAGTTCCAGTTGAGCTCTTTCAAATCCTGAAAGATGATGCTGTGAAAGTGCTGCACTCAATATGCCAGCAAATTTGGAAACTCAGCAGGTCCACAGGACTGGAAAAGGTCAGTTTTCATTCCAATCCCAAAGAAAGGCAATGCCAAAGAATGCTCAAACTACCACACAATTGTACTCATCTCACATGCTAGTAAAGTAATGCTCAAAATTCTCCAAGCCAGACTTCAACAATACATGAACCATGAACTTCCTGATGTTCAAGCTGGTTTTGCAAAAGGCAGAGGAACCAGAGATCAAATTGCCAGCATCTGCTGGATCATGGAAAACACAAGAGAGTTCCACAAAAACATCTATTTCTGCTTTATTGACTATGCCAAAGCCTTTGACTGTGGGGATCACAGTAAACTGTGGAAAATTGTGAGAGATGGGAATACCAGATCACCTGACCTGCCTCTTGAGAAATCTTTATGCAGGTCAGGAGGCAACAGTTAGAACTGGACATGGAACAACAGACTGGTTCCAAATAGGAAAAGGAATACGTCAAGGCTGTATATTGTCACCCTGCTTATTTAACTTCTATGCAGAGTACATCGTGACTGAACTGAGCAACAACAAGGGCGTTTGCCACCTGCCTCTGGGGAGAATGAACCCTATGGTGCTGCAACTTACTTCAATCCCCTCGAGGGAGTTCAGGGTGGATTGAGGCACTCTGCTCCAAGGAATCTGGTGGAACAAGTCTTTCAGTTCAGTTCAGTCACTCAGCTGTGTCTGACTCTTTGCAACCCCATGAATCGCAGCATGCCAGGCCTCCCTGTCCATCACCAACTCCCAGAGTTCACTCAGACTCACGTCCATCGAGTCAGTGATGCCATCCAGCCATCTCATCCTCTGTCGCCCCCTTCTCCTCCTGCCCCCAATCCCTCCCAGCATCAAAGTCTTTTCCAATGAGTCAACACTTCGCATGAGGTGGCCAAAGTACTGGAGTTTCAGCTTTAGCATCATTCCTTCCAAAGAAATCCCAGGGCTGATCTCTTCAGAATGGACTGATTGGATCTCCTTGCAGTCCTAGGGACGCTCAAGGGTCTTCTCCAACACCGCAGTTCAAAAGCATCAATTCTAGAGTCCGATATTTTCAGGAACTGCTTTCATGATCCCAATCCTTGCATCTCTTCATATCTAGAAAAGCACTAAACCACTAAATGATGACTTCAGTTCCTCACGACTGGCAGGAAACCTTTTGTAAAGTAAGTGCTTGATTGCACTGAACTCCCCCTTCACCAAAGTCACGTACTGACCTTCCCCCACTGGCTCTTTGGAGCAGTTTCTCAGAGTTCTCTGAGATGCTGTCTCCCGGGCTTCTGTCCTCATTTTGCCCCAAATAAAATTAATTCACATCTCTCAAATTGTGCATCTGTTTTAGCTGACAGTGTTCATTTCTCAAAGCAAAGAGTAACTAAGAAGATAAGGCATTTCCTCATTAACTGTGATAGGCATATCCACCACTTTTTCTTTCCAGGATCCTTGTTTAAGAGGAAAAAAAAAAAAAAAGAATTTCATAGTGTGGAAATCTCACAGAAGCAGTGAGCATCAGAGGTCACGGGGTAAGAGTACATGGAAAAATGCATTATCACTGCCAGGCATCTTGGCAATATTAGGAAAACCATGATCTCAATCTACCACGGAAAATGTCAGTTTTCTTCAAATTCCACCTCCTATATACCTCCCATGATCTATATCTTAATAGTCCATTTAATTAGTATATTTTTCTTATCGGTATAGAGGATTGTCTCTGCTACTTTAACTTCTGAAAAATTCTGGAATGCTGAGTTCATTCTATTAACAAGGGCATTTTCTTACTCCTGTCCTAGAGAGCTGAATTGCATCCACATGTAAATTCATCGCCGCATTTCCCCGACTTCCCTAAGATCCTAACAATGAACCGCATCCCAATGGAATTCTCAGATACCAGTGCCTCCCCGTATTGATCTCTCACAAAGGGAATGTATTCAACATTGAAAGTCACTATTACATGTTGAGAATTCATCATGCTCTATAGAAGGCCAGGATACAGACAACGAAGAAAAGGCTCTGGAATATGAGGGAGACGAAACCTGAAGAGCTGGTTTTCACTATTAAAAAAATATAAATAAATAAGGAATAAAAATAAGAAGGTGATAACAAGCACTCCAGGCAGAAAACTTAGAAGCAGAGAACTAAAAGTCTGCAGATTCTCAGTCCAGGCATGTCAGGAGGAAAAGCAGACACAGCCCCAGACCCGGGGCAGGACAATTACCTGAGAAGCTGCCATTTCCTCCTCTTCTTCCTGCTACTCTGTGTCTTCTGTGGCGATAGGACGTCTCAAACTCACATCTGCATGTTGAGAAAATACCTTCAAAGGCATCCATACAGCCGCTTAACCTGCAACTGCTGCAGTGAAAAAGAAGAAACCGTTTTCTTGTTTCTCTCACCCTTTCCGGAGCTCTTTGCTGACTTTCTCTGTTCCTGATCTGCAGTGGGTAATCAAGACTAACCTGATATGCTAATCACATCCTGCTGCTCCACTCTATTGGCAGATCTTCCCTGCTAGTTCCTCTCCTTCCTTTTTGCATTACAGAGAGCAGGCCGCAGAACAATTCACCAGAAACAATGGACCCTACTTCTGGGCTACCTGACCCAGCCTACCAGGGTTTTGAAAAAAATGCAAGAGGAAGACCTGCATTCAGGGCCCTGAGGGAAACATCACATTTGGCACATCTGAGACCTCAGGAAGGAGGGATTTAGGGAGGGAACTTCTAGAAACAAAGGGCAACCTGATTCCCTGGGGAGGGGCTCTTTCTAGGATGGGTGTGGTGGTCCTCGCCTGTGCCTACGCCCTTGGGGGAGGGGAGGGGAGAGGTGAGTGTTTGGTGGGAATCAGCTGGGGGTCTTGGGTTCCTGCCAGGCTTTACTTGCAGAATTCTTCCCAAAGATCTCCTGTGTCCTTAGTTTTTTTCACCTGCCTCTGCAGCCTGGGGACACAGGTTTTCACAAAATGATTTGCATTGTGACCACCTCTCTGCAGATGTAGCACCTCCAACTTCAGAGACCAGGAGCCTGGAGGTGTTTCCATCACAGCTTTCTTTGAAAATAAATCAGAGGTAGCAGGAGACCTGGCGAGCTGCAGTCTATGGGGTCGCAAAGAGTAGGACAGGACTGAGCAGCTGAACTCAACTGAACTGAGCAGGACATGCTAGGTTAACAAGTGTGTGTGGGCAGAGACAAATGCCTTTGAAAATGATGTCCTAAATGCTGAGGACCAACCAAGGAAATAATGATCGGTGTTGTCGTTTAAGTTACGTTACACATGAATTAACACGTGAGAGCGTTGATCTACTTCCTGTGTGTGTGTTTTTCTAGGTTTTATGAATCAACTGCTACAGTTTGCTGTCTGTGCCATTTAGAGAGCTCTATTTTCTCACATCTTTAAAGTATAATGAATAAGGAAAAATTAAAGATAGAACTATGTCCGTCTTTCTAATATTATATATTCTAAAAAATATTCAGCAGAGTTGAGAATTTCACAAAAATTTCACAGCAGAGTTGAGAATAAGGTATAGACGTTTCCCATATACCTCTTGTTCCCACACGTGGACAATCTCCCTACTTACCTTTCCCCACCAGAGTGAGCATTTGTTACCACTGATGAATCTACAAGGATAGTAAATAGACAAACTCTTTAGTTTACCCTTAAGTTTCTCTTTAGGGATGTGCACTCCATACCTCTGAATAAATGTATAATAACATATGTCCATCACAACAGTTTAACACAAATTATTTCACAGTCCTGAAAGTTCTCTAGATTTAGGATATTCATAGTCCCTCCTTTGAAACCCATGGCAACCACAGACCTTTTTAATCTCTTCTATATTTCCTACTACATTCCCAGGTGATTCAGTGGGAAGAACTTTCTACCTGCTGATGCAGGACATCCAGGTGATGCAGGTTCGATCCTGGGTCAGGCAGATCCCCTGGAGGAAGAAATGGAAACCCACTCCAGTATCCTTTCCTGGGAAATCGATGGACAGAGGAGCCTGACAGGCTACAGCCCCTGGGCTCACAAAACTCAGACACAACTGAGCACATATGAACATTTACCTACACCAAAGTGTCATATTGTAAAATTCCTACTTTCTGTAGCATTTTTGAATGGGCTTCTTTCACTTTGTAAAATGCATGGAATGATTGTCCATGTATTTTATGCCTTGAAAGCTTAACGCCGAAAAGCTTAAGAACTACCTCTGTGCCTATATTCCTGCTCAGTAAATAAGTTTTTTCAACACCATTTTTTTAGATTCCATGTATATCTGTTAAGACAATATTTGCACAAATATAGAGAACAGATGTGTGGACACAGCAGGAGAAGAGGGGGACAAACTGAAGAGCCTCCCTGACACACATACACCACCATGGCTGAAATGCTGGAGAAGACTCTTGCGAGGCCCTTGGACTGCATGGAGATCCAGCCAGTCCATCCTAAGGGAGATCAGTCCTGGGTGTTCATTGGAAGGACTGATGCTGAAGCTGAAACTCCAGTCCTTTGGCCACCTCATGCGAAAAGCTGACTCATTTGAAAAGCCCCTGATGCTGGGAATGATTGAAGTGGGGAGGAGAAGGGGACGACCGAGGATGAGATTGTTGGATGGCATCACCGACTCAGTGGACATGAGTTTGAGTAAACTCTGCGAGTTGGTGGTGGACAGGGAGGCCTGGCGTGCTGCAGTCCATGCGGTCGCAAAGACTTGGACATGACGGAGCAAGTGAACTGAACTGAACTGATGGTTAAAACAGGGGGCTAGTGGGAAGCTGCTGGATAGCACGGGGAGCTCAGCTTGGTGCTCTGTGCTGACCAGAGGGGTGAAATGGAGATCACGGGAGGGAGGTTCAAGAGGGAGCAGACTCATGTATACTTATGGCTGATTGATGATGTCGTACAGCAGAAACTAACACAGCATTGTAAAGCAATTATATTCCAATTCAAAATACACATGCATCTCAAAAGGAAAAAAGCTAAACAGACGGGTCACCCAGCGGTGGAGAATCCATCTGACAGTGCAGGGACGTGAGCTTGATCCCTGGTCCAGGAGTACTCCACATGCATTGGGGCAGCTAAGCCTGTGCGCCACAACTGCTGAGCCTGGGTAGGGCAACTTGCTCTTTTAGAAAGGCAAGAGGGAAATGAAAGATGCTCACCAGCGCTAAACAATAAGAAATGCAAAACAAAGCTACAATGATGCATCACCTCATGCCAGTCAGAATAACAGTTAGCAAAGAGCCCATTAATAATATCATAAATGCTGAGGAGGCTTGGAGATCAGGGAACCTCCTACACGGCTGGAGGGAATGTGAACTGGGGCAGTCACGGAGGGAGCGGAGTGTGGAAGTTCCTTAAAAAGTGTAACCTCCTGACATTTAAGGAAATGAATTCCATGAAAAATAGACAAAACAGATTAATTGACAAATTGACAAGTTTTGCAGTCTTTAGTCAATCATCTGCAAGTCTAAAATGACCAGTTTTGATCGAGCCTTTCTAAATTCTCTAAGTTAAATGTGTATGAATACACATACACTCACATATTCCTTCTTGGTATTCTCACTGCTAACGTGTATACCTTCAGATATTTATATACTGTATCCAATGTGTGTTATATAAATTATATGATGTATATATCTTCAGATATTTACATATTGCATTCAAAGTATGCCAAGGCCATGAGAAAACAGTTCCTTTAAGCCTAGACAAGAAACTTGTGCTAAGAATTATACAGGGGAAGATTTTATAAATCTTGGTTCAGAACTTTCCCATCATGGCTTTTAATTATGCTTTTTGTGACTTTGTTAAATTGACATTTGCTTAAATGAGCCCCTGGAAAGTTTTAGCTAACAGAAGAACAATGGACAGTTGAAGCAGGTGAGTTTATGACTCTAGGTCCTGAGAGAATTCACGGGAAGCCTTGAGGGCCCCTGAGGAAAGTCAAGGCTAGGACCAGGCAGAGAAAGCTCCAGTACTTGGGGTTCAGGCCTTTCTAAGGGGCCCTGGGTGAAGGGCTGTGGGCTCCCCAGGCTGAGTGTGGATCGGTCCATTCAAACCAGAGGAGCAGGATTCTGGTGAGCTCTGAGGGTGTCACTGAAGGGAGGCCTGTGAAGTAGACCCTGGGGTTTGGCAAGACTGCTGGTCTCCAGGAAGGGGGTCATCTAGTGGAGGTGCTCACAGGATTGGCTGGTGTGAGTTCAAGGACCTGCAGGCTGCCTGCTCCCCAGACAGATGCTGAGGCAGCAACAGCACGGAGCCCTCAGGAAGCTCTCAACAGTACTCTGTCTGATCCTTCTTATTCGAACCATCACAATGTCCGAGTAATTTCAAAATGAGAGAGGAGATACAACATAGAAATGGTGGGAAATATATGAATTTATGAGAGTTTAACACCAGTAAGGAACTAATTTCTACAGATGCCACCCCCGGTGCCACAAATAGTTTCTCATAACGTTATCTTTCCTGCAACCTTAAACAGGTGGGAAACGTTAATGCTGGTGGTGTGTTCACCCTTCCTTCATTCCACATCAACTGTAACACGAAAAAACCATCCACTTTTATTAATGAACATACATTAATTTTACACAGAGGGAATAAAACTTTTTACAACTGTTGTGTGATCCTTGATTAAAATACAAGATTACAAGCTTCTAAAAACTTTCCTGTTTCTCTGATGAAATGATCTATGAATGTGATTTATGTGGTTTACAAAATGGAGGCTAATGTAGTAAACATGGTGGACATTAATTATATGAATATGACTTTTCCAGAAAGAGTTTTCTATACTTACATCAGGTAGAAGAGAAGGTATCCTTACTTCAAGCCTGCCAGGTAATATGCATGATTTCTCGATGTTGATGTTATAAAAAGACTTTCGATTTTAATGAACAATCCTTGTTTTATGCTTAAAAAGCAATTGACATAATTATTGAAAACTTAGAGCAAACTTCCGTCTTACTTTGAATTATTCCCTGAACACTTACATCATGGTGACAACACAGATGTTTGACATCAGTGACACCTCCATTTAGAGGTGTAGTGTGCATATAACATTACTGTGTTCTTAATCTTGTAAATTGGAGAATAAATATAAATGATTCCCACCTAACATAGAAGGGCTTCTCTTACAATTGAGGGAACAACCATCAAAAACAGAGGTTCGTATATACAGTGGAAACAAATCACAGGATTAACTTGAGAGTTGAATGACATTCGTTTGGCTTCCTTAATGATCTCAAATAACGTTAATATAAACAAGGATACATGACTAATTATACTTCTGCAAATATCCACCCCTTCACCTTGTGATCCATATGAACATATCAATTCAGTACATGTTTTAAATATGGAATACTTGCTACAGTGTTTCTGTTTAGAGTAATTCAACAAAAGTGGTACGAATGAAATGCTTTCTAGTATGAATTCTCTGACATTGATTTACTTTTGATGTTTGATTAAACACTTGTCTACATTTTTGTATTTCATTCATATATCTTTCCAAAGTAAACAGTCGTTGCTTCAAAATTGTATATTTAGGGCCAACATTTTTATCACTGACTCATTTCCTGGGTTTCTCTGCAGTATGTATTCTCTGATGGGGAGTGAGGTGATGGCTGTGGTGAAATCCTTTGCCACATTCCTTACATGTCTAACATTTCTCTGCAGTATGAATTATCTGATGTCAAGAAAGACCTGAACTCTGGGGAAAGGCTTTGCCACAGTCTGTACATTTATAAGGTCTCTCCCCAGTATGGATTCGCTGATGTTCAGTTAAATTTGAACTCTGCTTAAATGCCTTGCCACATGCTGTACATTTATATTTTGGCCATCTGATGCGAAAAGCTGACTCATTTGAAAAGACCCTGATGTTGGGAAAGATTGAAGGCAGGAGGAGAAGGGGACGACAGAGGATGAGATGGTTGGATGGCATCACCGACTCAATGGACATGAGTTTGGCTAAACTCCAGGAGTTGGTGATGGACAGGGAGACCTGGCGTGCTGTGGTTCATGGGGTCCCAAAGAGTTGGACACGACTGAGCGACTGAACTGAACTGATTCATGTCAATAAAATCAAGATCATTTTTAATGGGTTAAAAGATATACATCTACTTGTGAATGATATTCTTTGTATATTTTAAATACACTCGGGTGCAAACATACACAACGGTATAAGATAAATTAGAGCTCTTGGTTTTGAAACTTTAATTTCTTGACAAACTGTATCATTTTGTTGAGCTGTATCTTAGAAACTCAACACAGGTAAAAACAGATTAGCACCACTATGATTATTGCAAACATTTTGAAAAGAAAATGTGAATAAGAAGACTATGTGTGATATGAGTGTGCAGTGTACTGGAAACATCACACCTGGGCTTGAGTGATGAAAATGCCCACTCCCCAAACCCAGTGTCTATCATCAACAGAGGGAGCATTCATTTTCCAAAGCAAAGAGAAACGAAAAAGACGTGGAATTTCTCCATTAACTGTGAGGGTTTTCACACATTCCCCACTCCATTTTTCCACAGCCTTGTTTAAAGACAGAGGGGAAAAAATGAACTTCCTAGCCTGATAATCTCAGAGAAACCACCAGAGCCAGTGGACATCATCTGTCATGGTGTAAATGGATCACACGGAAGATGCACTATCAGAGCCTGGGCATTTAGGAAAAAATCAGGAAATTATAACTTAAACCTAACAAACAGATCTCAATTTTATGCAAAATTCATTTTATATATACTTCCTCTGTTTTGTATCCTAACAGTGTGTTTAACTAGTAAGCCTTAGCATCACAGAGGACAGTGTCTCCTAGTTTTCTTTTCATTTCTGCGCATTTTCTGAAAAATTCTGGATCACTGAGTTGATTCAATATATAAGGGCCTTTTCTAACGCCTAAGGAGCTGAATTGTATTCACGTGTGAACTCATCATGGCATTTCCCCTACTTCCCGAAGATCCCAACACTGAACCACATCCCAATGGGAATCTCGGATACCAGTGCCTCTCCGTGTTGATCTCTCACAAAAGGAATATGTTCACCAGCTGAAAGTCACTCATTCAGGTTGGGAATTCATCATGTTCTATAGAAAGCCAGGATACAGACAATGGAGGACAGGATCTGGGACACAAGGGAGAGGTGGTCTAAAGAGCCGGTCTTCACTATGATAAGAAGAAAAGGAAAAAATAAGAAGTGGATAACAAACACCCCAGGCAGAAAAATTAGAAGCAGAGAACTAAAGGTTTGCGGATTCTCAGTCCAGGCATTTCAGGAGGAAAGCAGACACAGCCCCAGGCCCGGAAAAAGACATGTACCTGAGAAGCTGCCATTTCCCCCTTTTTTTCCTCCTGCTGTCTTCTCTGGGGATGTTATGTAGCAAACACACCTCTGCATCTTGAGAAAATACCTTCAAAGGCATCTGCACAGCTCTTTAACCTGCAACTACTTCACCTACAGACAGAAGGACTTGAAAACCTGAAAAGACCCACCTCTCCTGTCCTGTCTCAGGAGAGATTCAGGAACAATCACCTCCTACCTGGAGACCAGCCTGTGAACTTATTTCTTGATTGTTCTCTCCTTAGAGAGGGCTCCTAACCCTCTGCTCACACAGATGATGTGAGCTGACTGCCTTCCCCAGTCCAAACCCAGCTAGACCAACCCTGCAGCCTCTCCTCAGACTGAAGCCAGGCCTCAGCTCTCACAGATGGACCAGGAGCCACATCCTTAACCCAGGCCTCCTCTTAGAGTCCCCTGGAGCACTTTCTACACACCACACTGATGCCCCCACAGGACCAAGAGAGAATTCTGTGAGGAAGGCACCAGGGAGGTCCTTGCCTAACACTGGTCACGTGACCCTGATGGGAAACAGATGGAAATCACTTGGCCAATCGTTCAGATTCTTTCTTAAACATTTCAGTGAATATGAACCCCTCGAGGTCAAGTCCCCACTCTAAGAAGTTATGAATCTGCAGATCTGAGGTGGGGCCATTAAATACGTCTTTAGCAAGTTCTCTGTTCTGATGCTTCTTCCCCAAGACCCACACTCAGGAGCCCTGAGCTTGAGCCTTCTCACTCAGCACAGCTGAGACATCTCAGGAGGGGAGAGTTTACGGTGGGAAATTCTGAGGGAGGTCAGACTAGAACCAAGCAGAGAAAGCTCCAGTACTTGGGGTTCAGGCCTTTCTAAGGGACCCTGGGTGAAGTGCTGAGGGCTCCCCAGGCTGAGCGTGGATGGGTCCATTCAAACCAGAGGAGCAGGAATCTGGTGAGCTCTGAGGGTGTCATTGAAGGGGGGCCTGTGCAGTAGACCCTGGGGTTCAGCAAGACTGCTGATCTCAATCAAGGAAGGGGGTCATCTAGTGGAGGTGCTCACAGGACTGGCTGCTGTGAGTTCAAGGACCTGCAGGCTGCCTGCTCCCCAGACAGACGCTGAGGCAGCAAGAGCACGGAGCAGTCAGGGAAGCTCTCAACAGTACTCTGTCTGATCCTTCTTAGTAGAACCATCACAATGTCCCTGCCGTTACAGAGAGGGGGGAAAAGTACAATGGATAAATGATGGGAAATACATGATCAAATTATATGAGGCTTAAGGGCAGTAACAGATGCCATCCCACTGTGCTAGCTAATAGTTCACTGGTATGCATTCTTCCCTGCAACCTTAAATAAGGCTGGAGAGGTTAATGTCGGTGGTAGGTAAACACTTCATTCATTACACAGCAACTGCATCACCAGAAACCATCCAGTTTTATTCATTAACATGTATGAATATCACACATAGTCAGAATGAAACCTTTTACAATCCACTGTGTGATCCTTGATTAGAATACAGATTACAAGCATAGACAACAATATTCATTTTTCTGATACAATGGTCTGAGAGTTGCGCTTTCTATGGTTACAAAAGGAAGGCTAATCATTTAATCCATGAGGCATAGATTAATTACATGATTTTTCTGGGAAGGGTTTCCCATACTTTTCCAGGGTATCAGAGAAGTCTTTATTTCAAACATGTCAATTAATATTCATGACTTCTCTTGATATTATAAAAATACATCAAAATTTCAGTGAACTGTCATTTGTATTATCCTTAAAAAGCCGGTGACATTGAAAATTTAGAACAAACCTCTGTCTGACTTTAATATGTGAAATTATTCCCTCAACAATTACATCATGGTGACCTACAGGGTTGTTTGACACCAATGACAAACACCTCCATTTAGATGTTCAATGTACATGTTATATTACTATGTCCTTAATGTCCTTCAGTTCAGTTCAGTTCAGTCGCTCAGTCGTGCCCGACTCTTTGCGACCCCATGAATCGCAGCACGCCAGGCCTCCCTGTCCATCACCAACTCCCAGAGTTCACTCAGACTCACGTCCATCGAGTCCATGATGCCATCCAGCCGTCTCATCCTCTGTCGTCCCCTTCTCCTGCCCCCAATCCCTCCCAGCATCAGAGTCTTTTCCAATGAGTCAACTCTTCGCATAAGGTGTCCAAAGTACTGGAGTTTTAGCTTTAGAATCATTCCTTCCAAAGAACACCCAGGGCTGATCTCCTTTAGAATGGACTGGTTGGATCTCCTTGCAGTCCAAGGGACTCTCAAGAGTCTTCTCCAACACCACAGTTCAAAAGCATCAATTCTACAGCGCTCAGCCTTCTTCACAGTCCAACTCTCACATCCATACATGACCACAGGAAAAACCATAGCCCTAACTAGATGGACCTTAGTCGGCAAAGTAATGTCTCTGCTTTTGAATATACTATCTAGGTTGGTCATAACTTTTCTTCCAAAGAGTAAGCGTCTTTTAATTTCATGGCTGCAGTCACCATCCGCAGTCCTTCATGGAGAAAAAATACCAATGGTTCCTACCTCAGATAGAAGGGATTCTCTTATCACTGAGTCAGCAACCATCAAAAACTTGAGTTCACATACACAGTAGAAAAAACCAAAACATGTAGTATTTTGAGATTGACTTACTTTCATTTGGTTTTCAAATAATCTCAAATATGTCAAAACAAGCAAGAATACATTGCTAATAATTGTACCACTCCACACACAACCCTTCATCCTGGGATCCATTCTAACATATCAATTTTCTCTGTGTTTTAACTGTGGATCGCTATCTACAGTAATTCTCCTTCAGAGGAAATTCAGGAAAGTGGAACTGATGAAATGCTTCCTAGTATGCCTTCTCTGATATTTATTTAGAGTTGATTTTTATTACAACTTTCCTACTTTTTTTTTTTTTTTTTTTTGCATCATCACATATCTTTCCTGCAGAAATGCTCTTGTGTTACTAAAGTGTACATTTAGGACTAACCTCTTTCATCACTTATTACATTCCTAGAGTTTCTCTCCGGTACATGCTCTCTGATGTCTAGTGAGGTGAGAGCTCTGATGAAAGCCTTTGCCACTTTCCTTACATTTAAGTTTTTAAGTTTTCTCTGAAGGATGAATTCTCTGATGTTGATGAAGACTTGAGCTCTGGGTAAAGGCTTTGCCACATTCTTTACATCGGAATGGTTTCCAGTACAAATTCGCCAATGTTGAATAAAGCTAGGAATTTGGTTAAAGACTTTGCCACAACCCTTAGATTTATAAGGTTTCTCTCCAGTATGAATTATCTGATGCCCATTAAGAGTTGAACTATGATTAAAGTTTTGCCACCCTCTGTGCATTTATAAGGCTTCTCCTCAGTATGAATTCTCTTATGTTGAATAAATTTTGAGCAATGGATAAAGGCCTTGCCACATTCTGTACATTTAAGTCTTCTCTGCATTACCAACATGAATTTTCAAATGTCTAGCAAGAATGGATATCAGATTAATTTTTCCACATTACATATATTTTTAAGGCTTCTCTCCAGTATGAATTTGCTGATGCTGAGTGAGATATGAGTACTGGTTAAAGGCTTTGCTACACTCTGTACATATGAAAGGTTGCCTTCCTGTATGAATTTTCCTATGTCTATTTAGATTTAATGGTTTAGCAAGACTTTATTACACTTGTTATGCTTCTGTGGATTTTGAATACTCTGCTGTTGAATAAGTTTTAAAGATTAATTTCTCTTATATAGAGAAAGATGTGATCATTGATAAAAGATATTCATACATTTATTACTTTTAAAATCATTGTCTGAAGATTGAGGTCCCTGATGTTTCATAAGACTTGAGTCTCGGTCAACATTATGCCCAGTCTCATTGCATGAAAATCTTCTCACTTCCCTATAAATATTCTTGTGATTGTTGGAGGCAGCATTCTTGCTTAAAGCTTTCCCCATTTTATTACACATGAAAAATTCTTTCACATTGAGTATACTGTGATATGTCTTCAACCATGATGGTTGGATTAGTCTCTTTCAAAATAAGCAACATTACAGACTTTGGAACAAAAAAGAAATAGCTGTTGGTTGAAAAATATTGAACTCTAGCTAAAAGATCCCTCAAATTGATTATACTGGGAATTGTTAACCTAAATTTTAAATTCCTGGTTTTCAGACATATTTTACTGTGTGTTAAATCTCGAAACCTGCATTCAGAAAGGTTTGAATGAGTATTTGCAGTATAGATTAGGTGACTTTCCAGATTTTCCATATTTCCTTTCAGAGAACATGTACGTTTCAAAAAAGCATGGGTCTTTGCTTACAAACATACACTTCTCAGCCGACATTAATGACTGAAACGGGCTATTTTTCCCAGTTTGGTTTATATCCTCCTTTTCTTTTGGCAGTAATGTTTATATTATGAGAAACTGTCCTCATTTGGTTATGTCCATCATAACATCCTCTCAGTATTTCACATGCCCTTTCATTAAATGTAAATTTCCAATGTGAAATCTTTCATATATTGTTAACTTTTCTTGGGGAATAAATCTTCTAAGCCTGGCTTTTGGGGCATCAAACCCTGGATGTCACGAGAAGACACAGCTGAAAGCAAATAACAAGTTATTCCACCACTTACTATTCTCAGGGAATCTACTTTACAATTTACATAAAACTGATACTCGCTTAGCTAGGTTAGGGATAAAACAGACACAGGAGTCAAGACGGCAGAGGATTAGGAAGACGTGGAGTTCATCTCGCTCCACAGACGCATCGAGAATACATCTGTCATGGGACAATATTCACAGAGCCCCTGCTGAACACGAGCAGAGGACCTTGACACCTAAAAGGACAAAAAAGATTCCCTCATAGCCAGATAGGACCAAAGAAACAAGAAGGAAACTGGTGAGGAGAGGAAGTGAGATGGGACCTGCAACCCTTGGGGGAGCTCACTGGGATGAAGGGAGCCTCATTCTCTTATGGGAACAGAAGGCAGTACCAGCTAGAGGCAGGCAGGACAGAGTGAGACCTCTACAGATGGCACTAACCACAGCCCTGCTCCCCAAGCCTGAGAGGGGTGTCCACCGCTGCACACAAGGGCTGGGTGCTGGAATGTGGGGTTTGGAGACCAGATCCAGGCAGAGGACTGGGGTTGGCTGCGAGGAGACATCCTGAGGGGGCAGGAGGGAGGGAGGAGCTCTGCAAACGGGAATGCTTGTGGAGGAAGCCTGAACCACCAGAGAAGCAGAGCAGCGTTGTTGAGTGATGCCCGAAGGGCAGGGCCGCCATCCCATCCTCTGTCCGCGTGTTCCAGCCTTTGCCTCACTAGGCACTAACAAGAGCTCCCACCACGGTCCGTTCAGTTCAGTCGCTCAGTTGTGTCCAACTCTCTGCGACTCCATGGACTGCAGGGCAATTTCATGACCCCAGCTGCTGCCTCCTCCTCAGCAATCTTAAATTTACAAAGCAAACATTTTCACCATGCAAGGTGCCTACGAATTCTGTAATGCAGTTCTTCACACAAGTGTTTTTATTTTGGCGTGTTCTAGTAAATGTTTTGAATCTAACATCTTAAATGATCTTGATATAAAATTAATCAGAAAGTAAGAACGTATGGGACACAGTCCTGGTAAGCTTCATAACAAACAAGATAAACTTAACAAAGTAACCGTTCTTAAGAAATCAAACAAGAATTGAGAGCTTAAAATATGGTGGAATTTTTGAAAGTCTCAATTCTTGTTTAATTTAACACAGGGAACTCTACTCATTGCTCTGTGGTGACCTAAATGGTGTGGAAATCTAAAATAGAGTGGATAAATATTATATATGTGCATGCTGCTAAGTCGCTTCAGTCACATCTGACTCTGCGACTCTATGGACCGTAGCCCTCCAGGCTGCTCTGCCCATGGGATTCTCCAGGCAAAAATACTGTAATGGGTGGCCATGCCCTCCTCCAGGGATTATACACACACACACACACACACACACACACACACACACACACACACATATATATATACATATATACATATAACTGGTGGAGAGGGCGATAGCACCCCACTCCGGTACTCTTGCCTGGAAGGTCCCATGGACAGGGGAGCCTGGTAGGCTGCAGTCCATGGGGTTGCGAGGAGTTGGACACAACTGAGCGACTTCCCTTTCACTTTTCACTTTCATGCATTGGAGAAGGAAATGGCAACCCACTCCAGTGTTCTTGCCTGGAGAATCCCAGGGACGGGGGAGCCTGGTGGGCTGTTGTCTATGGGGTCACACAGAGTCAGACACAACTGAAGTGACTTAGTAGCAGCAGCATACATGTAACTGATTTACTCTGCAGTACAGCATAACCTAACATCAACATTGTAAAGCAACTATACTCAAATTATTTTTTTAATTAAAAAAATTATTTATATAATCTAAAAAGTTTAATAGTGAGAATTAATCACAAACATTTAGGTGGTAAATGTTCTAATTTCCCAAGTCAACAATTTAAAAATTCCATGAGTTGAATAAATATAAAAGTATTTTAGGTTTGTGGAAATGGGGCAGATATGCTTAACATTATTGACATTAGTTCATACAAAGAAAAACCAAACTTTGGAGAAATCTTCAGGTTTGTATTTCTCACTGGAGAGAGGTCCCTTATGCAGTGAAGAAATCAGTTGAGTATGAAATTTATCAAGTCGTATGTGTAGTTTGCAGGGGATTGGAAATTATAAAGCAGAAAACAAATAATATCTGTCCCCAGTATTCCTAGAAGTTTGGCAGTTTGTCCATGACTCCACTCACACACTTCTGTCTAGGGACAGAAGCAGAGCATTTAAAAGAGCAAATATATGAGGCAAATATGAAAAGGGTTATATTTCATTTTCTTGGGCTCCAAAATCTATGCAGAAATTGATTGCAGCCATGCATTGGAAGGATCGATGCTGAGGCTGAAACTCTAATACTTTGGCCACCTCATGTGAAGAGTTGGCTCTTTGGAAAAGACCCTGATGCTGGGAGGGATTGAAGGCAGGAGGAGAAGAGGACGACAGAGGATGAGATGGCTGGATGGCATCACCGACTCAATGCACATGAGTTTGTGTGAACTCCAGGAGTTGGTGATGGACAGGGAGGCCTGGCGTGCTGCGATTCATGGGGTCGCAAAAAATCAGACACGACTGAGCGACTGAACTGAACTGAATGAAATTCAAAGATGTTTGCTCCTTAAAAGGATAGTTATGACATACCTAGACAGTGTATTAAAAAGTAGAGACATCATTTTGCCAACAAAGGTCCGTATCATCAAAGCTATGACTTTTCCAGTAGTCACGTATGGATGTGAGAGTTGGATGATAAAGAAAGCTGAGCATCAAACAACTGATGCTTTGGGACTGTGGTGCTGGAGAAGATTCTTGAGTGTCTCTTGGATAGCAAGGAGATCAAATCAGTTTAATCCTAAAGGAAATCTACCCTGAATATTCATTGGAAGGACTGATGCTGAAGCTGAAGCTCCAATACTTTGGCCAGATGCAAAGAGCTGACTCACTGGAAAAGACCCTGATGCTGGGAAAGATTGAGGGCAAGAGGAGAAGAGGACAACAGATGAGATGGTTGAATGGCATCACTGATGTGAGTTTGAGCAAATTCAGGGAGACAGTGAAGGACAGGGAAGCCCTGGCATGCTGCAGTCCATGGGGTCTCAAAGAGTTGGACATGACTTATTTACTGAACTGAACTAACTGAACATAGTTACTCAAAAATGTGCAGAGTCTTCCTAGAATCCCCAAGAAATGGAATAATGCCGGGGTCCAGCCCCGGTGGATCCAGGGTGATTCGAAGGTGGGGATGGAGTCGGCGTCCTTGGAAAAATACATATTTAATTACAGATATATAGAGAGATTAGAAACGGATAGTGTAGTAGAAAAATTAGTGGAGAAAAAGAGGCTGAATAACTTGGCTTATGTGGAATAGCATCCATGCTCCAGATGGGAACTCAGCCAGAAAAACGGGGAGCAAGAAAGAAAAGACATGGGGGAATCAGGCCTTCTGGAAACTAATCCAATTTCTTTATTTTGGGGTTTGCTTATATACCTTTTGTTACACATAGGGATGAATACAGAGTCACGCGGGGGTCAGCAGTCCTGACCTTTATCAAAATCAGGTGCTTCACATAAAAAGGTCTTAGGGATTTTACATCATCTTCTGGCCATGAGACCTGCTGACATTTTATGATCCTTTCTTTCTGATAACCAAAAAACTTAATTCTTCCAAGGGTGTTTTTTCTTAGACCAGGCACCACCCTCCAGATAAAGTCACATTCCTATAGGGTGAGGGTGTAGTGTTACAATCAAGAAAGGAATTTATTTAATCCAAGGTAAACATGATTAATCTTAAAGGTTAATACTTATTTCTCCTATATGCTTAAAGGTTAATACTTATTTCTTCTATATGCTACTTATATTCATTATAAGAGCAGGGAACATGGAGATTTAGCAGCAAACATCAACCCAACAAATGAAAATCCTTTCACCAATGTTCCCCTTAAGATCTATTTAGTCTTAAGATAGTGATAAAGTTACATTTTCACATAGCAAGGACACAGTGATTTATAACAACGTACAGTGATCTATTACAAAAGAGAAAATTCATTAACTCAAAAAGTCTAGTATTGCTAACCTTAAAAACTACTATATTTCCTTTTCTATATTCCAAATATTGATTAATATATTCTCAGGTGCCTAAGGATATGGAGGCCTGGCGGCAATCATTGACTTAACAATGAGAAATGCCCTGTGCTAATTAAGACTTTCAAAATACTCCAAAACTCTCTGTGCTGTTTATGGTTGTAAAGTAAAGTAAGTAAAGTCACTCAGTCCGACTCTTTGTGACCCCGTGGACTGCAGCCCATCAGGCTTCTCAGTCCATGGGATTCTCCAGCAAGAATACTGGAGTGGGTTGCCATTTCCTTCTCCAGGGATCCCGACCCAAGGATTGAACCCAGGTCTCCCACATTGGAGGCAGACGCTTTAACCTCTGAGCCACCAGGGAAGGTTGAGAGGTAGTAAACAGTCATGTGTGTAGTGGCAGGAGTATGGATAATCCTGTCACACAAGCTAGCCTGTCAGCAGAGAGGTTTGACCTGAGACACCCTTGTCACACCCAGGGCAGGGAATTAGCAGCAATTATTGGCACAACAAATGAAAAAACCCTTCACCAATATAATTCCTAACCAACCCACTATACTGACAATTTCCCAAAAGAATTTGCCTTTAGTAAGTCTAAAACATCTCATGCCTCTCAGGTTGGGAGGCTGTAAACAATCACATGTGGCTGGACAAACCTATACAGGCGGGCTAGATAACCTTCAGAGGAGTCCATAAGCTGAAACACTCTTGTCACACCCAGGAATTTTTATTGACTTGGAGCTGCATGTTTACTTCTTCTCCGAGAGAAATGGTTATGGGGGAGAGCCCCCGTAAAGTCAGAGGTGTAGGTGAGAGCATAAAACAGACTCTGGTTTTGGGGTTAGATGCTCGGGAACAGAGGGTTTCCTGAGGCTTGATCATGCCTTTGCGTATGCCAAGCCTCCTTCCTCATGACCTTTGCCATGGGCGGAGTTCCTCACACTGGCCCCCGGCAGAAGAACCATCAGGTCAGGCAGGATGTCACAGGCCAAGAAGAGAATCTTGGTTCTCACTATGAATGTGAAAGGTAATCACTGGAGAAAAACAGAAGAAAGGTCAAGGAACCAAGAATGAGGCTGGAGTTGACCCTCTATGACACTGAGTGAACTAAATCCAGACTTCTCAAAAATAATTTCCATTGAAGCAGATCTTCCCAAACCACATGACAAAGGATGACTTCCTCACGGATCCTTGGACCTCTCACCTGAGTCATCGGCTCCATCCATTCACAACTTCCTGGGTGTGTGGCTATTCTCTCCATTCTCCCTCCATTCCAAGGAAATTTTCTTTGCTCCAAAAAGATGACCGGGTCTGGCTTAGATCAACACCTGTTCATCAGAGAAAGAAATGTCTGTTTTGCTAGAGACTCATCAGATTCCAAAACAGTATCTATTCAGATGAGAAGAAAAGTTGTGGTAGAATGTTAACACAGCCTAGAGAATGATTTCCCCCAAAGCTTTATTAAAAGCACCTTTACAACACTGCTGCTGCTGCTGCTGCTGCTAAGTCGCTTCAGTCGTGTCCGACTCTGTGTGACCCCATAGACGGAAGCCCACCAGGCTCCCCCATCCCTGGAATTCTCCAGTCAAGAACACTGGAATGGGTTGCCATTTCCTTCTCCAATGCATGAAAGTGAAGTCACTCAGTCGTGTCTGACTCTTAGCGACCGCATGGACTGCAGCCCACCAGGCTCCTCTGTCCATGGGATTTTCCAGGCAAGAGTAAGTGGGTTGCCATTGCCTTCTCCATTTACAACACTAACAAATACATAAAACTCAGATCCTGAGATTCTGGTCCAGTACTACTAAAGCAGAAAGTAAATGGTGGAAAAAAGTAAGTGGTGGAAATCTGATTTGAAGAGGAGGGTGCCACTAATTTATACCATGGAACTTAGAGTATTAGCACCAATCTAGTATGAAGGATGAAGATTATCTCAGTGGAGAGGAAGGTTAAAAATCATAATGAATCATCATGAAGTCTGTGTTATGCCCGAAGTCCGAGTCCCCAAAACTGAGAGAATAAGACTTCCACAGCAATGCAAAAACATAAAGGGGTTTTATTGCTAGGTCGAGCTAGGGCTCCCATCTCATCCAGCGCAGTGAAGTCTTGACGAGAGCCCCGAGCTCTGAATCACAGCTGCTTTTATACAGGCGGTTCTTAGTACAGCTGGCGGGTAATGATTGGCTGAGCCATACGCACACATGTGATTTTCAAATCCCGCATCCCTATCCGGATTGGCTCAGGTTTGATGCCATCGAGGACTTTCCCAGGGTGTGGTTCCCTGGAATTATGACTCAGGTTTTACAAGAATCTGAATCTTAGGCCTAGTATAGCTTGTTGAGCCTGTCATGGCTCAGGTCTGGTCCCTTAACAGTCTGTCTCTCTCAACTCACGTATTCCCATTACCTCTAGAAAGCAGGGATCTGAAACTCTAGTATAAGAAGCAGAAAAATCTAGGAGATATTCTAGAAATGCAGGAACCAAAACCCTGAGGGTAGATAAAGGATTCTGGAAGGAAGTTATCCTCACCCAAGGAGGCCAGGTTCCTGTAGACACAGGTTCGATCCCAGGCCGCTGAGCAACTAAGCCCGTGTGCCACAACTACTGGGCCTGTGCTCTAGAGCCCAGGAACCACAACAAATGAACCCATGAGCCAGAACTACTGAAGGCCAGGCACCCCAGGTGCTGTGCTCTGCAGCAAGAGGAGCCACCGCAGTGAAAAGCCTGCTCACTGCAACTAGAGAAAAGCCCACACAGTAATAAAGACTCAGCACAGCCAAAGATAAATAAACAAAATGATATATTTTTTTAAAATGTTGTTTGGACGTCCAGAGGAGTCAGGCCTCACAGACCAATTGTCCTTCACCCTTTCTCCTCGTCTGGCCTGAACTGGAACACTCAACTTTCCAGACGGATAGCAAAGGAGTCTCCTGAGGATCTGCATTGCCTGCGATCCCTCATCCACCCTCACCCAGGCTAGACTTCCCACCCTCAGCTCCTCTCTTCCTTGCGTCCCCAGCTCTGGCCCTTCCAGCTCCACCTGTGGTCAGATTTTTCCCTCCATCACTGTCTGGATGCTCCTGGCAAGTCACTTCCCCTTCCACTCTTCCCTAGTCTGGAAAACAGAGAGACTCCCTGAGCCCATCTCATACTATCATTGCTGGAAAAGGCAGACAACGAATGCCTGAGGTTTACTGTGTCCTGCCTCAATTCAGGACCACGTACTACCCATTCAATGAACATTTTTAGATTTTCCTCTTCCCCATCCCGGTGGATGTCGACTGGGCATTCATCTTAAGCAAAGACTGCTATGCTGATTTCTGAGTAAGAACACCATGAAACTGCCTCACTCTCCGTAGAGGAGGTCGGACACGTGGTCCATCCAGTGAGACTGTGGGTTAATAAGGGATAGTCACACTCCTCAAGGTCTCCATTACTGAGGAATCAGTCTGTAGCATTTCCATGTACTTTGCCATTGGAGCTGTTTGGGGTTACTGGAGGAAAGGGGTCATTTCCCCTTGAAGAGTTGCCCTTGATCTTGAACTTTCCATCTGGGTCGCTTGGAAGGAATGAAGAATTTGCCTGTCTCTCCTCCACGACTGACCTCCAGATTATTCATTTTCACCACCTGGGGAGACAGGCCATGGAGAGTGATTAACAGATGCTGAAACACAGACTAATCTTGGAACTCGCAGTGTGCTAACTATATTCAGATGGCTCCTGTGCTCGAAGCTCTTCAGACCCCCCTAATGAGCTCCTATCCTCGCCCTCAACCCTACACTCTGGCCCACACCCCCTCTTACCTCCACAGCCTGGCCAGAATCTGGCCTGCAGATGCTTAACCCACAGTGATTCCTTGGTGCCCTACTGCGTTGTGTCCAATTCTTTGCCATCCTTTGGACTGTAGCCCACCAGGCTCCTCTGTCCCTGGGATTCTCCAGGCAAGAATACCGGAGTGGCATTATCAGAGAAATGCAAATCAAAACCACAATGAGATACCATTTCACACCAGTCAGAATGGCTGTGATTCAAAACTCTACAAGCAATAAACGCTGGAGAGGGTGTGGAGAAAAGGGAACCCTCTTACACTGTTGGTGGGAATGCAAACTAGTATAGCCACTATGGAGGACAGTGTGGAGATTCCTTAAAAAACTGGAAATTGAACTGCCTTATGACCCAGCAATCCCACTGCTTGGCATGCACACTGAGGAAACCAGAATTGAAAGAGACACATGTACCCCAATGTTCATCGCAGCACTGTTTATAATAGCCAGGACATGGAAGCAACTTAGATGTCCATCAGCAGATGAATGGATAAGAAAGCTGTGGTACATATACACAATGGAGCATTACTCAGCCATTAAAAAGAATACATTCGAATCCATTCTAATGAGGTGGATGAAACTGGAGCTGATTATACAGGGTGAAGTAAGCCAGAAAGAAAAACACCAATACAGTATACTAACACATATATGTGGAATTTAGAAAGATGGTAATGATAACCCTGTATGTGAGACAGCAAAAGAGACACAGATGTATGGAACAGACTTTTGGACTCTGTGGGAGAGGGAGGGGGTGGGATGATTTGGGAGAATGGCATTGAAACAAGTATACTATCATGTAAGAAACTAATCGCCAGTCTAGGTTCAATACAGGATACAGGATGCTTGGGGCTGGTGCACTGGGATGATCCAGAGAGATAATATAGGGAGGGAGGTGGGAGGGGGGTTCAGGATTGGGAACTCATGTACACCCGTGGCGGATTCATGTCATTGTATGGCAAAACCAATACAGTATTGTTAAGTAAAAGAATAATAAAAAATTTTTAATTTAAAAAAAAAAAAAAAAGAATACTGGAGTGGTTGCAATTTCCTCCTCCAAGGGATCTTCCTGGCCCAGGGAAGGAACCCGAATCTCCTGCATTCCAAGTGGATTCTTTACTGCTGAGCCATCAGGGAAGCCCACCCTACACCCTTAATTCCTCTTTTTTCACATCCCTGCAGCCCAAGCCACCCCCTGCTCTGGAGCCTCCAGTTTTTCATCTTGTAACTCTCCTCTGTTCACATTCAAATCCTTCTTCAATTTCACAGCTGAGTTCAATGCAGCTTCCTCCATGCAGCCTTTCCTGATTGCCCTACCCAATCAGAAGTGGGTAATCTCTTCCTTCCCAGAATTATCAAGTGATTTCCTTTTTAATTTATTTATTTGTTGTGTCTCAGTTGCAGAAGGCGGGCTACAGGGCATGTATTTGCTCCGCAGCAGGTGGGATCTTAGTTCCCAGACCAGGGATGGAAACTGTGTTGCCTACACTGGGAGGCGGAGTCTTAACCACTGGACCACCAGGGAAGCCCCTATCAAGTGATGTTATTTGTTCTTTTCTGGAGAAGTGATTTTTTCCTCATGACAGAGTGATTTGTTTTTGTGTAGATGCCAGATAGTAACCTACCCTGCTCTTCATTACTCAACAAGTTCAACCTGTTTAGGGAAGCAATATTGCCCGCTAAAGCACTACTTTGGCCTCCTTTGGCCTCCTTTGCAGTTAAGAGGGGACCGTGTGACATTGCTTTAGTGGAAGTGAGCTGGGGATTCTTGGGGAAGTTTTTGCTTTCCTGATACTGTCCTTTCCTCTTTCCTGTCACTTCCTTCTTCTTCCTCCTAGAATATGGATATGATACTGGAGGTGGAGCAGCAATTTGGCAACCATGAGGTAACCATAAGGAAGAAAGCCACTCATGGTGATGTTCACTTAAGGATGCCTTAGTAGAACAATTCAAGAAGCCTAGTTCCCTGACGGCCTTGTAGAGCTGCTATGCCAACCCTGCACAGCCTAGCTCTGCACATCTTTTTTTCTTTCATTGATGTATAGCTGATTTAATGTTAGTTTCTGCTGTACAGCAAAGAGATTCAATTATGCATATATATGTATAAATATATATATTCTCTTTCATATTCTTTTCCTTTATGGTTTATCACAAGATACTGAAAATAGTTCCCTGTGCTACACAGTAGGGTCTTGTTGTTTATCAATTCTGTATTATAATAGTTTGCATCTGCAAATCCCCAAACTCCCAATCCATCCCTCCCCCACCCAGCTCCCCCTTGACATCCCATCCTATATCAAGCAGACCTCTGTGCCCTGTGCAGAGCTTAGAAATGAACTTGTTTGATAGTCATTGATAAAATGCTCACATCAATTTCACCTTTCTTCAAACTATTCCCCCCACACACACTTGTGTTTTTTTTTGAAAAGCACTGACTTCAGAGCAGGAGCCCTGGGTTTGAGTACCGATTATGGCGGCAATGACACTGATTCATTGGGGAACCGCAGACAACTCCTTTCCCTCTTTAGGCCATTTCTGCAATAATTATGCAATGATTCCTCGGAAAGAGACAGAATGAAGAAATAGGTCTGGGCATGACCTTTCTCATTAGCAATTTAATCAAGCATTACCAAAGACATCATGGGTATTTCAGGTTCCAGGGTTATTTTATGTCCTCAGACATTGGGTTGGTCTCAGTTGATTTCTGGTAAAATATTCCAGCAGCCACCACTGTGGAGCTCATTGGCTTTTGCCATAAACTCCGGTCTGCATAGGATTCCGAGACTTCTTTCCAGTAATTTTGTAGACAGGGGCTAGCAACAATCCCTGATGTACAATATGTGCATGTCCTCCAAAATCCAAATAGGCCAATCAGACACTGGGCTTCTATATCTTTTTTCCACCAGACACTCTGTACTTTTCAAATTAACAACCTGTAGGGGTTTAGGCAGTTTTACTGGTTACCATTTATTATGTCCAATCAATTTTTGTTGAAGGGAGGATTTGTCTATCTCCTGTTTAATAATACTAGAAAGGGGAAATGTTCCCCAGTCATACAGGGTATCTATTTATTAATACATTGAGGTAAAGGAGGAGACACAATGACTTCCCAAGAAATTTGTTCAAACATTCTAATCTTCATCCAAACTCTCACCTTAATTTCATCATTCTTGTATTTCCATAGCTTCCCCACCCAACTATAACTCCCATCACTTCATGGCAAATAGGAGAGGAAAAAGTGGAAGCAGTGACAGATTTTATTTTCTTGGGTTCCAAAATCACTGTGGATGGTGACTGCAGCCATGAAATTAAAAGACACTTGCTCCTTGGAAGGAAAGTTATGACCAACCTAGACAATGTATTTAAAAAGCAGAGACATCACTCTGCCGGCAAAGGTCAGACTAGACACAGCTATGGCTTTTCTACTAGTCATGTACGGATGTGAGAATTGGACCATAAAGAAGGCTGAGCAATGAAGAATTGTTGCTTTTAAATTATGGTGCTAGAGAAGACTCTTCAGAGTCCCTTGGACTGCTAAGGAGATCAAATCAGCCAATCCTAAAGGAAATCAACCCTGAATATTCATTGGAAGAACTGATGCTGAAACTGAAGCTCCAATAGTTTGGCCACCTGACGTGAAGAGCTGACTCATTGGAAAAGACCCTGATGCTGGGAAAGACTGAAGGCGGGAGGAGAAAGGGGTGGCAGAGGATGAGATGATTAGATAGCGTCATCGACTCAATGGACATGAATTTGAGCAAACTCTGAGAGATAGTGAAGGACAGGGGAGCCTGGCATGCTGCAGTTCATGGGGGTCACAAAGAGACAGACACGACTGAGTGAACCACAAGTTTTAGAATCACAGAGTATGAGGAGTCCCAGAAACATGTCTTCGTTTTATTGCTAATGTGCATATGGCTTTGAGTGCCCCGCTGGAAGTGGGGCCAAGGAACCTAGGCCCTTTAATGAATCCTTATCTTGATTAGGTTATGGGACCATCACCTCAGGTGATTTGCAGTCAGATTTCTCATTGTCCTATCTGTCTTGTGGCTTTTTAAATCCCCCCAAACAAGGGCAGATAGAGCAGACTTGATCGAGGTCCTTCAGCGCCGGGGGACGATCCAGGGTTCCCCCTGGTCCACCCAGTCTCCCAGAGCGCTGCACTGAGGCCTTTGTTTTGACCCCATCAATGTCCCCTTTATCCCAATTCTTCTTTTAAGTTTAATTAATTAGTTAATTTTTGGCTGCACTGAGTCTTCGTTGATGCACACGGGCTTTCTCTAGTTGCAGCATGCGGGCTTCTCATTGCGGTGGCTTCTCTGTTGTGGAACACAGGCTCTAGGCACACGGGCTTCAGTACTTATGGCACACAGGCTGAGTTGCCCCTCTGACATGTGGACTCTTCTTGGACCAGTGGTGGAACCTGTGTCCCCTGCACTGGCAAGTGGATTCTTAAGCACTAGACCACCAGGGAAGTCAGTTTAACTAAAATCCCTTACCCTTAATATCTGATGGGCTCCCTCATCCTCCACCAGCCCCCCACCTGCTATCTGATCACCTTGTCCTGCCTTCAGCAGCCGCCTTCAGTGCTCTTCCCTGGAGAATTCCATGGAGAGAGGAGCCTAGTGGGCTACAGTCCATGGGGTCACAGAGAGTCAGACATGACTGAGAGATGCAACTCGAGAGCAGTGATTAAGGAAAAATTGAAGTAGGATTTTCAATTTTAATTATGCACATCCTGTTATTGTTAGATATATAAGTTCATATTCACGTATTACACTGGTGATAAATTCTTTTCCTAATGATGGATTAGTAAGAGAAAAAAAGAAAGGATCACCTAATTAGGCCATAATGAGATTTTTAAAAAATCTTTAACTTAAACTAGTATTTAGTACTGTTTACTATATGTCTGGAAAGAGGAGGAAATGGCAACCCGCTTCAGTATTCCTGCCTGAAAAATCCCATGGACAGAGGAGTCTGGTGGGCTACAGTTCATGGGGTCGCAAGAGTTGGACATGACTGAAATGACTTAGCACATATGTCTGTCAGTTTCACATACACGTCTCGTTTACACCCCTGCCAACAACCTGAGAGACTGAATATACAGAAACAATAGCCAGACTGTATACGACCCTCAAGTCTCAGCCATATGACATCTATGACTCTGATCCTCAATTACCAGCAACTAGTCCAAGAATCCAAATCACAGCTGCATGACAGTCCAGAACAGTCAGAGGTTGGTCCACAAATATCAGGTTCCTTATTATTTGCTACTGCGTCCAGCTCAAAACCAACCAAAGAAAAACAAATATGCTTCCGAATACAACTACAGAATGTGCTAACCTCTAGCTTTCTCGTGATTACAATCATCTCCCATCACTGCTGACACTCCCTCACTTTTTTCCACTCTAAAGGACTCCCACTGCCCCACCTGCCTTTGTGTCTGCCAAATGCAAATGGTGGTTGTTGGCTCTCACACTACAGAAAGCTCTTAATCAATAACCTGTTTGTTCTCATTTGCAACCCCATGGACTGTAGCCCACCGGGCTCCTCTGTCCATGGGATTCTCCAGGCAAGAATACTGGAGTGGGTAGCCATTCCTTTATCCAGGGGAACTTCCCAACCCAGGGACTAAACCCAGGTCTCCTGCATTGGAGGCAGATTCTTTACCATCTGAGCCATCATGGGAACCTCAATACAGTTAGTTCAGTTCAGTTCAGTCACTCAGTCGTGTCCGACTCTTTGCGATCCCATGAATTGCAGCACGCCAGGCCTCCCTGTCCATCACCATCTCCAGGAGTTCACTCAGACTCAAGTCCATCGAGTCCATAATGCCATCGAGCCATCTCATCCTCAGTTGTCCCCTTCTTCTCCTGCCCCCAGTCCCTCCCAGCATCAGAGTCTTTTCCAATGAGTCGACTCTTAGCATGAGGTGGCCAAAGTACTGGAGCGTCAGCTTTAGCATCATTCTTCCAAGGCAAATTGGAAGTGGTCAAACAAGAGATGGCAAGGGTGAACGTCGACATTCTAGGAATCAGCGAACTAAAATGGACTGGAATGGGTGAATTTAACTCAAATGACCATTACATCTACTACTGTGGGCAGGAATCCCTCAGAAGAAATGGAGTAGCCATCATGGTCAACAAAACAGTCCAAAATGCAGAAGTTGAACGGTTTTATGAAGACCTACAAGATCTTTTAGAACTAACAGCCAAAAAAGATGTCCTTTTCCTTGTAGGGGACTGGAATACAAAAGTAGAAAGTCAAGAAACACCTGGAGTAACAGGCAAATTTGGCCTTGGAATGCAGAATGAAGCAGGGCAAAGACTAATAGAGTTTTGCCAAGAAAATGCACTGGTCATAGCAAACACCCTCTTGCAACAACACAAGAGAAGACTCTACACATGGACAGCACCAGATGCTCAACACTGAAATCAGATTGATTATATTCTATACAGCCAAAGATGGAGAAGCTCTATACAGTCAACAAAAACAAGACCAGGAGCTTACTGTGCCTCAGATCATGAACTCTTTATTACCAAATTCAGACTTAAATTGAAGAAAGTAGGGAAAACTGCTAGACCATTCAGGTATGACCTAAATCAAATCCTTAATGATTTTACAGTGGAAGTGAGAAATAGATTTAAGGGTCTAGATCTGATAGATAGAGTGCCTGATGAACTATGGGATGAGGTAAGTGACATTGTACAGGAGACAGGGATCAAGACCATCCCCATGGAAAAGAAATGCAAAAAAGCAAAATGGCTGTCTGGTGAGGCCTTACAAATAGCTGTGAAAAGAAGAGAAGTGAAAAGCAAAGGAGAAAAGGAAAGATATAAGCATCTGAATGCAGAGTTCCAAAGAATAGCAAGGAGAGATAAGAAAGCCTTCTGCAGCGATCAAGGCAAAGAAATAGAGGAAAAGAACAGAATGGGAAAGACTAGAGATCTCTTCAAGAAAATGAGAGATACCAAGGGAACATTTCATGCAAAGATGGGCTCGATAAAGGACAGAAATGGTCTGGACCTAACAGAAGCAGAAGATATTAAGAAGAGGTGGCAAGAATACACGGAAGAACTGTACAAAAAAGATCTTCACAACCCGGATAATCATGATGATGTGATCACTAATCTAGAGCCAGACATCTTGGAATGGGAAGTCAAGTGGGCCTTAGAAAGCATCACTACGAACAAAGCTAGTGGAGGTGATGGAGTTCCAGTTGAGCTCTTTCAAATCCTGAAAGATGATGCTGTGAAAGTGCTGCACTCAATATGCCAGCAAATTTGGAAAACTCAGCAGTGGCCACAGGACTGGAAAAGGTCAGTTTTCATTCCAATCCCAAAGAAAGGCAATGCCAAAGAATGCTCAAACTACCGCACAATTGCACTCATCTCACATGCTAGTAAAGTAATGCTCAAAATTCTCCAAGCCAGGCTTCAGCAATACGTGAACTGTGAACTCCCTGATGTTCAAGCTGGTTTTGGAAAAGGCAGAGGAACCAGAGATCAAATTGCCAACATCCACTGGATCATGGAAAAAGCAAAAGAGTTCCACAAAAACATCTATTTCTGCTTTCTTGACTATGCCAAAGCCTTTGACTGTGTGGATCACAAGAAGCTGTGGAAAATCCTGAAAGACATGGGAATACCAGACCACCTAACCTGCCTCTTGAGAAACCTGTATGCAGGTCAGGAAGCAACAGTTAGAACGGGACATGGAACAACAGACTGGTTCCAGATAGGAAAAGGAGTACGTCAAGGCTGTATATTGTCACCTTATTTAACTTCTATGCAGAGTACATCATGAGAAACGCTGGACTGGAAGAAACACAAGCTGGAATCAAGATTGCCGGGAGAAATATCAATAACCTCAGAGATGCAGATGACACCACCCTTATGGCAGAAAGTGAAGAGGAGCTAAAAAGCCTCTTGATGAAAGTGAAAGAGGAGAGCGAAAAGTTGGCTTAAAGCTCAACATTCAGAAAACGAAGATCATGGCATCCGGTCCCATCACTTCATGGGAAATAGATGGGAAACAGTAGAAACAGTGTCAGAGTTTATTGTTTTGGGCTCCAAAATCACCGCAGATGGTGACTGCAGCCATGAAATTAAAAGACGCTTACTCCTTGGAAGAAAAGTTATGACCAACCTAGAGAGCATATTCAAAAGCAGAGACGTTACTTTGCCGACTAAGGTCCGTCTAGTTGAGGCTATGGTTTTTCCTGTGGTCATGTATGGATGTGAGAGTTGGCCTGTGAAGAAGGCTGAGCGCCGAAGAATTGATGCTTTTGAACTGTGATATTGGAGAAGACTCTTGAGAGTCCCTTGGACTGCAAGGAGATCCAACCAGTCCATTCTGAAGGAGATCAACCCTGGGATTTCTTTGGAAGGAATGATGCTAAAGCTGAAGCTCCAGTACTTTTGACACCTCATGCGAAGAGTTGACTCATTGGGAAAGACTCTGATGCTGGAAGAGATTGGGGGCAGGAGGAGAAGGGGACGACCCAGGATGAGATGGCTGGATGGCATCATGGACTCGATGGATATGACTCTGAGTGAACTCCGGGAGATGGTGATGGACAGGGAGGCCTGGCGTGCTGTGATTCATGGGGTCGCAGAGTCGGACACGACTGAGTGACTGAACTGAACTGAACTGAACTGAACTGAACTTCCAAAGAAATCCCAGGGTTGATCTCCTTCAGAATGGACTGGTTGGATCTCCTTGCAGTCCAAGGGACCTTCAAGAGTCTTCTCCAACACCACAGTTCAAACGCATCAATTCTTCAGCACTCAGCCTTCTTCACAGGCCAACTCTCACATCCATACATGACCACAGGAAAAACCATAGCCTCAACTAGACGGACCTTAGTCAGCAAAGTAATGTCTCTGTTTTTGAATATGCTCTCTAGGTTGGTCATAACTTTTCTTCCAAGGAGTAAGCGTCTTTTAATTTCATGGCTGCAGTCACCATCTGCAGTGATTTTGGAGCCCAAAACAATAAACTCTGACACTGTTTCTACTGTTTCCCATCTATTTCCCATGAAGTGATGGGACCGGATGCCATGATCTTCGTTTTCTGAATGTTGAGCTTTAAGCCAACTTTTTCGCTCTCCTCTTTCACTTTCATCAAGAGGCTTTTAGCTCCTCTTCACTTTCTGCCATAAGGGTGGTGTCATCTGCATATCTGAGGTTATTGATATTTCTCCCGGCAATCTTGATTCCAGCTTGTGTTTCTTCCAGTCCAGCGTTTCTCATGATGTACTCTGCATAGAAGTTAAATAAGCAGGGTGACAATGAAAGGTCGTTGTTGAATCACGACGCTGGGATTCTTGGCCACCGGAGGAAAAGAATTCAATCCGGGGCCAGAGACGAGGCTTGGTCGCTCTGAGGTTTTGTGTAATAAAGTTTTATTAAAGTGTAAAGGAGATAGAGAAAGCTTCTGGCATAGGCATCAGAAGGGGGCAGAAAGAGTACCCACTTGTTAGTGTTAGCAATGAAGTTATATACTCTCCAATAAATCCAAAGAATGTCTGGAGGTTGTAAAGACCTCACCAGACCTACTCCCATAATTTACATTTTAAGATAACGGAATTAGCCAGAAGGTTTAATCCAGAGACTGTCCTCAGGCAGAATACATTGTTGTTATATAATCCTTGTAAAGAGCAGGTCTACTCCCATAATTTACAGAATTAGCCAGATGGTTTAATCCAGAGACCATCCTCAGGCAGAATACACTGTTGTTATATAAGCCTAAGGAATGTAGAGAAGAAAAAAGTTTGTCCTTTCTTCCTCTTTGAGAATTCCAGACCCCTCTCTCCTTGGGGACCCCTAGACTTCTTATCAACCTGCCTAGGAAATGACTCTCTCAACAATATACAGCCTTGACGTACTCCTTTTCCTATTTGGAACCAGTCTGTTGTTCCATGTCCCGTTCTAACTGTTGCTTCCTGACCTGCATACAGGTTTCTCAAGAGGCAGGTTAGGTGGTCTGGTATTCCCATGTCTTTCAGAATTTTCCACAGTTTCTTGTGATCCACACAGTCAAAGGCTTTGGCACAGTCAAGAAAGCAGAAATAGATGTTTTTCTGGAACTCTCTTGCTTTTCCATGATCCAGCGGATGTTGGCAATTTGATCTCTGGTTCCTCTGCCTTTTCTAAAACCAGCTTGAACATCAGGGACTTCACGGTTCATGTATTGCTGAAGCCTGGCTTGGAGAATTTTGAGCATTACTTTACTAGCATGTGAGATGAGTGCAATTGTGCGGTAGTTTGAGCATTCTTTGGCATTGCCTTTCTTTGGGATTGGAATGAAAACTGACCTTTTCCAGTCCTGTGGCCACTGCTGAGTTTTCCAAATTTGCTGGCATATTGAGTGCAGCACTTTCACAGCATCATCTTTCAGGATTTGAAAGAGCTCAACTGGAACTCCATCACCTCCACTAGCTTTGTTCGTAGTGATGCTTTCTAAGGCCCACTTGACTTCCCATTCCAAGATGTCTGGCTCTAGATTAGTGATCACATCATCATGATTATCTGGGTCGTGAAGATCTTTTTGTACAGTTCTTCCGTGTATTCTTGCCATCTCTTCTTACTATCTTCTGCTTCTGTTAGGTCCAGATCATTTCCGTCCTTTATCGAGCCCATCTTTGCATGAAATGTTCCCTTGGTATCTCTCATTTTCTTGAAGAGATCTCTAGTCTTTCCCATTCTGTTCTTTTCCTCTATTCCTTTGCACTGATCACTGAAGAAGGCTTTCTTATTTCTTCTTGCTATTCTTTGGAACTCTGCATTCAGATGCTTATATCTTTCCTTTTCTCCTTTGCTTTTCGCCTCTCTTCTTTTCATAGCTATTTGTAAGGCCTCCCCAGAGGCCTTACTTTTGCTTACTTTTGCTTTTTTGCACTTCTTTTCCATGGGGATGGTCTTAATCCCTGTCTCCTGTACAATGTCACGAACCTCATTCCATAGTTCATCAGGCACTCTATCTATCAGATCTAGGCCCTTAAATCTATTTCTCACTTAGAGTGAGAACTTACAGTTAGAGATGGATTTCAAACTCAAGTTTATCTTTCTCCACACCAACTTTCGAGAGTATAGAAATTATATAAACTCCCCACATTCTTTGGCCAACTGGCACTATTTGTACTGTACAAATTACTATTAAATGTTTATACCGGCTCACCCTCAACTCAGAACTTCCCATGTGGCTCAGTGGTAAAGAATCTGCCTGCAGATGCTGGAGACGTGGGTTCGATCCTTGGGTCAGGAAGCTCTCCTGGTGAAAAAAATGGCAACCTACTCCAGTATTCTTGCTGGGATAATGCCATGGACAGAGGGGCCTGGTGGGCTACAGTTCATAGGGTCACAACGAGTCGGACAAGACTGAGTGCACACGCAGCAATGCAGCCCCCATCTCGTGCAAAAAAGTAAAAAGTGAATCACTTAAAATTTAGGAAACGTCTCTAAATCAAATAAAATCATGTTCAGGAGGAAATCAAGAATCAAGACCTCAGAGTTTGTTGCCCTAAAGGTCTGGGAGCAAGTGACGAGAATGAAAACAGAACGTGAAATCTGGTGCAATGGGTCAGGGGACCTACAGCCTCTATTGGACTGGGGTGCAGAGTCCACTCTGAGTCCAGCTTTTATACCTGATTGCAGACTACAAGACTTTCTTTGATCTATCTTTCCTAAGACACTATACTGACATAGTCCAGATCTCTTTGTTTTTACCCCAGGCCATTCCCTTCTGGGATAGTCTCGGGAGCACTCAGCAAGTGCGTAGGCAGTGTTCCTACCTAACGCCAACCGGGCATTCCAAGGTCCATGCTTTCATGATGCCAGTCACACTCCCTTCTGGGTCTGGCCTTGGGGTCTGTAACAAGGCTATTATTCTAAGAAAACCATGGAAAAAAAAATCATCAACACAGTTTCTTGATATATGCTGTTCTTCCAGGTGCTATTTCTATGAAATTTCTCAAGGCTGTGAAAGTACCTTGTTAGGAATTCTCCCTACAAGAGTCCACCTTGACTATTCTATATGTCAGAAAATCCTGTTGGTGCCATTTTCCAAAATATATTCAAAGTCTGGCCACTTCTAACCAGCTGTCCTACCGCCACCCTGGCCCAAACCACCACCCTGTCACCTCTCACCCTGCTTGGCCAACTCCTGCTTTTCCCTTAATCCCCAATGTCCTTCTGGATAAGAGCCTCATCACACTGTGTTTTAAACAGGTTATATATTTCTGTTCCTTCTCCAACCCTTACCCCGTGAACTTGAACTCCTTTGAGACAGAAACTGTATCTTTCTTCTCTCAGTTATTCTTAGCGTTTCATGCACACTGGCAAAGACAGCAACCAAAAAAAGTTGGGGGAACAAAGGAATGAGGAGGCAGTGTAAACACTTCCCAAGACTCCCCTCCTGAACGCGAGGCAAAGCAAAGGAACTGAAATACACTTCATGGTTTTGAAACTGACCAGGAGTAAAGAAATGGTGCTTGCGGTAACTTTAAAAAAGAAGAACTGGGGAAAGTTTGCCATTCCATTGTGAAAGCAGAGAAGGGAGACTGTAACCCACTGGGTCTCAGCTGGGGGTTGGGGTTTTCCACTCTCCCAGGGGCATTTGCTAATGGGCATTTTTGGTTGTTGAAACCAGACATCGAAAGTTCCTGACATCTCATGGGTAGAGAGCAGAGATGTTCACTGATGTCCTGCGGTGCACAAGACCCACCCCGTCAACAAAGAATCGTCCAGCCCCAAATGCCCACGTATCAACAGTGCAGAGGCTGACAAACCAAGCTCTTATCCACCCGTGGGCAACTGCAGGGGTGGGGACAGTGTAAGGCAGGGAACATAGCTTGTCTGAGGGAACGTAGACCCCAGTCTCAAAGGATAAGCATGCATCACAAAGATGGAGAGAGGGGGCAATACTATAGTGGGGTGGAACCATGTGAACCAGGGTTGGAGAGACAGGAAGAGGTGCAAAGTCCTTAGAAAGTGGCAGCAATGTGGCTGAGGCATGTGAGGTGGTGGCTGAGAGCTGGGGAAGGGCAGATGATGGTGAGAGTGTGAACGCTCTTGGATAACTGTCACTGAGGTTGATGCTTCACCTTGAGGGAAAGGGGCAGGCGTGGAAGGACACTGAGGAGGGGAGGGACAGGGTTGGAGCTGGGTGTTTGCTCCCTCTGCTGCTGGTGGTGGGGATGGGCTGGAGGGAGTGAGACTGGAGCTCAGGTTTTGAGGAGAGGGGGTGTTTTAAGGCTCAGGGGAGAGAGGTCACGCTGGGATAGGGAAAAGGGGAAAGATCTGGGAGTTGGTGACTCAGTGGAAACTGGCGACGGGGGAGGAGGGAACTGAAACAGAAGCCTGCCGTGAAGAGTTGAGATAAGCCTCATACTTCTCCTTTGCTAACTCACGTGTCAACATCCTTTCCCCATAACCATGCAAACACCCACCTGGTCAGAGTGCCCCGGCTTTATAGCCTCGAGTCTAATGGTTACCTGGGCAGTGTCTGGCTGTATGGTGCGCTCTGATTGGCCACCGGGAGCTGACTGTCTCTGTGGGCTCACTGAGCGCAGAGCACCGTGCCTATGGACGCGAATTCACTGAACCCACAAAACAACCAAACGAGCCAAGAAACGCTGTCATCCCCATTGGATGCAGAAGCAAGTGGCAGTAGCAAGAGCGTAAGTGGTGAAACAGGTGCCTGAATCCTAGCGGAATGACTTTGAGCTTAAATTATTATTATTTTAATGAAGAGGAAATCCTCATGACATAAAAGTAACCAATAAATTACTTTTTTATCTTTTGGCTTTGCCGCATAGTGTGCGGATCTTAGTTCCCCAACCAGGGATGGAACCCTCATCCCTGCCTTAGCTGTGGGAGTTTCAAGCACTGGACCACCAGGGAAATCCCCTTGGTTTTTTTTTTTTTGATCTAATTTTAATCAAATTAACCATTTTTAAATGAACGGTTTAGTGGCATTTAGTATATGCTCAATGTTGTGTAACCAGTACCTCTATCTAGTTTCAAAACATTTTTCCTCACCCCAAAAAGAAGTTCCGCACCCATTAAACAGTTACTCTCCATTTCCTCCTCCCCTAAACCCCTTGTTGTTTGTTGTTCAGTCCCTCAGCCATGTCACACTCTTTTCGACCCCATGGACTGAAGTATGCCAGTCTCCCCTGTCCTTCACTATCTCCTTGAGTTTGCTCAAACTCATGTTCAATGAGTTGGTGATGCCATTCCACCATCTCATCCTCTGTCACCCCCTTCTCCTCCTCCCCTCAATCTTTCCCAGCATCAGGGTCTTTTCCAATGAGTTGGCTCTTCACATCAGGTGGCCAAGGTATTGGAGCTTCAGCTTCAGCATCAGTCCTTCTAATGAATATTCAGAACTGATTTCCTTTAGGATGGACTGGTTGGATCTCCTTGAAGCCCAAGGGACTCTTCAAGAGTCTTCTCTTTCCCAAAGCTCCTGGCAGCCCCTCATCAGCTTCCTGTCTCTGTGGAGGTAAATATCTTGGATGTTTCGTATAAATGGGAATCATACAATATGTGACCATTTGTGTCTGGTATCTTTCATTTAGCATATGTTTGAGGTTCATCCATGATGTAGTGTGTATCTGTGTTTCTACTGCTGAATGATGCGCCATTGTACTGCCTAGTCACTCAGTTGTGTCCGACTCTTTGCGGCCCCATGAACTGTAGCCTGTGTGGCTCCTCAGTCCATGGAATTCTCCAAGCAAGAACACTGGAGTGGATTGGTGCCATTGTATGGATGGATCATATTTTGTTTATCCATTCATCCACCAATAGACATTTGGTTTTGGTTTTTTTTTTTTTTGGCTATTAGGAAGGCACTTAAAATTTTTTTGTTTTCCATTATGGTTTACTACAAGATATTGAGTATAGTTCCCCATGCTACATGCTGCTGCTAAGTCACTTCAGTCGTGTCCAACTCTGTGTGACTCCATAGATGGCAGCCCACCAGGCTCCCCCATCCCTGGGATTCTCCAGGCAAGAACACTGGAGTGGGTTGCCATTTCCTTCTCCAATACATGAAAGTGGAAAGTGAAAGTGAAAGTGAAGTCACGTCCGACTCTTCGCCACCCCATGGACTGCAGCCTACCAGGCTCCTCCGTCCACGGGATTTTCCAGGCAAGAGTACTGGAGTGGGGTGCCATTGCCTTCTCCACATGCTACATAGTAGCATGTTTTGATCCATTCTATACATAATAGTTTGCATCTGCTAATCCCAAACTCCCAATCCATCCCTCTCCCTGCACTCTCTTGAAAACCACAGATCTGGTCTCTATATCTGAGTCTGTTTCTGCACAGCAGTAATTCAGTCATATATTCTTTTTAATGTCTTCCCTGGGCTCAGTGGTAAAGAATCTGCCTGCCAATGCAGGTGACCTGGGTTTGATCCCTGGGTCAGGAATATCCCGTGGAAAAGGAAATGGCAACCCACTCCAGTCTTTTTGCCTGGAGAATCCCCATGGACTGAGGAGCTTGGCGTGCTACAGCCCACAAGGTCACAAAAGAGTCAGACACGACTGAGCAGCTAAACAATGACAACATTCTTTTTCATATTACTTTTCATATTCTTTTCCACTGTGGTTTATTACAAGAAACTGAATATGGTTTCCTGTGCTATACAATAGGACCTTGTTGTCACCTGTCTCAATGTTTTTTCTTTTTTTGAAATACAATTGATTTACAACATTGTGATCATTCCTGGTATGGTAAAGTGACTCGGTTATACATCTCTGCACATTCTTTTTTACATTCTTTTCCATAATGACTCACCCCAGGACACTGAATACAGTTCCTTGTGCTATACAGAGGAACCTGTCACCTGTCTTACTGTCGTTGGGCATTTGGGCAGGTTCCATTTTTTCAGCCATTACAACAAGCACGTTGTGAAAACTTCTGGATACATTTGGTGAACATGCATACACGCTTCTGCTGAATGCATACCTGGGAGTTGAATGGTTATCTCATGTGCTCAGTGTTAGAGTGACAATCATTTTCCAAAGTTGGTCGTACCTACTCTCACTCCTACCAGCACTTTGGGAGAGTTCCAACTGCTCCACATCATCACCAACACTTGATTTTTTTTTTTCTTTTAAATGCTATTTATTTTTTGGCCATGCCTTGAGACATGTGGAATCTTAGTTCCCCAACTAGGATCGAAACTGTGCCCCCTATATTGGAAACAAAGTTTTAAACACTGGACCGCCAGGGAAGTCCCAACACTGGATATTCTTTAAGAAAGCATTTTTTTTTATTGTGATAAAGTACCCATGATATAAAATTTACCAATGTAACTATTTTCAAGTGTGCAATTAAATGGTGTTAAACATGTTCAAGTTGTGTAACCATCAGCACCGTCCATTTCTAGAACTTTTTCATCATCTGAAACTGGAATTCTGTACCCATTAAACATTAACTGTCCACTGACTCCTCCAGTCCCCAGCCCCTGGAATCCACTTCATAAGGCTTTTCTTTAAAAACTGTGGTAAAAAAAAATTATATAAAATTTACCATCTTAACCATTTAAAAGTGCACGATACAGTAGTGTTTATCATATGCATCTTGTTGGCCATCAAATCTCTAAGAATGTTTTCATCTTGCAAAAATGAAACTCTCCACCTATTGAATAGTAACTTCCTATCTCCGCAGCCTCTGAGTATCCCCCCGGGACCCCTCTGCCTTCTGTTTCACAGTTTAATTTCTTTGAATACTTCCTATAGCTGGAATCATGCAGTATTTGTCTTTCTGTACAACTGGCTTATTTCACTTCATGTAATGTCCTCAACACTCAAGTTCCTTGATATTATTTTTATTATCTTGCCAATGTCACTATGCAACTGGCATACCACTGTGATTTTCATTTGTATTTCCTCAACAGCTACAGAAGTTGAATACATTTCTGTATGCTTGTTGGCCATTTGACTATCTTGCCATTCTATTTGCTTATTTTTTTCTTATTGATTTGTGGAAGCTCTTTATATATTCCTTTAAATGTTTAAAAATTTATTATTTTTTTATTATTTTAAAATACATATTCTTTATATTCTCTGCATGTCCTTTGTTAGACACATGTATTGGGAAGTATCTTCTCCACCCAGAGAATTACATTTAGATTTACTTTAAAAAATAATAATACATGTCACACCCCACCAGAAAAGAAAAACAAAAAACTAAAATAATATATGTTGTTAAGAATAGTCAAAAACTAGTCAGGCAAAATGAAAGTATGTGGTAGAATCAAAAGCTGACATCTGCCTCCATTCTGAGGTAAATCACAAATATGGTTAACACCCACAGTGCATGTGTGTGTGCGTTAAGTCACTTCAGTCATGTCCCACAGTACATGCTTGCATGAAGAAAGCTGAGCGCTGAAGAATTGATGCTTTTGAACTGTGGTGTTGGAGAAGACTTTTGAGAGTCCCTTGGACTGCAAGGAGATCCAACCAGTCCATCCTAAAGGAAATCAGTCCTGAATATTCATTGGAAGGACTGATGTTGAAGCTGAAACTCCAATACTTTAGCCACCTGATGCGAAGAGCTGACTCATTGGAAAAGACCTTGATGCTGGGGAAGATTGAAGGCGGGAGAAGGGGGCAACAGAGGATGAGATGGTTGGATGGCATCACCAACTCAATGGACATGAGTTTGGGTAAACTCCAGGAGTTGGTGATGGACAGGGAGGCGTGACATGCTGCAGTCCATGGAGTCAAAAAGAACCAGACATGACTAAGTGACTGAACTGAACTGAACTGAACTAAGGAATATTATCCTCACTTTACAGAGGTGGAAACTGAGGCACAGAGAGGTAAAGTTTTTTGACTTGCTTGATATAACACCCTTAGCATTACTCAAGCTTGGATTTGAACCTAGGACTCTCTAACTGTGACCTTCAGCCACTCCAAGGAACCTCACCTTCTCACTTATAAGCTTTGGCTCAGCAGGCAGCCAAGTCTTCAAGAATCAGTATCTGACACACATGTCCCTCAGAGGCGCATTTTCTGGGGGTGGAGGCAGGGTCCTATCACTTCCCAATCTTGATCTCTGAGTACTCAGTGGTATCCCAGACCTGAAAGTTGTGGGTCCTTGGTTTGTGGAAACTGAGGCTTGCATAATAGAGCTCTTGTTCCTTCTCTGAGGTGGAAGCAGCCGGAGCTGGGGTCTGGTAGTCAGAGGGGCTGTCTGACCAGGATTCATTGAAGTGACCCTGAGTGGGAAGAGAGAACAACATGAGCTGGCCTTTGGGGTCTGGAGAAGGGAACCCAGAGCTTGAGGAGGGCATGTATTCACTTATCCATTTTCACACCCATTTCCTGAGGATTTGCTCATTCAGTCACTCCTTCATTCATTCATACCTTTAATCACAATGGTCTGTTCTTCTCATTACTCATCTCACTGAATCCTTGCCTTCCACAGACAAGGTCCCTGACCTTGGAATGTCTATCAAGACAAGGAGACAGTATGAAGTTGTCACACACTCAAAACTTAGCAAACTGCAAATTGTGTTTTGATGGACAGAAGCAGGGTGCTGTGGGCGAGAGTCACAGAGGTCTGCAGGAGACCTGCACTGCCCTCCCGGAGCTCACGGTGTTAGGGAAACAGGCCTGTGGTTATTATAGGGAAGTGTGACGACAATCTGCCTGGTGTAGGGCAGGGGAATATTTGAATGACATAAATTGGCATGACACTTAAAAAAGAATGAAATAAAACAGAAACATAATCACAGACATAGAGAACAGATTTGTGATTGCCAAGGAGTGTGGTGGGGTGAGGGAGGGATGGATTGGGAATTTGGGATTAGCGGATGCAAACTATTATATATAGGATGGATAAACAACAAGGTCCTACTGTACAGCACAGAGAACTATTTTCAATTACCTTGACAAACCATAATGGGAAGAAATAAGGGGATAAAGAATGTATATATATTCATATATGTATGCATAACTGAATCACTTTGCTGTACAGCAGAAATTAACATAGCATTGTAAATCAACTATACTTCAACAAAATACATTTTTTTTAAAAACGAAATAAAGCCATTTGTGGCAACATGGATGGATCTAGAGGTTATCATACTAAGTGAAGTAAGTCGAACAAAGACAAATTCATGATATCGCTTATATGTGAAATCTAAAAAAATGATACAAATGAACTTATTTAGACCCAAATGCTGGGAAGGACTGAAGGCAGGAGGAGAAGCAGGCAACAGAGGGTTAGATGGTTGGATGGCATCAACATGAACTCAGTGAACATGAGTTTGAGCAAAGTCAGGGAGATAGTGAAGGACAGGGAAGCCTGGCATGCTGCCATCCACGAGGTCCAAAGAGTTGAACACGACTGAGCGACTGGACAATATTAACTTAGAAACAGCTATATGGAAGAGATGCTAAGGGCAAGGTATAGGGAAAGGACACAGTTTCGCCTTCTCCAATTTCTTCATCCTGCTTGTTCACCAACCTGAAAGCTCTCTAAACCTCATCCTTTGAGGATTTTCGGGAGGCTTCACACCATAGACATGATTGACTAAACCACCGGCCTTTGCCGACTGAAATCCTCCAGCGCCTCTCCCATCCCTGGAGGTCAGGGGGTGGGACTGAAAGTTCCAGTCCCCTCTGTTTGGTTCTCCTGGCAACCAGGCCTTATCCTTAGGTACTTTCCAAAAGACACCCCATGAAAATAACAAGAGACCCCTTTAACACTCCCATCACTGCAAGGTTCAAGTGTTCTAGGACTCTGTGTCAGGAATAGGGGATAAAGATCAAATATATATTTCTTATTATAGATCATAATATCGTAGAATACAATAAGCTCATTTGTGGGGAGGGACAGGATGCTGGCGGGAGAACTTGGCAGGGGGACAGATTACAGAACACCAGACTGAAGAATCTGGCCTTGACTCCTTAGGCCTGTGCTGTCCAATACAGGAGCCCCTAGCCATGTGTGGCTCTTGAACCCAAGAAATGTTGTGAATCAGTCAAAAATGAATACTCGAGGTCAAAGTTTATGTAGAAAGAAAGAAAAAGAGAGAGAAAGAAAGGGAGGGGGGACAGAGGAAGGAAAGAAGGACGGGAGAAAGAGATACGGAAAGAAAGGGGAAAGAAGGAAAGGAAGAGAGAAAGAGAAAGAAAGAAAAAGGAAGGAAGGAAGAGAGAAGAGAAAGAAAGAAAATATCCCATTAATATTAATAATTTGTGATGACATGATGTTTGAAATGATAATACTTTGGCTACATTCAGTTAAATAAAATATTATATAAAAACTGATCTCACGTTCCTTTCTCCTTTTTTTTTTTTTTTTTTTAACATGGCTAGGTTTCAAGTTGTACTCATGGCTCATACGTATTTCTGTTGGATCTAGACTGTGGGGGGCAAGCACAGGGTGACTGTAAAGAAAAGCTGTTTGGGGAACTTCTTGCTGAGAGCTTACTGGGGGAGGAGAGAGGGAGCCAGTGACCCAGGGGAGAGTGAGGGCTCAGCAGGAAAGGGGCCAAAAGGAGAAGAGCTTGGCTAAACGGAAGATGGACAGGACTCGGTGAATTCTAGGCTCCAGGGAGTGGCGGAAAGACGAGAGGGTGATTTGAGTGCAACAAGAAACTCGAGAGGAAAAGCAAACGTGGAGGCGGGTGGGGGAGATCACGTTTTTCTGAGGTGATGAGTAGGCTGCTGCGGCCCCTGTGTGGGCAGTGGGGTCCAGTGGGGACACTGGACGGCAAGCCGCCCACGTCACTCACCCGGGAGGCGGGATGCGATGCTGGGCAGTCGCCATCTTGGCTCGACGCTCTCTCCACCGACTTGTTCCTGTAGATTTTCACGCTGAAAAAAGAGACCAGGGTCTTTAAGAGGGCTCCTCTAGGGAGTCCAGAGGGACTTTCGGAGCGCAGGCCAGTGTCCAGCTGCAGAGACCCTGACCAGAAAGCAAGCGCCCTCCTCGCGCACGGCCAGCGCCAGGGTCCACACTGGGCCAAGATGTCAGGAGGCTGCACTCTTGATGAGCCACCTCTTTTTCAGCATTATCACTCCACCAGCGCCCTCAACTCTGGGCTTTTAATGTTTTTTTTTTAAATAATTAGTTTATTTTTGGCTGTGCTGGTCTTCCTTGCTGCCTAGGGGCTTTCCCTAGTTGGGGCCAGTGGGGGCTACTCTCTAGGTGCCCTGCATGGGCTTCTCACGGCAGTGGCTTCTGTAGTCAAAGAGCTCAGGGCTCTAGGCGAGCAAGCTTCAGTAGTTGTGGCACGTGGGCTTAGTTGTCCCATGGCCATGTGGGATCTTCCTGGACTGGATATCAAACCCGTGTCCCCTGCACTGGCAGGCAGACTCTTAACCACTGGACCACCGGGGAAGTCCTGAGCTTTGAGTTTTGAAGATTCTTTGAGTCTTCACCCCCGTCATCCGCCCCTTGCACCCACCCCCATAGTGGTCCCCAGCTGAGGCCACCACTCACACAAAGAAGATGAGACAGAGAGCAAGCAGGGCTGTGACACCAGCTCCTCCGACAGCCCCCTGAACCACGCCGGTCCTGGGTCCTGGTCTCCCTGGAGATATGAGTCCTGGGGTGACGTCCAGCCCACTTCAAGCATTCGCCTGAGCCTTCTCATATCCATGACCCACAAGTGTGCCTACTTTTCCCCAGGACTCGGTGCCATGTCCACCATCCTTTGATAAGACTGCAGCCTCCTGTGCTCCCCTCCCCAGCTACCACAGAGGACCCTGAATGCTAGTCCCCTTTAGCCCAGAATCATGCCCATTTCTCTTCCTCTCCACGTTTTCTAGGACCCAGATGCGCAACTTCCCCTTTCCCCGGACCTGGCAGCAGCAGGATCTTCACGTTCTGTTTCCCATGGGCGTTCTGGGCCTCGCAGCTGAGTCTGAGGCCGGAGCTGAGCCCCTCGCGGAGGCTCAGGGAGCTATTAGCCCAGGGCCCGGCGGAGCTGGAGGTGACCTCAAAGGAGGCGTTACTGAAGTTCCCCTCCAGCAGCCCCTCGCCCAACCGCCAGTGCAGGGAGGGGGCCGGCCAGGCTCGGGAGGAGCAGCTGCAGCTCAGACCCTCGTCCTCCTGGGAGCAGGAGGGTCCCAGCAGCTGTAGGGGTGCTGTGGGGAGAGATGGGAGGGATCAGGGCAGCTCTCCCCTCCCATTAACCCCGGCCTCCTTCCCCCGGGTGTGTTCCAACTCACTTCTCACAACAAGGTTCAGAGACGCTTTCTTGGAGCCCAGTGGATGCTGAGCTTGGCAGACATATAACCCGTGGTCCCTCAGTTCCACCCGGGGCAGCTCAAGGACCCCAGGGTTAGAGGAATTTGAGGGGCTCAGGGTCAGGCTCTCTCGGGTCCAGCTGATCATGGCAGGAGGGTTGCTGTCAGGAACACAGTCCAGGCGCAGGGACTGGCCCTCCTGGACTGAAAGAGACTGGCTTTTGCCCAGAGTTTCAGGTCCTGGCAAGACAGAGAGAAAGCTAGCCTCGCTCTGCCCGTCTCTTCCATTGCTTAGTGGCTCATATTGTCCTGGTTCGGAGCATTGTCGATTTCCTCTGTGTAAAAAATCCCATCGTGGCCAGTTTCAAACACCCCATTTGAAGCCACTGAACCCAGAAGTGGGAAAAGATGGACATAGTTGCACAACTGGCTCTTGCCAACCAGTGAGAGCCAACCCCTAAGGAGAGAGAAGGCAGGATTTGGGAGGAAGATAGAGCCCAGGCAGTGGGGACAGTTACGTCCATTTGGCAAGGAAGAGGCCAGGCGACATCCATGAGAACAGGGTCAGCAGAAGGGGGAGGCTGGTTTGTAAGCCCATGAGCCAGTGTGGAGGGGTTCCCACCCCTGCTGTTCCCACACCTTCTATCTGAGTCCTGAACCCCAGATCAGCTCAGAAGGTCAGAGACAGGCCCCATTTCCATCACTGCCCCAAGAAGAGAGGTTTTGACGTATACCTGTGCCTTCTTTCTGGTACACTCTGATGGTCAGCTCCTGGGGTGCATCTGGACAGACAGACATAACTGTCCCTTTTCAGGGGCAGGAACATAGTCCCTTCCTCCCAGAAACATCAGAAATGGGAAGCAAGTGGAGTGGGGTGTCCTCATCCATCCTCCCCAGTTCCAGCAGCCCAGGCCCTGCCTCCCCCTCCCCAACACCATCAGGGACCCAGCCTCTTGCCCGTCCCCCCCCTCACTCACAGGACACATTGAGCCTGATGGTCGCCTCTGTGCTCACACCAGCTCCAGGGAAGGTCACACGACACGTGAGGTTGGTGCCGTGGTCCTGGGGCCTCGGGGTGAGGGTGAGCACCGAGGAGTGGGGACTCTTGGGGTGCGGGGAGGTGAGGGCAATCCTGGTCCAGGAGAAGGTGGGGGGCGTCCCCCTCTCACAGGCCCATGGCACCGCACAGGTGAGGTTGGTGGGGTGGCCGGATGCTAGGGTCCCCTGGACATGGATGTCAGGTGTGTCTGTCAGAGCTGGAGAGGCAGAGACGCAGACCCAGGACTGCAGGGGGGACCTCTGTGTGCCCCTCAGAGCAGTCTGTTCCCCAGCATCCTGTACCCCTGGGTCCCCCCCAGGATGAGAAGACAGGGTTCCCCTCCCACCCTGCCCTGGCGTTCCTAAGGACCCCTATATGTATGTCCTCCACTTGGCCCCATCCTTACCAGTCACACGGATCGAGAGCGGATGCCATTTATAACTATATCTCACAGTAGGCCCTCTCTCCACCCTAAAGATGTATGTCCCTGTATCCCTCCTCTGGGCGTCTCTGATCTCCAGGGAGCAGTCTTTGGTCCGGGGGTCTCCAACGAGGAGGAATCGGCCCTGGGTCTCACTGAGCACTGCATGCTCTGGGTTGTTTGTGGCCACTGCAGGATCTTCAGCGGTATATGCCTTTTCCCGGAACCAGTAGCTGTGAGCTGGGTCAGAGTCTTTCCAGCCTTCCTGGGGATAGGAGACCAAGCAGGCCACGCGGACACACAGGCCCTCCTGCACCGACACAGACCGTGGCACATCCAGCTGGTATCTCAGATCCTGAGCCAGGGACCCTGCAGGGAAACGAGGATTAGTCGAGCCCTCACCCCACTCACCTACCCACAGCAGTGACTGCAGCAGCAGCAGCAGCAGCATCTTTGGGGTGACACTCTTGGAGCCTTGGTGTCACAGGATTGAGAGGAAGCCCCAACAGGAAGCCCAGGGCTGAGGTCAGAAAGTGACAGACCACAAAAGAGGAACTCAGCACCCACAGGCTGCCGGAGCCTCGCGAATCCTGGAGAGGAACCGTCTAGATGAGGCCCCGCCGAGGGTCACAAGCAGCGAGCACTGCCCAGGGGAGGATCCCGGCTCCCTGTTCGCCACCTGACCCCCCTGCACCTCTGTCCACAGCTGGAAATCAAGCTGGTCAGTCCCCGCCGGGTGTGGGAGGCAGGAGGGGCAGCTGGGGAAGCTCTAGGCGTGAAAGATGGGGATGGGCACCCACCCCGCCGGATGAAGGAGGTGGTGATTAGTTACTGAGATGAACGTGACAGCGGCACGCATGTGCATCTCTGCTTTCAGGGACTGGAGCCCCAGGAAGAACAGGACAGACTGTCTCATCCTGGAGAACTTCTCCGGCGCCCCAGGTCCCGTTGATACAGTATGAGCTGGGGGTAGCCAGCTCGGGGTTCGGAGGAAAAACTTGATCACTCTGTGCAGTTAGAAGGTGAGTTCCTGGGTGTAAATGGCCAGAATGGGTGGGACCAGGATGAAGGTGCTATGAGAACATGATCCCAGGGGAGCATGGGGCTTCTTGACCTAGTAACAGCCGCCTGCCCTGGCCCCCCTGGTGTTGACTGCTCACGCCAGGCCTGGGAGCCAGGCACTGAGAGCAAGATGACAGCCTTTGGGGGCAGGTGGGCCTGCCATCCTTCCCCTCCAAGCCTCAGCTTTTTCATCTGTGCTGCTGCTGCTGCTAAGTCACTTCAGTCATGTCCAACTCTGTGCAACCCCATAGATGGCAGCCCACCAGGCTCCCCCGTCTCAGGGATTCTCCAGGCAAGAACACTGGAGTGGGTTCCCATTTCCTTCTCCAATGCATGAAAGTGAAAAGTGAAAGTGAAGTCGCTCAGTTGTGTCTGACTCTTAGCGACTCCATGGACAGCAGCCCACTAGGCTCCTCCGTCCATGGGATTTTTCCAGGCAAGAGTACTAGAGTGGGGTGCCATTGCCTTCTCCTTTTCATCTGTACATGCAGGAATAATAATGTCTAACCCTCGTCCTGGGCATTTTCTACAGTCTGGTGTGGCCATCTTGCAGGTCACGTGTCTGGCCCTGCCCATTCCTCTAAGTCCCTCCTTCAGCAAGTAGCTCCTGGTGGTCAGTGGTGTCTTTGATACCAAAGATACCTAAGCCTGAAGAGGGGATCCGGGGCACAGACTCTGCAGTCAGATGGCTCTGGGCTGAGCCTGGCTCCCTAATGCATGCTGTGCCACCTTGGGAAGTGGCTTAACCATTCTGTGCAGAATTGCATCCCTGTTGTTCATGGGGTGTTGGGGCTGAATTGTTATCACCCCGCCAAAAAAAAATTTTATATGTGCAAGTCCTAACCCCCCGTGCCTCTAAATGTGATTGCATTTGGAGACAGGGCCTTTAAAGAGGTTGTGTTGTCATTCAGTCACCCAGTCGTGTCCGACCTTTTGCGACCCCATGGACTGCAGCAGGCCAGGCCTCTCTGTCCTGCACCACCTGCCAAAGTTTGCCTGAGTTCATGCCCATTGCATCGGCGATACCATTCAACCCTCTCATCCTCTGACACCCTCTTCTCTCTCTGCCCTCAATCTTTCCCAGCATCGGGGACTTTTCCAATGTTCTAATCAGATGACCAAAATACTGGAGCTTCAGCTTCAACATCAGTCCTTCCAATGAGTGTTCAGGGTTGATTTTCTTTAAGATAGACTGGTTTGATCTTTTTGCTATCCAAGGGACTTTCAGGAGTCTTCTCCAGCACCGCAGTGCAAAGGCATCAATTCTTTGGCACTCAGTCCAGCTCTCACAACTGTATGTGTGAGGTAATTAAGGTAAAATGAGGTCATTGAGGTTGGCCCTCATAAGGCCCATGTCCATGTAAGAAGAAGGTGTTAGGACACAGACACATACTGAGAAGCTACCACGTGGAGACACGGGGAGAAGACGACTGTCTACAAGCCAAGAAGAGAGGCCACAGAAGGCTGTATACATACGTATAACTGAATCACTTTGCTGTACAGCAGTGATTAATACCACATTGTAAAGCAACTATACTTTAATCAAAAGTGTTTTAAAACTTAGGGACTTCCCTGGTGGTCCAGTGGTTAAGAATCCACTTGCCAACTGAGGGGACACGAGTTCAATCCCTGGTTCGGGAAGTCCTGCGTGCTGCAGAGCAACTAAGTCCGTGCACCACAACTACTGAGTCTGAGCTCTAGAGCACAGGAGCTGCAACTACCAAAGCCCGTGGGCCTCGAGCCCGTGCCTCTCAACAAGAGAAGCCACCACAATGAGAAGCCTGTGCACTGCAGCGAACAGTAGCCCCCACCCGCTGCAACTAGCGAAAACCGAGATGGGCAGCAACAAAGACCCAGCGCAGTTGAAAGTAAGTTAATATTTTAAAACGTAAAAGTGAAGAAAAAATAAGGAGCCAACCCCGCGGACACCTTGATCTCAGACTTCCAGCCTCCAGGTTCATGAGCAAATGAATTTCTGCTGTTCAAACCTGCCAGCCGGTGGAACTGCCTTGAAGCAGCCGTAGCGAGTGAACCCACGGGGTCTCCCGGAAGAATCAACCCTTTGGAGTGCTCAGCGTACACAGTGGCCAAGGGTCAGCCAGCAGGATGGGAGCCCTCTGAGGCTGGGAGGGGAAAAGGGAAGGAACGGTGTGGCAACCCCAGGAAACTTCTGCTTCTCCTCTCTGCCCTGGCTCTGATCCCAGCGGGCTCTTACTTCATCAGGCGGTGGTGACCTGGCCTCTGCTTGGGCTGTCCCTCTGATGGTTGAGCCAGTAGCTGCTCCTGTAGCCGTCTGTCCAGCAGATGTCCTGGGGGTGGGGTGGGAGTGGGGCTGACACTGGGGGAGCACCAGCTGGGTGGGGGAGGGGCTGCAGGGTCAGGCGTGGCCAGGGCTGACCCAACTGGGAGGATCGGGCTGTGGGAGCCCCTAGGAGGAGGCAGAGAGGAGGTACCTGGAGGATGGGACGGGTGTGCGCATCCCTGACAATATGGCAAAGACCCCTGACTGTCTCTGTCAGAAGCGAGAGGCAGTGGGTCTGAGTGGGTTGTGTTGTAGGGGCTGAAATGCCCTGACTCTGTATTGTTCCTCCATTCCTGGGGTCCTAAGCCCACTTGCCTTCTTCTTATCGCTCTCCAGAATTCTCCTTGGTTGTCTCTTGCATCATTCTTAGGGTTTATAGTTGTGAACAGAGGGCAAAAGCTGGGAAAAGCAACAGGAACCATACAGCTTGAAAAGCCTAAATATTTACTAAAGAAAGCTGAGCGCTGAAGAATTGATGCTTTTGAACTGTGGTGTTGGAGAAGACTCTTGAGAGTCCCTTGGACTACAAGGAGATCCGACTAGTCAAACCTAAAGGAAATCAATCCTGAATATTCATTGGAAGGACTGATGCTGAAGCTGAAGCTCCAATACTTTGGCCACCTGATGCGAAGAGTTGACTCACTGAAAAAGACTCTGATGTTGGGAAAGATTGAAGGCAGGAGAAGGGGATGACAGAGGATGAGATGGTTGAATGGCATCAACAACTAG